>NC_051076.1:53963817-54281317 GCF_004664715.2 Peromyscus leucopus | reverse complement strand
TGAACCGGAGGGGACGAGAAAGGTGCTGCCGCAGAGGGTGGAGCAAGCCGGACCAACTCGAGCAAGGATGGGGTGGTCTGGGGAAGCCTGACCAGCCACTGGGGGGACTGGGCTTCTGAGATCTTAGCAGCAGAGGTGTTGGGGAGGGAGTATGAGGGACAAGGGTGAGACCAAGACCCTGGGGAAGAGGGGGCACCCTGGTTCCAAGCCTCCCTGCCACTCCCTACTCAGTGTCCTCACTCAGGGTTTGTGGAAGCCCAAGAAGAAGAAAGCAAGATGTGGGACAAGCAGGGAGGGCTCCAGGACACAACCCTTGTGAGGACAGCTTCTTTTCTTCCGCGTTCCCCCTCCCCTAGTTACCTATGGAAAGCCCCCGCACCCTGTCCTGACTCCACCCTCCAGAAACCTGGCGCAATGCCCCCTGGACTACACCCCCTCCTTCTCTCCCTTCCGGGTATGCCTTTTGTTCCCCCTCCCCTCGACTCAGGAAAACCTTCAACTGTATCCCTGAAGCACGTCACTCCTCTCCCCTCTCCCCTGCAGTTCCGACTGGCGGAGGTCCCCCTCTCTCTCTCGCTCCCCTCCCCCAACCACTCTTGAGCACTGAGAAGCTTGGAAAAGCTTGCAGTGGCGGGGCGGGTGGAGAGTGTCGTGGGAGGGCATTGCGCGGGCGGGCGGGCGGCAGGGATTCTCCGCAGAGCCGGGGGAGCCCCATGCGGTTCCAGGGTCTGAACCACCCGGCCTGCAACTTCTGAATGGCCGCATGCGGTTAAACCCCTCTTCCCGGTGATTCCAGGCTGCACCTTCCCGGGGCGGCCCCTTCTCTGCCGCCCTCTGCGGGCTGTCCTGGCTGAAGAAGGGGGGCGTGGGGGTGCCGGTGCAGGTCCCTGCTCCCCGGGATCCGAGATCCGGATCGGGATCGGGGATCGCCTCGGAGGGGCCGCACGCGCGTGTGCAGGCGGATGTGAGGCGCATCTCAATTGGCGGGCGGGGGAAGCGGATCAGGTTGTTACTACTGCAGAGCGCGCGAGCGAGGGAGCGGGAGGAGAGCTGCAGCGCCGGCCGGCGCGGGAGTGGGAAGAGGGGACCCGGACTTCGGGGCGGCAGGCTCCCGCTGCCTTCTCCACCAGCCCACGCCGATCAGCTCCCGGAACGTCCCCGGGTAAGAGGGAGCCCAAGCAGGGCACCCTGCGAGGCCATCCCCCATGCCCCGCAGTCCCAAGCGAGGCCACACCCAGGACACCAGCAGCTTCCCAGGGCCTGGTGCTGGACCCCGGACTTTCTGGGTTTGGTACTTGGCTGAGGTATAAACTAAGTGCAGGACCAGCGCCCTGGTGAGATCGGGCTCCGGAAATCCACTTGTTTGTCCCGGGGGAGATGTCCTGGATATCTTAGGAACCTCTCCACCTCGACCTGTTCTAGTGCGGAGCCTAGGATAGAGCATCTGTGCTGGGACAGGGAGCTAGCTGGAAAGCCAGGGCACTTACAGCTTTGGAACCATAGGAAGAAGTGCCCTGGAGGGCGGATGGAGTGGGTGTGCGGTGAGAAGCATGTGCAGGGCGTGGGGGACCCTGCTTGCCCCCGCCGCAGTGAGGATGAGTTGGAGGATCCACGTGCGTGCGCGGAGCTTTGGAGCCCCCTGGCGCAGAGCGGAGCGCAGTGGGGGTGCTGGCACTCTGCAGAACGCAGGGCTCACTGTCCTTTGCACTCCTTATCGGCCTGGTCTGTCCACACCAGAATCTGCAGTCATCTTTTCTGCCCCGTTCTCTCCCCAGAACTTTTTTCATCCTCCAACCAGTGCCGCGGCTTTGTGCATTGAAGGGACCAGGGTTCTCAAGGATCCTGGCAAACAGCCATGGACCTAGAAGAGGCCCGGGAGAAGGGCAGAGTGGGCAGGAGTGCTTTACAGGATTTGCTGTGTGACCTTGGATAAATAGTGTACCTATGGGAGTCTCAGTAGGATGTAAGGAATTGGCTTACCACACAGGAATGGGGATGATGTAGGGCAGAATGAGGAGGCAGGAGTTCCGGTGAATGAGCCCAGGAGTCCTCCTGCCAAGCTTCTGTGTCTGGGAATTCACCACCTTTGATTCTTGGCCTCTGCAGAGAGTCCTGTGCACCCCCCGGGGGGGGGTGGGGTGACAGTGAAACTCTGCACCCAGAACTCCAGGGGGAGTCAGAAGGCTTCCATCCTGACCTGTTTGCTGACCTTGATGAACACTTTTACCCCTCTGTCGATCTGGAAATGGGGGTTTGGGACATAGGGCATTTGAGGATCTGGGGTCTCCCCAAGCCTGACACCTGCTGTCCCAACTGAAGAGAAGGAGGAAGCAGGGTGTAGAAGGCCAGCCTCTGGGTATATAGTGCTCTCACCTTCCCAGTGGACAGAGGCCTACAGCCTATCCCGTTATTGCTGTTCCTCAGTCTCCAGCCTGGGAGGAAGGCAGGCCAGTGCCAGCCCAGGACTGCTTACCCTCTGCACAGGGCATAGCCTTCCCCGGGGAGAGGGTCCCTGGGGTAGATAGGAGCGTCAGAGTCCTCTCAAGGTCATGCTGTCTGCTCTGCTGTCCGGCTACCTCCAGAATCCTCCCAGCTTAGAAAGATCTCCAGTGTGAGCAGTAACAGCCCATTGCACAGCCTGGACTACCTGCATACCATCTCACTGGGGTCATTCTTGGGGAGGACCTGTGGGGACTTCAGCCTGGCACTGGGTCTCAGGTGCTGGAGGAAGACCCCTGGATGAAAACAAAGGAGTTAGGTTGAGTTTACAAGCCCTGCTTCCCATCTGTATGATTGGATGTGTCCTTGGGCCAGCCTCTTTCTTGTCTTCCTCATCTGTGTATGAAGAAAGTCAAGTCGGAGAATGTCCCAGAACCCGTCCGTCTCTGGAGACTTGGGGCTGGAGGTCAGGATTGGTGCCTGAGTACCAGACTGGTGTTCAATGGGAGCAGGTGGTTCTGGATCTCCCAGGGCACGGCTCCTCCCTGCTTCCTATCCCCAGAGATGCCTTGAAGCATGCTTTAAGAAGTAGGACCCCGTTCCCAGGCTCCGCACAGCCCTGGAGTAAGACCTCTGGAGCCCCATCCTGCTGGTTACTACTCAGTGACCTTGAGTGAGTGCCTTTCTATCTTTGAGCTTCAGAGACTTCGTTGTCAAAACACAGCCAGTGATAAAGGCGGCGGTATTCTAGTGTTCCTAGGGAGATTAAAGAAGAAACATGTGAAGGGCTTTTAATACAGCGTGGATCCCAGAAGAGCCGGAAGAGCCACGGCCATTATTCATCGTATCAGTCAAAGCCCGTGGCACACAGGCAGAAGGGCAGCTGGGAGCAGGGGCCATGGGGAGCAGGGTGAGGCCTAGGGGACTTGCAGTATAATCACCCCAAGGAGACCAAAGCTTCCACGGGGTGTGGGAGCAGCTACTGTCCCTGTCCCTTGGGCCACCAGGCACTGTGTAGTAGGAACTTCATGGGGAGGAGACACTGGCTGGCTTCTTCACACTCTCACTTTACCTCAGGTCTGCCCTCCTCAGCTGATGCCACTTCCGGTCTCTTCTGTGGTTATGACAAGATGGCTTTTTAACCTCACTCCCTGGACCATCCAGGAATGAGCCAGCTGGTGGCTAGAGAGAGACTGGGTGTTTCTGGAGGATGTGGCCAGTTGCAGAGCAAAGAGATCCGCTGAGCCTCAGGAGGACTCCCAAGATCCCGAGACCACACCAGACCATGTGTGCGGGTGTCATGTGGAGAGGGAAGCAGGGCCAGGGTTTACCCCAGACTTGCTATGTGAGCTTAGGTAAATTAACATCCTCTCTGGGCCCCAACTTCCTTATGTGAAGTGGAAGGCCAGCTAGAAGAATTTGTGCTGGCCCTGTTGGCTGTTGGGAGGCTTGTTGGGGCCACTCAGGCATCTAATGGTTGCTGTCCCTGGCGTCTGTCTTGTGACTCAGCCTACGGAGAGGTAATGACAATGCCCAGCGAGCCCTGATGGTTAAGACCAGAGGTTCCTTAGTAACTGTGTGGATTTAGGCCATTTCTTTTATGTCTCGGAGCCTCATTTGTCTCATCTGTGAAATGGGGATCGCGTACCTTGCCTTTTAGGGTTCTTAAGGTCACATGGGTATCATTTAGGTAAAACTCTGGAATCTGATGTGTTCCTACTGTGCTCATTGGTGCTGCCTAGGGGTTCTCTGTCATACAGAGGGAGATCGGAGGTCACCCTTGCAGCTGCCACCATGCACAGGCCTCCCAGAGAGTGCCGCGTTTCCTGTGTCCCCCACCTGCTCTGCATCCTGGGCGCAGGGTGTGGGGTGGAGAAACAGCCATGAGGCGGTCAGGGAGGCAGAGGTGCGCCCCCTCCCCCCCTGGGAGGAAAGGCTGAGGAATGAGGTCTCGGAGGAAATGCAGATGCAGCCAGGGCATTTGCTGCATGCTGGGGGATCATTGGGTAAGGGGACTTCAGAATTAGGCATCCGGATGGCCTCGGGGCCATCTCCATCCATTCCTTTAGTTCTTCTGATCGTAGGGGACTGAGACCCAGAGGGAGACCACCTTGCCCAGTATCACACAGAGTGTTAGAACCAGTGGTAGAGCTGAGTCAGCACTTTGGGGCCCTCGGTCTCTCTCTCTCTGTCTTCCTCGTTAAGCAGAAGGCAGTTATTTTCCATTTCTTCTAGCATCGGAGCCCGAGGCACAGTGCTGTGGTGGCAGGAAGGACGTGGGTCCTGAGAAGGAACCTCCTCATTGCTGGTGACAATGTTGAGTTCTTAGAAGAATAGAGAGCGAGCACCAAGTTCCCCGGTGTCAGGCCAGAGTCCTGCAGGCACCACACCGGCCACCCCACTCCTCTCCCTTCAACCCAGACATGCCACCCGGCAGCGGCAGGGCAGCCAGAACATGAGGAGAAACCACGTGGGCTTGGCAATGGAGTCCAGACAAAGGCCAAAGGACAGGTGTCTGATTCTCAAGACCGGCTCTGCTTTCTTGACCCGTCTGGGATGGCTGCTGCTGCGAGCTGCCAGCCTGCCAGCCGGCTCTGCCTCCCAGAGGAAGGAGGCAGCCAGCAGCCAGCGAGTGCTTTGCTCTCGGTTCCACTGGCCAGCCGAGTGAAAGAAAGTCAATATTTGCCCAGCGGCAAAGGACGGCAGGACTGGGGGGGGGGGCGGTAGGAAGGGTAGAGTTGGGGACCGGAGTGCTTGCTTCCTTTATGCTGCCCAGAGTGAATAATGCTTTATGTGTCCGAGTGCACCCTGAGCTGGTCTGGTCTGGCCCACGCGGCCACATGTCCTCCCGGCAACCCTCTCCCCTAATACATTCCCTTTATTATAAGCTGATGCCTCCCCACCTTCCACCCCCTAGAGAGGTGGGATTTGAGGCTTTTGTAGAAAGGTCTGGCAGCAGATGGCCCATTGAGCTGCCTGCAGAAGATACTGCAAAGGAACAGAAAGACAGGCTTCCTTATCTGGGCTCCCAAGCCCGGGGACAGATGTGCCGAGTCCTTGGTAGGTCAGGAGAGGTGGAGAATGCCTTTGTCACACCACCTCTGCATTGTTTCCTCTCGGAATCCTGCTCCATTTTCTCTGTCCTGAAATGCAGAGGGGCTGGAGGAGAACAGACAGGGTCATGCCGCCTCCCTCTGCCGAAATGACATTCTTGGACACATGGCAGCTGCCAACTGTTTGAATGGCTTCTCTTGATTTGCGCGGCTTGGAGAATCTCGTCATGGCAGTTTAACAAAGGGTGTGTTTGGAAGCAGATGCGTGTTTTATGCGCTAACAGGGCTCTACTCCAGCAGGACGGGCTGTGTGAAGTGTAAGGAAGGGCCTCCGCTGTGGGAATCAGTGGTGGTTAGTGACTGCCAGATGGGCACCCATGGGAGGTGGTCTACTGAGCTCGCTCACTTTCTTAGGATCAGTCAACGCTGTTTACCTGACCCAAGAATAACACGGGTCTCAGCCACCAGCCCCAGTAGGAAAGATCAAGAAGCCATCAATGGAGGTGACTTAACGTGGCTACTCACAGTGTGGTTGATGAGGCTGCCATCTCTGAGCGTGCCTTCAGCTCGGACTTGAGGGTAGCCACCTGCCAGGGACAGACTGTAGCCTGGCCCCTGGCCTTCCCTCCAGCATGAGGTTCCTAGCATGAGCAAACTTCCTTCCTGACTCCTGGGACTCCTGGAACCCACGGGAGCTCTTGCGATCTCTGGTGTGACTGGACCCAATGGCCATCTGGTGCTAAGGCTAGGTGCCTGGGTGGATGGCCTGTGTGCAAATTCCAGCTCCTCCAGTGTTTTGTCTGGGAGGCTTTGACTAAATTATTTTAATATCCCAGTGTCCTTATATGTAAAAGTGGAAATAAAGTAGTTTGAAACACATAGGGTTGACGTGAGGATTTAATGTACTAATATTTGCCTAGATCCTGGAAGTTGGTAGAGATATGAAGATTACTCTGTAAAATGCATCCGTGATCGATATAGGGGGTTTCATAAAACAGAAGGGAGCATGTTGAAGAGAAAGAAGCTCAGAGCTGGAAGTGGGTGAGGCAGGCTGTGAGTGAATTTGACAGGAAGGATCTGGAACATGGCAGACTGCCCATGAGGACTGTAGACAAGTTGCAGCTCTCCGCTTACCTCAAGCCCTTGGATCCCAGTTGTGCCCTCTTGGAAATGCAGTGAAGGAGGTCAGTCTGCCCACATCTCCCCCAGTGTCCTGTGGTGCATGACGGTCTGGCAGAGCCAGCAGGCCTGGCACACCCACAGTATGGCCTCTTCCTGCCTGCTCTCTGGACACACGCAGACATCCCGACTGAGTCCCTGGCACCAGACCCAGCGGGCCGTCCTCCCAGTGAGACTCTTCGGCTTCTGGGTGGCTTTGGCCGAATCTGGTTGCTCATTTTCTGGTCTTCATTTGTCTGGGGAAAGGCCTGGTGGTTTTGTGCTCTGGAGTGCCAAAGCAGGGCACGGACATGCTGCTGTGCCTTGATGGCCAAGCAGAGGGCAGGGCAAGAGGGTCTTCCTTCCAGTCTGAATGCCCTGGCTGAGAGCCCTGGACAGGCTGAGGTGAGGTCTTCCTGGGATGTTAGAGGCAGGAGCCTTCCTCTCCTGCCAATAGCATGGAGCCAGTGACTCAGAATCCGGATCTTGGTTCCACATCACATCCAGCATCTTTGCTGTTTGGAGAGTGCTCTGTTCCTTTGCTTCCCCTTCCCGAGGTGGGACAATTAGCCAACAGGGTCTGCTGAAGGTACTAGATTAACGATTAGGCCACAGGCCTCTCATCAATCCCCAACATCTGCCGAAGACTGTAAGGTGACCAGGCTGTACACCCAAAGCCAGGAACTGGGAGATGCCCACTGCCCCTTAATTCTTTACCTGGTCATGTGGGGCGAGGGGTAGGATGAAAGAGGGGAATGCATTATTTCAGAGCTACTCAGGGTCTTAGAGAGGCCTGCCTAGGATCATTCCCCAAGTGTCTCCTCAAATGTCATCCTATCAAGAGCCCAGAGTATGAGGTTGCCTGGCCGAGGTCACTTCTGAAGTCAGCCGTGAACTTATGGCCCGGCATCACTGTGTTTCATCTAGCCCACTCCCTAAGCTTTGGTATAGGATTTGGTATAGCTTTTGGTATACTTGGCTAGTATTGTGGGGTTCGCCTCTGGTGCCTGTCTCCTATGACCTTGGTTCTGACCTTGAATCTCCCTATGTATCATCCTTGGGTAAATTGGATGTGTTTAGACTAGATAATAGGCAGAACTTCACTTGTGGCGTCCTTGGTATGGGTAATAGAGGTTCCCTCACTAAACACACACACACACACACACACACACACACACACACACACACACACAACACACACACGTATATATCCAGTGTCTCTTCATATAGTCCAGGTTGGTCTCAAGTTCACCATGTGCCCTAGACTGGTACTGAACTCACTGTGGAACCCAGGCTGGCTTCAGACTTGCTGAAATCCTCCAGTACTTCTCACTGTCAGGATTAGAGGCATGAGCTACCATGCCTGACTCTTCCCAGGACATTCAAGGCCAGATGTGGTCTCCCATGAATCTGGGCTGATGTAGACCATAGGGAAACTTCAGAGAACAGCCCTAGATTTGAAGTTTGAGCTGAGAGGGTAAGGATACCTGCCTGCTATTGTACCTGACAACCTGAATTCAGTCCCTGGAACCCACGATGGAAAGAGAGAACCAACTCCAGCAAGTTATCTCCTGACCTCCACACATGTGCTGTGGTTTGTGTACCCCCCCCAACACACGAACACGAACACACAAATAAATAAGTATAATAACTTTTTTTCAAAGTCCAAAATCAGGTCCTGAATCCACGAGCTTCGGGCACCGTGGCTTTGAGCCTCTTTTTGTTTCTTTAAAAAAATGGTTGTTGGGTTGCGGCGGCGCACACCTTTAACCCAGCACTTGGGAGGCAGAGGCAGGTGGATCTCTGTGAGTTCGAGGCCAGCCTGGTCTAAGAGTGAGTTCCAGGATAACCAGGGCTGCACAAAGAAACCCTGACTGAAAAAACAAAACAAACAAGCAAACAATCTAACAACAACAATATCGGGGACTATGTGCGGCCCGCAGTACAACAGCAAACAAACAAAGGTTGATGTACTTCCTCTGTCTTTGAACTCACTAGGTAGCCAAGGATAACCTTGAATCTGTGCTCCAGCTGTCTCCACTTCCTGCGCGCTGAGATTGCAGATGTGCTCTGTCATGCCTAGTTTTACATGGTGCTGAGGATAGTAACCAACCAGGTCCTATGCATGCCAGGCAATCCATGTACCCCCAGCCCAGCCCCAGCCCAGCCTTCTGAGCCTCACTTCTAAAATGGGATTGGCGCTACTTACAGGAGTTTCTAAATACCTACCCCCTTTAAAAACACAGCCTGATTGAGTTATTGTTCACATGCCAAAACAACTAACCCATTTTAAAATGTGCACTTTGATGATTTTACCATCACCATATCAATTCCACAACAGTTACACACACACACACACACACACACACACACACACACACACACACACACACCAGAACCCCCAGATAGGTTGCAATCCCCTTAATTTCCATTATTCCAGCCCTATCCAGCTAATGAACTGGCTTTCCGTCTCTATAACTTTGCCCCTTCTGGATCTTTCCATAAGCCGAGTCACTTGGTGTATGCCAGTGTGCCAGGCTACCCCCACACTGGGCAGGACCAGGGCTCCCCTTCTGTCTGGCGGATGGCATCTAGATGTGGACATGCGTTATGCTCCCGTGTGCATAGTTGGCAGGCATTTGGCTTAGGGCTTCACAGCCCGGGACACTGTGATGCTCTGAGCGCCGGGGGAAAGGCTGTCAGGACAGTGCTTTCATTTCTCATGGCTATGTACCTAGCATTGGAATTGCTGTGTTCAATTGTTTACTTTTTAAAATCAATCTTTTATTTATTTATTTATTTATTTATTTATTTATTTATTTATTTATGGGGGTGCATGTCACAATACTCATGTAGAGGTCAAGAGGCCACTCACAGGAGTCACTTCTCCCATCATGAGGGTTCTGGGAATCAAACTCACTAGGCTTGACAGTGGACACCTTTACCTGCTGAGGCATCCATTTGGCCTGATTGATTGATGGATGGGTTGATTGATTGATGATTTAGAACTCTGTATTCATGTAGACTAGCTCCTTAATCAACACAAGAACTATGATTATCTTCATTTTTCCAAGAGTGGAAACTGAGGCATCATTTGCAAGACCTTCAGTTAATAGACTCAGGATTTGGATGCTAGACCCTTAGGTCAGCTCAGTTGCCTCTGTGTGGGCAGAGTGAGGCAGAGTAGCGAGAGCACTACTAGCCCCTGCCGGGCGACCTACAGTAGGTGCTCCAGAACTCGTGGCTAAATCCTGGAATGGTGACCAGACGCTTTGTGTTCCTCTTTCTGACTACAGTGCGGTTTTAGGGAATTTATTTGACCCTCAGTTCAGTTCCCTTCGAAATATAAAGCCTTCAGCACAGCATCCAATAGGAGGTAGGCTTGTTGGAGAACGCAGCATTGTGGAGTCTTGCCCTGGAGCCCTTGAAAGTGGCCTGGAAGGGAAGGGAGTTTCCAGATGTGGGCCTGGGTTTCCCCGTTGTTCAGCAACAGCTAGAATAATCAATGCTGAAGTTCTTTTCAGTTCTCGTGCCCTGTGTAAGCTTTATGCTCCCAGCAATGCAGGTCTGGATGGTTCAGCGGCACCTCAGCAGTATAACAGATGTGGGGCCATGTGCAAAAGCTTGGAACCTACCACAGGCTCCTTTCCATCACAGCCCTTGCTGTGGGCAGGGACCCTCTGTGGCCAAATATTCTCTTGGGGGGTCCCTTCTGCCTATCCCTACCCCTGAGTCCTGTTCCCTCTGTAGTGGCTGCAGCCACCTCCTGAGGCTGGCCCTGGTGTGTGTTCACTAAAGCTATGGTGCTGAGTGTCCCCAGGTCCCCAGCATGTGTTGCTTGACTGGGGTGTGGCTCAGTATTGAGTCAGTAGCTGCTACAGCTGCGGATCCCCAGGGCACCCTCCCGATCCTGTTTTTAGTGAAAGCATGCATTGCGGTCTGCACTATCTGGGCCGTGCATGTCCTCCAAGTGCTCTATTTGCTCCATAACCCTGCCAGCCGGCTCACCTCCCATGTTTCAGTGGGACACGCAGGGCGCTGCGGTTAGCCTTGTGTGCCGGAGTGTGAAACACCTCTATTTTATGGCTGAGGGCAGAGAAAGGGGACCTCTCCAAGGTCACCACACTGGAAGGAAGCGAAGAGAGAAGATTTGAGTGAAGGCCATCTAGTGCTGGTGCCTGTGGTACCAGACTGAGAGAGGTGGTGTTGAGGGGCCCTAAGGGGGATGACAGGAAGAGCCAAGGGTGCCATCTCTGGGCAGGTGCACTTTGCATTCATCTAGAGATCTTTTCTCTCTCTCTTTTATTGGGTTTTTTTGTTTTGTTTTGTTTTGTTTTTTTTTTTTGGTTTTTCAAGACAGGGTTTCTCTGTGTATCCTTGGCTGTCCTGGAACTCACTTGTCGACCAGGTTGGCCTCGAACTCACAGAGATCCACCTGCCTCTGCCCCCTGAGTGCTGGGATTAAAGGCTGCTCATGGAGCTCTTTCTCTTTTTAACCTTGAACGAAACAGTGGTCCCATTTGACTATGTGAGTATCCTAAGCCATAGCTTTCCCCTCCTCTCTCATTTTTTTTATTGTTCTGTTTGATTTTTTTGTTTGATTGATTGATTGATTGAAACAGGGTCTCCTGTAGCCTAGGTTGATCCCAAATTCTATGTAGCCGAGGCTAGCTTTGGGCTCCTGATTTCCCTGCCTCCAGCTCCCAAGCACTTAGATAACAGGCGTTCACCATCACATCAGGCTTGGTTTTCAGAGGTAGTGTCTCACTGTCTAGCCCAGGCTGGCCCTGAGCTCATGATCCCCTGGCGTCTGCCTCTCCCAGTTTACATCACCTCACTAGGCTTCAGGGCTGCAGGCCTCTACTGGGACGAGAGTGATACCCTGGCAGCTTGTACGGTGGGCTCACCCAGAGGACTTGGTGCTGACCAAGTGGCGGTCTGCACGTTCGTGGAGGCCTCCCCCAGGCTGCTCTGGCCTCTGGCGTGCTGAGTCGCAGCCGCGGCCCAGCTCGCTCCCTTCCCCCTCTGCCTGCGCAGTTCACTATTTTTAAGCTCTGTGGGCTTAATGAGCTGCGTACCCGCTACACATCTCCAGCAGTCACCTTGCTCTCTAGCAACCCCAGAAACTGGCTGGGCTCTTCACACCTGCCAACCCTGCCCTATCCGAGGCTAGAGCTGGGCAGGTTCCCATCTGGACCCAGCAATGGCCTCCCGAAATCTGCCCTGGAGTGGGCCCTCAGCTCAGGTGGGGCAGGCCTGCCGATCTCAGACCCTCGAGGAAGGCTTTTTCTCCTTATGCCATGGCCTGCCTTGTTTTCCCCTTCCTCCCCCGTGCCAGCCCGTCCTGTAAGAAGGCCATGCGGCCTCCCACGTACTGGCAGCTACTTCTCTTTGAGGAAACTGGGGACCTAAGGATCTGGGTGAGTGAGGCTAGTTTGCAGCAAGATCCAGGACAGTAGGGATGGAAAGACTGTCGGTAGAAAGGGGACCTTGATGTCACCCAGGCCAGTCCCATGTCTCCTGTCTGGGCACGTCCTTAACGACAGGGTGCTTATGCCTCCAGAGTGTCTGGGCATGTCCTTAACAACAGGGCACTTATGCCTCCAGAGATTCCCCCAAGGCCATCACTGAACAGTGCTGACTATGCAAAAATTTTTTTTTTTTTTGAGACGGTTTCTGTGTTGCTTTGCGCCTTTCCTGGAACTCGCTTTGGAGACCAGGCTGGCCTCGAACTCACAGAGATCCACCTGCCTCTGCCTCCGATGCTGGATTAAAGGCGTATGCCACCACCGCCCGGCCTTGTGCAAAAATTCTTAATGTTGATTATAAATCAATGGTCCCACACCAAAAAGAGGGGAGACCCCCCCTAAGGAGTTCATCCTCTAGCCCCCACTGCATTAGAGGAGAAGGGGTGGGCGTCTATAAGGAGCATGGTGTCGTGGTCAGGACCAGAGTTACTCAGAGCCACGGACCAATGCAGTAGGTACTTTTGCTCAACTCGGGCAGTGGGCCCCTGGGAAGAGCTGAGATGATGTTAGATGAAGCTGTCTTCCTGCCTCACATGAGGAGGTCCTCAGGGCTGGGACAGAAAAGGTAGAAACGTAGAGTTACACCAGTGGCCTCTAGGGAGGCAGGAGAGTTCGGTTTTCCAGGGACTGGGGGTCTGAGAGGAGCCACGGAGGGATGTCAGGGACAGTTTCAGCCAGGGGTCAGGTGACTGCAGCCCCCTAGGGCTCCAGAACCCTGAAACTGCTCCATGCTTGGGGGCTTTGGGAGAGCACTGGCTTGGGAGCCAGACTCCACTCTCATTCTGTGGCCTTGGCTTGTGATGCCCTCTGGCTCGGGGGCTGTAAAGTGTGCTGCACGGACCTCTCCAGGTGATGTGGGTGGATGTGTGCACCCTGGGGTGTGCTCCATAAGACAATGTCCTCAATGGGCATGTGACCGGAATAGGCCTCTGCCCACTTTCTGTAGGTGGTGCCCTCATGACATCCTTGCCTCTCTGGTGCGGGACAGGGAGGCTGGAGCCTGGGGCATTTCTCTCTTAGTCAGACAGGGACTGTGTTCACCCCCTCTCCCAGTGAGAGGACCTTAGGGGGGTCGCCTGCCCCCAGGCCGGGCTCTGTGGAGTAGCTCTCAGGAGGTGAGGTACCTGGAGCCTGGGGCAGTACTCTGTGACATCATCACCTCCCTCAGTCAGCCATCATCACCACCCCGGGTAGCAGCTGTGTGCAGTATCCTCTCGGTCCCCACTCAGGAGATACTGATGTCACCTGGTATTCTGCCGGGCTGCCTGCTGCCTACACCTGGCCACTCTTCTCCTTGAACACCTTGGCTCAGAGCTGCTAACCTAGGAAACCCCAGAGTGGACTCTAGCTTCTGCGCCCCTTCCTTATATCTGGGTGGTGCCCATAGTCCCCTTTTGGGGTATCCTGGAGCATCTGGGCAAGCTAGAGTGTTGGAGAGTGACCCTTGAGGGGAGCCAAGATGCCGTGTGACATTGGCCACAGGGCTTCCTGCATTGTGTGTCCTGATTGTTTTTCTTCCCCTTTTTTATTGCATTTTAACTTAGATGCAGTAGGAGCCTGCACACAACTTACCACCTGAACCATCAAATGGAGGTGTGGTGGGCATGGTGGATGAGGTCACCACTGTTGAGATACATGGGGTGTCTGGGAGGATGGACTGCAGCTAGGCTCAGGCAAGCAAGGGACAAGCCAGGGTCAGGTGACAGGACAGAGGGAAAAGAGGCTTTGCCACAAGCCGAACCTCCTAAGGGATGGGCTGGGTCAGCCGAGAGCATGATGGGAGAAGGAAGGCTTCTTAATGAAAGTTTGGCAGCTTGGGCGAAAGTCTGAGTCTGTCTAGAACAGTGGTTCTCAGTCTGTGGGTTGTGACCCCTTAGGGCTGTCAAATGACTCTTTCACAGGAGTCTCCCAAGACCATCAGAAAACGCAGATATTTACATTATGGTTCATAACAGCAGCAAAACTACAGTTATGAAGTAACAGCGAAATAATTTTGTGGTTGAGGGTCACCACAGCATGAGGAACTGCATTAGAAAGGTTGAGAACCACAGTTCTGGAAGGTATAACAGGGCACTGAGCCCACCGTAGGAGATGGTAGGTGGTGAGTAGGTAGTCTACCTCGCCTCCTCTGCTGGATCAGTTGCAATCATTCCTTGGAGGCCTGTTCCCCAAGGTCCTAGAACCTGATCTGGGCATGGCATCCTGCTTCCTGTGTCGTTTCTAAGCCCGCTGACCCCTGCAGGCAGGTTCTGTTCTGATGCCACACTGCAGGTAGAAAGACGAGGCCCCAGAGGGTTTCTAACAACTGCCCCCGCATGCATGTCTGAAGGTGGCTGAACTGAGCCTCACCCTGGCCTCCCAAGCCAGGTGCTGGCTCACTCTTGGTGGCATCTGCTCTTGACTTGGCTCCTTTCCACCAGTTTGGATCCCACAGGATGCCAAGGTGGGGCTTTGCAGTGTGCATCCTGCCCCGACTGCTCCCTCTGCCTCTGTTGGTGTTCTGAGGCTGTGTGTGTTCATCCCTCGCAGCCCTGTTTCCATATCTGTTCCAGCCCCAGGTCATGCAGGAGAAGCTGGCTTCCAGGACTCTAATTATGCCCCCAGGACTTGGCATGACCCACTTTCGTTCCCGGATACTGTGAGCTGTCAGGGGTGCTGACGGTAATGGGCGTCTCTTGTCTGCAGAGTGGCCGGCACGTCTTGGTCCTTGCTCCTGGCCAGTGTCTGGGAGGAGAGTACACTCTTGGAACAAAGGGGCCGGATAGTCCCTCCCAGGTTGACCCTTCCCTGGATGGCAGAACCTCCATCACCTACCAGGATAGACTGAGCTACCCAGACTTCTTGGGACTTCTCACCCCCCAGCCTGGTCCATTATTTGGGGTGCAGCTCTCTTTATCAGTTGGGAAAGGTGAGATGCTACAGGCCCTCTCTTCTGTAAGGTGGGAGTCATCGTGGCTCCCTAGGTGACGAGGTACAGCATTGAAGTTTGGAATGCTGCCAATGTCCGCTTAGTCTGCACCTCAGGGCTGGCACACTTCCATGCCTCCCCTGTGACGCCAGCCTTCCCAGAGGGCCTCAGAGGCTTAGGGTGGCTGATGGAAAGCAAAACCCTTGGCTGGCTGTGCCAGGCCATCGGGTTCACAGTGGGGTCTTGGCCGTCTGCTGTCAAGAGACTGGAGTCCCATCAGCTCCACCATTCCATGAAGGCCGGAGTTTGGCATCTCCTGGGTGAGCTGCCTGGGGACAGGGTTAGGATTTCTTCAGCTTGTATGGTTAGCTCTCAGCATAGGGCCTGACATAGGATTTGGGATGAAAGAAGGTGGGTATCAGAATAAAGAATGGACATGACTCAGTTGCACTTGGAAGGGTCAGTCTCAAGGCTGGGGCCAGGTGGACATTAGTGGGCACAGTCATTTCATAGGTTCCTTTGCCGGACTTGGAGGGGGCGCTGTCCAGGGTACTGCCTGCCTCTCCTCACAGGTGGAGCATTCCAGGGTGGCAGGCCCGCACCCTACCACTGATTGGCCTTTCTGGCCCGCAGCCTGAAGCAGAGGTTTCCAGGAGAAGCCCTTCCTGGTGAGATCCTACTCTCGGTTGTCTGTGGCCAGGCACAGGCACCAGGCTGTTTCCCTGGGCAGGGTTGGGATAGCAGTGGGAAAGCATAGGAAGAAATAAGCAATGTCCTCCTCGACAGCCTTTGTGGGCTGTGGGAAGCCGGGCAGTGTGCATAGGTGACTGACGCTAGGCAGAAGTGGGCAGTCTCTGGGGAAGGAATGTTCAGAGCTGGGGAAAAAGAATCAGGCTCCCGGCCACTCACCCGCAGTACCCACCCCCCACCCCCCACCTGCGGAGCCCCCCCCCCCCCCCCCCCCCCCCGCTCACCCACCCACCTGCGGAGTAGCCATGACTTTCTTGGACAGAGACTGAGCCTGTGGTCAGTGCTCAGCTCCGCCTGCCCCGTGGATAGGGAAAGCAGCCTTGGCTATTCTATGCTATTTGTGTCTGGGGGTGGAAGTGTCCCACATTCAGGTCAGGTCTCTGGGCCATCTTGGAAGATCCGGAGCACTTTTCAGGAGCAGTAAGATGATCGCCTCATTACCCAAGTGGACGGCCTTTCGCCGTGACCACAGCTTCCTGGGTAAGTGGTGAGTCTGAAACCAGCTGTCTCTTCTTCTCCAGGGCTTTTCACGTCTCACATACGGCTGCGGTGCACACTGGTTTGCACGCATGGCGCCTGTGAACACGTGTTCACACCCATATTTATGCTCAAACGCATGGTGCCCACGTGTGTGTGGACACACAGAGCTTTTTTTATAACACGTGTGCCCTCCATGGGCCTGAAAGACGGAGCCAGCTCCTCCGTCGCTGAGGTCGTGGGCACCCTGGTGACATAATCAGCCTCCATTACCTGGCCAGCATAGCCACCTTCTGCTACGGAAGCCTCCCTCCAGCTTCCATGTTTTCTTCTCTGAGCAGGAGCCTTGCCCAGGCCAGGAGTCTGGCTCCCGGACAGACAGACAGCAGGGGGCACCACTGGCTCGGCCAATCAGCTCAGGCAGGAAGCAAGGAAGGAGGCTTCGCCATGGGGCCTGCCACCCAGCCGCAGTCCCTGCCCTTGAGGCTGTTCTCTCTACTCACATGTTGGCTGCCCGCTCCCCCGAGTAGACACACCCACCACATCCTCTCCTTGCATCCACTATACACAGCACACCCATCATACCACACACCTTTATGAGCTTCCCTGGCCATTCACACACACACACACACACACACACACACACACACACACACACACAAACCCCTACCTATCACATACACCACAGAGCCTCCAGAACACCTCCATCTACCATACCATACATACTTCACCTGCCGATGAAACACATCACACCATATACATACCACCACACACCACCACCTGTCACCCCTACCCCATACGTCCTATCACTCACACCTCTACTTAGCACACACACACACACACACACACACACACACACACACACACCCTACCCCCTTACTGTATGCACTTGGCTTTCCACTGTACAGTACACTTCATACATCTATAACCTGTAATACACACATACACTTATGTCCTGTAAATACCACCCGCCATATACCTCACACCCTTGCTAGTCACAACCTTACTCACTACACACAGCACACATCACAGTTCCTTCCACCTTCCCAGGCCCCAATACACACTAAGTGTACAGCACACACTCCTGCCCCCCACATTACACGCCGCAGATTCACATAGAGCCCATACCTCACGCTACACTCTTCCATTCCATATCCACACACCTACACACCACACACGACACCTCACACATTTCTGAAAGCCCTCTCTATCCTCCCAAAGCTTTTAGGACCAGAGGTGCTCAGCAGAATGCTTGCCTGGTGCCTGTGCTGCCCAGCAGAGGGGAGTGTCCATTTTCCAGTGAAGATATGCATCTGGTGTGAAGGAGAGCAGGCAGTGTGTGTGTGTGTGTGTGTGTGTGTGTGTGTGTGTGTGTGTGTGTCCACCGTCTGTCTTTGGGCAATCTTGTCCCCCACCACGCTTCCTTAGATCATGACCAGGGCAGAGTGCCACTGTCCTGCTCTTCTCTCTCCTCTTACAACATGCACGTACCAAGACCCCCCAAGGCCCCATAACCAGTGCCCCATCTCATGCATTCACTAACCTACTAGCTGACCCCCCTTAGCACCTATGTGGGGGTCCCACCCTTTTGTCCTTTCAAATGTCACGATGCCCAGACAGCAGAGGACCTTTCCTTCTGGAGAGCTGCCTGCAGTGAGGGATGGGGGGGGCGCAGTTCTCTGGTGCCCTGAGGCAACTTCTGGGACTGGAGGTAACTGGGGTGCAGGTGACCTGGGTGACTAAGTGTTCAGCAACTTTAGTACCTTGGCTGACAAGGTCAAGGACGCCTCATTCCTGTCCTCAAAGTGGTGACTTGGCCATTCTGTCTGGTCAAGCAGAGATCCTGGCTGGAGGGGTGGGGGTAGGGGGCATGCAGAAGGACCTGGCCTTGTGGAGCACCCAGCCTTGAACCCTGATGGTTAGTCAGGGGTCCAGAAGGAACTGGCAGGGCTTGGTGGGGTGTGGAGGGGTGGGCAAGGGGTAGGGAGTCCAGAGTGACCATGCAGGCACAGTCAGCCCTGTGATACACTGGCGGGTGGATGCTTTGGCTTCGGTTTGGGTGTCTCTAGAAGGCAAGCTTTGTCATGCAAGGTCTGAGAGGCTCCTGGGTGCTCAGACCCTCTGTGTGTGTGTGTGTGTCTGAGATTTAACAGCATCCTGCCTGGGTGGGGTTGAGAGCGCTGAGCCTTGGCTACCACAGCTGCCCTTAGGTAGCAGAGCTGGGTGGCTAACCGCCACTCAGGGCTGTGCAAGGGCTGAGGCCCAGGGAGGCTGACAGCCTTGCCCAAGGTCACACACTGTGATTGAACATGCAGAAGGCTCAGTCCCAGCCTTCAGATTCTGAGCCTCAGCCTGCAGCCTTGGCTTCGGGCCATCTCTCAGGTGGCCTGAGATTTACTGATCTCAGCCTGGATGTAAAAGAAGGAAAGGGATTCTTGCAGCAGCAGCAGCAGCAGCAGGAGAGACTGAAATCAGACTCTGGGGATTTTTGTTTGTTTTTGTTTTTATTTATTTTTTCCCCATTCTTGGGACCCTAGGGCAGGCAGCTTCCCCAAGCCTGCTCAAGAACAGACCCCGTTCCTGTGTGTGAGGTGTGGCAACCCTGCACTGAGGCGGAAGCACAGGTGAACTGACCCAGGAGGGACCACAGGCAGCCATGCACGAGCCACTCGCGAGAAATGGGTGATTTATTTTCAATGTGAGCTAGAAAATTAACTCATTAAAACTCGATGGCCTCCTGGCACTGAGTGTTGGAATGGAGCTTTGGTGCAAACATGAAGTTGTGAATTTATCCTTGAATATCGATCGTTTCAGCCTGGTGTCAGCGACAACCATCCTTCTGGCTAGCCCATTTCCATGGCATTACTTTGGCTTCTGCAAACACAGTGCTGGAAAAGATTAAACAAGCTGAGTCTAGTCCCTCTCCTTATCTTCCTTAATCGAGGCCAGGGCTGAGTGGATCATCTGCAGAAGTCCATCGTTCCCAAATCGTAGTTAATTGGTAGAGGTGGCAGCTCTGGGTGTGTGTGAGGATACACAGGTACGGGACATCAGACCCTTTGCTATTCTAGAGGCCCATGTGGAAAGGAGGCTCTGTGAGCCCCCATGCTGGAGGATAGGGTGGGACTCCAGGGCACAAGCCTATTGGTCTTTGCTTCTCTGGCAGGTCTCTTCAAATTACGTAGAAATTCAATGTCTAGGTATAGTCCCCTGGCCCCCCGTGACAGAAGACATTAGGTAAAGTTGCAATGCAAATTGCCAGGCAGTATTGCAGCCTGCTGGCCAGGTGCTTGGGGTACCAAGGGCCATGTGCATGCCAGCCAGTCTCCAGGGCCACCATGGGCACTATGCCTAGAAGACCCGTTCCTAACCTGTTTACCTAGACATCTGCTTCCTTGGCCTTCCCTCTACAGGCCTTGATGCCAGGCCTGTTGGCAGGGCACCTCCACCAGCCTCCTCTGGAGCAGCCTCGGCTCCCCCTGCCTAATGGCGCTGTTTCATGCTTCTCTGGTCGGGTGATTCCAGCCGGGCTGGAGCTCCTCTGGTCTGGGAGCACCTGGAGCATGACACATTTGTCCTTTTCAAGTCCTCGCCTGGCTGCCTTCTGGTCATTGCTGGGCCACCAGAGCCCAGCATCCCAGAATGTGCCCAGGTGGGAGGGTGCAGTTGTGGGAGGCAGGGTGGGGTTAGGATTAGGACTAGGGATCCAGAGACAGACTTGATGCCAAGCTGCCGGTTACCCATGTGACCTTGAGCCACTCACCTCCTTCTCCGGGCCTCCTTTTCTGCTGGGACTCTTGAGACTCCAAGCAGGATCTTCAGCCTCTTCTCCCTGGCTTCCATGCACCTTGTGACTCATCTAAAGACAGAGAGGAAGGTCGATTTCTGAAGTGCCGTAGAACTGGTCGGTGAGCCGCTCACACTGAGATATCTGAGGACAGCAAGTGTGGGCCTCAGGGGTGGAAGAATCGCCACCATCCAGGCCTCGTCACGTTTTTATTGAGCACCTACTAAGTGTTAGTCCAAACTCCCTACACTTGTGAATCTTAAATTCTAGCGAAGGGAGACAGACAAATGATAAAATAAAGTGTCACTGGGGAGCAGGTGGTAGAAACAGTCTGGGAAGGGGAGTGTCTTGGTTAGCGTTCCTATTGCTGGCATGAAACACCATGACCAAAGAGCAAGAGCAAGTTGGGGAGGAAAGGGTTGATTTGGCTTACACTTCAGCATTACTGTTCATCACCGAAGGAAGTCAGGACAGGAACTCAAACAGGGCAGGGTCCCTGAGGCGGGAGCTGATGGAGGGAGCTGTTTACTGGCTTGCTCCCCATGGCTTGCTCAGCCTGCTTTCTTGTAGAACCCAGGACCAGCAGCCCAGGGATGGCCTCACCCACCATGGGCTGGGCCCTCCCCCATGGATCACTAAATGAGAAAATGCCTTACAGCTGGATCTCAGGAGTCACTTTCTCAGCTGAGGCTCCTTCCTCTGACGACTCTAGCTTGTGTCAAGTTGACACACAAAACCAGCCAGCACAGCGAGCATGAGGTGGCATGGTCGGGCAGAGGCTGCTTTAAATGCCGCCATCTGTGATGACCTTCGCCATCTGAGGACGTGAGCTGTGTGGACACGAGCAGCAAAGGGTGTTAAGGGGAGATGGAACAGTGACTGTAAGGCCCGAGGTGTTATCTGGCATGTTTGGGACATTGAAGGAATCCGATGTGACCGGAAGGAGAGCTGGGAGGCCTACTGGAGAGAGAGGGGTGAGGGCCTGTCCTGGTGCATGGCCTCGAAGGCTATCATGAAGCTATAATCATAATACAAACAGAAAGCTAGCTGGTCGGGCGTTAGTGGTGTTTGCTTGGATCCCAGCACTTAAGAGACTGAGGCAGGAGGATTGCCAGTTGGCTGCTGACCTGGGGTTATAGTGAGACCTGAGACCTGTCTCAAAACAATAGCAACAACAAGAAAATGTGAGGTTTTATGTTTTAATCACAGAACCGCTCTGCCTGCTGGGTAGGAAACATGGGGAGGGAGACAAGGGACAGGCTTGCCTCCAGGGGGCTCCTAAGCAGGTCGAGGGGCAGAGGTGGGAGTAAGGAGGATGCCTACCTCCCTGACATCCACTGTAAAAGCGATGAAGGGGATACCATCTAGGGGACAGGGGTAGTTGGTCACTTCAGGCTGAGGCTTCTGAGGTCACACAAGTCTCTGCTGTGGCGTGGGGAAAGACAGAGCAGAGGGCAGGTGGACTCACGTCGATGAGCAGCAGGCTCTGTGTTGGGCTGGGTGTGTGGTGTCCTCAGAACCAGCCAATCTAATACCAGCCTCAACCCCACACTGAGTTTTCCTGTCTCGCAGCTGCTCTTAAGTAAACACACTGAGGCTTATATTAATTATAAATGCTCAGCTGATAGCTCAGGCTTATTACTAGCTAGCTCTTACAACTTAACCCATTCCTATTAATCTATGTGCTGCCCCGAGGCTGGTGGCTTTTACCTCTGTGCCATTTTGTGTGTCCAGCTTGTTTCTGCATCTGGCTGGCAGTGACTCTGGCTCCGCCCTTCCTCTTCCCAGCATTCTTAGTTTGGTTCTTCCACCTATACTTCCTGCTTGGCTACCAGCCAATCAGCTTTTTATTAACAATGAGAGTAATACATATTTACAGTATACAAAGATTGTTCCATAGCATGAATGTCATAGCTGCTTCCCATGGTTCAGTCTGGTACTGGGAAAAGAAACTATGAGACCCCAGGTCACGTACCTGAAGGTACAGGTCTGACTTCAGAGCCTGGGCCTGAGGCAGGAGAGGGAGGGAGGGTGGTGGTGGTTCTCATAACCATCAGGCCTCAGTTTAATCTGTCAATGATGATGTCCCTGGATTTGGCTGATGTCTTCTGGAATAGTCAACTCCACAGCTGTGGAAATACCTGTGGATTCTGCCTGTCTCCAGTGCCCTGGCGACGTGGGAAGGTCACTGCCATGGGCTTCAGGGTCTCCTATAAATGACATGGTATGACCCAGTGACCTAAGAGCCTACCTTGCTCAGTCATGTGTCCACATATTCATTGACGGCATCCTTTCCGGACAGTTTCCCTCGGTGGCAGGACCAAGTTCTTCCCCCAAGGAACTGCAGAGTAGGTGGTTTCACCCCATGGGTCAGAATCTTCTGTTTTGTTCAGCTATTCTTGTATCCTTTCTGTTGCTGTGATAAAACACACTAACCAAAAGTAACCTGGGGAAGAAAGGGTTCATTTGTTTGGTTCCCACTTCCGGGTCACAGTCCATCACTGAGGGAAGTTAAAGTAGGAACTCGAGCGGAGAGATGTCAGAAGAGCCTGCTTCCAGAGTTGAATTCCAGCACACATGATGGCTCACAGCCATCTGTAATGAGATCTGGCTCCCTCTTCTGGCCTGCAGGGATATATACAAACAGAACATTGTAGTATACATAATAAAAAAATAAATCTTTAAAAAAAAAAAGTAGGAACTCGAGCAGGAGCTTGAAGCAGAATCTCGGAGGGATGCTGCTCACTGACTCAGCCCACCACGGGCTCATACTTAGCTTTCTTATATTTTCGGTTGTGAGCCCAGCCTTTAACGCTGAGCCATCTCTCCAGCCCCATACTTAGCTTTCTTATACAGCCCAGGGCCACCTGTCTAGGGATGGTGCCACCCACAGTGGGCTGGACAACTTCCCACATAATTAGTAATCAAGACAGTAACCCCCTACAGACACACCCACAGGCCAATCTGATCTAAACAATTCCTCAATCAAAGCCTTGCTCTGAGATGACTACATGGTCAAGTTGTCGAAGGTTACTAGGACACCAACTCTCTTGTTGGACAAAACATCAGTAACAAGCCTAGGAATTAGCAGTCACCATTTCTTCCGGCCTAGTTTGATTTGCAGAAGTTGGGCGGTGGGCTAGAGTTGATCCATGGCTTTGACTTCTCAACCCCTGCCTTTCTGCCACAATAAAGCAGTGTGGATCAAGTCCCTGCTGGAATATACATACTCTGAGGGTAAGGGCAGGACTATGGAAGCAGGCAATAGGGCCTTGACCTGGAGATAGAGGCTCTCTCCATCAACTGAGCAACGCTGACGTGAGCTCCCAGAGACTGGAGCAGCGAGCATAGGGCCTGCACGGGTCCTCTGCACACACAACATGGCTTTTAGTTTGGCGTTTGAATGGACTCCTGAGTGTGTGAACCAGTGGGCTCTGAGTCTCGTGCCTCCTCCTTTCCTTCTGTTGGGTTGCCTTGTCCAACTTCGATACAGTGGTTTTTGTTTTATCTTATTATGTTTTGTGGCTATCTCTTAGAAGCCTGTTCTTTTCTAATGAGAGACAGAAAGGGAGTGGATCCAGAGGGGAGGGGAGGTGGGGAGGAACTGGGAGGAGTAGAGGGAAACTGTAATCAGGATACATTGTGTGAGAAAAGAATCTTTTTTTTTTGTTGTTGTTTGTTTTTTGAGACAGGGTTTCTCTGTGTAGCTTTGGTGCCTGTCCTGGAACTCACTCTGTAGACCAGGCTGGCCTCGAAACTCACAGAGATCTGCCTGGTTTTGCCTCCTAAGTGCTGGGAGAATCTATTTTCAATAAAAGGGGAAAAATAATATAGAAAGAGAGACCAGAGAAATGGTTCAGCTGGTAAGAGCACTGACCGCTCTTGTAGAGAACCGGGTTCAATTCCCAGCATGCACATGGTTGGCCACAACCATCTGTAACTCTAACTCTAGGTGGCTGGACTCCATCTTCTGGCCTCCATGGACACCAGGCATGCAAGTGGTGTGCAAACATACGTACAGACAAAAAACACCCATGCACATAAAATTAAAATAAAAAAGAATACATCAGGATGCTGTTAGATTATTGAGTAGAGACCCAGTGATGAGATAGATTGGAGCAGAGGATGTGTGAGACTGTAACCACCGAGTGCCAACAGTACCAAAAGAAAAGCAGGGAAGAATGCCGAAACCACAAGCAAGCTTACAGCCTTAGGTTCAGGAATGGAATACCCTCTGCATGATGGCTGTGACTGTCCGAGCTGGCACGTCAGTAGCCCATACTCAGGGTTTAAATGTTTTGTTATCTTTACTTATTTATCTGATAGGTCTATGTGTGTGAGCATGTGCATGCCACGGTGCATAAGTGAAAGCCAGGGACAATTTGCAGGGGTTGGTTCTGGGGATCGAACTGATCATTAGCGCTGGCAGCAGACACCTTGACGTTCTGAACCATCTTACCGGCACCATACTCAAGCTTTAACGAGGAGGTCTGTAAGGCCCGAATCACTCTTTGTCCCCTTTGTAAAGTTTAAAGTTTAGTTTAATGGGATTTTTTTTTTATTTTTGTATAATTACTAGCTGTTTTATTCTTCGGTTATACCTTCCTGCTGGGTGTTTAAGTCCACACAGTTGGCCCCAAATGATATTTTTCTGCTACTGATAAGGTCAGTTGGGACTCCTTAGTTAGTTAGGAGTTACTCTTAGGGACTTGATGGGAGCCCCATGGCTCCTTTAGGGTGATGGTACTATTTTTTTTTAAATATCTATTTTTAATTATGTGTATGTGTCTGTGCGCAGGTATGTGCACATGAGTATGGGTGCCCATAGAGGCCAGAAGAGGGTGGAGGATCCCTTGGAGCTGGAGTTACAGGCAGTTGTGAGCTGTCCTAGGTGGGTGTTACAAACTGAGCTCAGGTCCTCTGAGCAGTATGCGGTCTTAAGCACTGAGCCATTTCTGCGGACCCCTTGTGCCCCGCCCCTATGGGTGTCCTTCCTGTGTGCCCCGCCCCTGTGGGTGTCCTCTCCTGTGTGCCCCACCCCTATGGGTGTCCTCCCTGTGTGCCCCGCCCCTATGGGTGTCCTCTCCTGTTTGCCCCGCCCCTATGGGTGTCCTCTCCTGTGTGCCCCGCCCCTACGGGTATAATGGTGGGGTGCAGAGTCTTCCTGACCAAGTAGCTTTCCTTGGAAGCATTGAGGACCTTCTCCTCAGTGCTGACCCTCCTCTTTGTAGAATAATCCCTGGTCAGATCCACCCTCTGGAGTCTCCATGTTCTCTCTGATCAAGAGGCCATGACATGTGACTATTGGAGCTGCAGGATCTTTCTGTGTTGTCCTGTTGTCCCTGGGACCTAGTTGACCTGGGAACAAAATGTTGGCTGTCCTTTTGGCCCCTACATGAGTATGGCTTTGTCCATTAAGGATGATTCTTGAACACCCAGCTCTTGACACCGGTATGGAAGGATGAATTGGGATTTAAAATTTTGCTTTTGTATAACATTTTGATAAAGCTTGACAGGGACATTGAAAAATAAAATCCTGACTCTAAAAACTTTTTTCCTAATTAGAAACGGAAAGCAGTTATCTTTTTTGTGTGTTTGGGTTTTTTTGTTTGTTTGTTTATTTGCTTTTTCGAGACAGGGTTTCTCTGTGTAGTTTTAGTGCCTATCCTGGATCTCGCTCTGTAGACCAGGCTGGCCTCGAACTCACAGAGATCTGCCTGACTCTGCTTCCTCAGTGCTGAGATTAAAGGCGTGCGCCACCACCCGTCATAACCATATTCTTAATAAAAATAAAATAAAAATAAAATCCTTGTTCTTTAACAAGTTTAACAAGTTTAAGTTCTTTAACAAGCAAGTTTCTGTAAGCCCATGCTGTTTTTAAGTTTTAAATTCCATAAACCTTTCTGTGACATACTTTAACTCTTTGGTTTTGTCTTAATCTTGTCTGTTCTTATTTCTGATAATCCTCTGCCTTTGGACAGAATCTCCATACAAAATCCTCTCTCATCTAAAACATTTTCTTTTCTCTTTAACCTTCATTAAAAAATATTATATGTCTACATTTTTCTTTTTTTAGAAGTGACTTACTTTTATTTCATATGCCTTGGTGCTTTGCCTTCATGTAAGTTTGTATGAGGGCATTGGAACTGGAGTTATAGACAGCTGCCATGTGGGTGCTGGGAACTGAACTCAGAACCTCTGGAAGAGCAGCCAGTGCTCTTAACCACTGAGCCATCTCTCTAGCTCCTTCTTTTTTATTTTTTAATAGAATGTCTTTTATTAATTCCTTGACAATTTCATACATGTAAGTAGTGTATCTTGGTCATATTTATCATCAGCTGCCCTTTCGCACTCCCCTAATGCACCCCCAAAATTCATCTCTCCCCACTTCATGTCCCCCTCCATTCCTCCTTTTTGTGACCCACTGTGTCTAGTTAATGTTGCCTGTTGGAATACTGACTTTGTTGACTTGTTCTTCTGCATAACCATGGCTGCCGCGAGTTTGCGGGTACACCATGGCTGCCGCGAGTTTGCGGGTACACTGGCCATGTCCCAAAGCCAGCATTCCACATTTCCCCATCCTGCTCTTACGTTATTTCTGTTTTTCTCTTCCAAGATGGGATGCTCCCTGAGCCTTGGGTTGGGGTGGTGGTGTTTGATATTAATATCCCTTTTAGAGTTGAATACTCAGTAGTTAACTCATTTTCAGTACCTTTACCGGTTGCGAGTCTCTGCATTAACTGCTGACTGCTACAGAAAGCAGCTTCTCTGGCCAGGGTTGAAGGTGACACTAATCTAGCGTGTAAGTATAAATATTTAGAAGATGGTCTTATAATATGTCCACATAGCAAGATAATAGTAGTAGGTTCCCTTTGAGGGCCCATGCCTTCCCCTTTTACGGACTTTTGACTAGTTTCATAGAACCAGGCATGAATTCCCTCCAGTGGAGTAGACCTCAAATGCAATCCAAAATTGTTTGGGTATCCATGTAACCTTCATGCTTCTACTGCACCAGTGGGCACATCTTGCCTCGCATCTTGTAGCATGCAGGGTTCATGGCTTAGTAATACAATTGATGGATTCCCCCCCCCCCCAGCATAGCATACTGTGGTACTAGGAAAGCCAGCTAAGTCAGTTACTTTTCTATTGCTATAGTAAGACACCATGACCAAGCAACATACAGAAGAAAACGTTTCTTGGAGCTTACAGTTTTGGAGAGTTAGAGTCTACCGTCATGGTGGGAAGCATGGCAGCAGACAGACAGGCATGATGCCGGAGCAGTAGCTGAGAGCTCACATTTTGAGACACAACCACAAGGCAGAGAGAGTAACTTGGGAATGGCGTACACCTCCTTCAACAAAGCCACGCCTCCTAATCCTTCCCAAATAGGTCCACCAACTGGGGACCAAGTATTCAAACATATGAGCCATGCTCTTTCGAACTACTACATTAGCTTATTAGGTAGGAATTTTAGGTGACTCTCAGCTTGATTTCTCTGTCCTGAAAACAAGGTGTATTATACCCCTACCATCTAGTTCTGGTGGACAACCAAGAACCGTGGTGAGAGTCTGTGGTGTTTTGGGGTGTTCTGGGAACTTCCAGACCAACAGCACCTAGGGAGATACCTCATACTTGGCATATTTTCACTAAATAACAATGTCTTTTGGGGGAAAACATTGTCCACCTATGTAGGGTACCTATGTCCAAACTTCTTTTTTAAAAATTATATTTTGAAATAAGCTTACCAAGTAGTGGATTTCTAAAGGATTTGTCATATATCCTTGATTTTAGGTGACCCACTCCCTGCCTCTTTTTCTCTTGTCTATCTCCTTTTTATTTAATGCTTTTTTTGTTGTTGGTTGTTTGTTTGATTTTTCTTTACAAAATTTAGAAAGCTTTTGTTTTGTTTTGTTTTTGTTTTTGTTTTGTTTTGTTTTTTTTTGAGACAGGATTTCTCTGCATAGCCCTGGCTGTCCTAGAACTCGCTCTATAGACCAGGCGGGCCTCGAACTCAGAGATCCACTTGCCGCTGCCTCTGCTTCCTGAGTGCTAGGATTAAAGACATGCTCCACCACCACCAGGCTTAGAAAACGTTTTTAATAAAACTACTTTGTATTTTAATGAAACACAGAAAGCTACATATGAAATAAAGGTAAAACATTTATAGCAGTCATGGAGATGGTATTTATTTTAATCAACAAATTTAAATAAACCAATTTAGTAAAGATTTAGTTATTTAGAAACTGCATTTGTTTAAAAAAAAAAAACCTATTCATTTCTTATTTGGGCTCATGAAACTCCAAATGAGGACAAAATTCTGAGGTTTTGCTTTCATTTAGTGTCTGCCTCCTTTCCTGTGGGTTACCTGTGCACTTCTGCAGATAAACATATTCATTACCTAGGAAAAGCTGGAAGCACAGACCTAATTCATTGCTCCAGCTGGGCTTGTAGGAGCAGCGGAGCCTAGAGGACCGCGCCCTGAAGAGGGCTGTGTCCTGGAGCAGGAGTCTCCATCTTCTGAAAGCCAGGTTACTCACCCAAACAATAGAGACTTCAGGACAGAGACAAGGATCAACTAAATTACATCTTGATTCAGACTAGTTACATACACCCTTTGCTTTTGTTCTACAATTTTAGTTATACTACAGACTAAAAGGGATTTGGGCTAGTAACACTTTTAATTTATGGACCATGAGAACAATGTAAAAACACCAGCACGTGTAGACAACATACATACACATAGTTGTATATAAAGACAGACTTTAAAAATGCCAAGGACACCAGGTGGTGGTGGCACATACCTTTAGTCCCAGCACTCAGGAGGCAGAGGCAGGCCTGTTCTACAAAGCCAGTTCCAGGACAGCCAGAACTGTTACATAGATTGTCTGAAACTGCCACACCCCACTCCCCCCCCCCCAAAAAAAAAAAGCTTTGAAGCTTTGTAACTTTTGTCAGCTTTAAGTTTATGTTAACCAGGTCATTTTTCATAGCATTAACAATCCTTAACCCCAAATCTAGACCTTTAAATAAATGATTTTCAGTGTAAATAAAATAGAAGGATTTTGGTTTTAAACACACAGAGCCTAACCTGATCACTTCTGGGCTTTAAGCAGGAAGAGCAGGCACCAACACTTGGTTCCTTAATTATTATCATTATTATTATTATTATTATTATTTTAATTGAACAAGACAAGAGCCTTGAAAAGCCTGTTTTCTGAAGGAAGAGAGCATAGGTAAACAAGCAATATCTTTTATATTTTAATGTTGTAAATATAAGTTAAAACGTATCTTAAACTGTAAATATTAGTATTATCTTAAGATTTTTTTTTTAAAGATTTATTTGTTTATTATGTATACAGTCTTCTGTCTTGCACATATCCATGCAAGTCAGAAGAGGGCACCAGATCTCATTACAGATGGTTGTGAGCCACCATGTGGTTGGTGGAAATTGAACTCAGGACCTTTGGAAGAACAAGCAGTGCTCTTAACCTCTGAGCCATCTCTCCAGCCCCTATTATCTTAAGATTTAATAACAGCTATTTTATTACATTTGGAGTGAGTGTGCCTAGTTCTTGGGTTGCACTGCTATAATTTTCATTGTGAAAAGAGAATTTAACATAAAGATCTTTGATAAACATTTTACCTGTCATTTTATGTATGTCACAGCCTTAGTGAAAATCTTTCATTTCTCACTTGTATAATACAAACATTCCTGAAAGTGCCAAGTATGGTGGCACACGCCACCTTAATCTCAGCACTCAGGAGGCAGAGGCAAGAGATCTCTCTGAGTTCAAGGCCAGCCTGGTCTATTTAGTGAGTTCTAGGCCAGCTAGGGTTATATAGTGAGCTTCTGCCTGAAAAAAAAAAAGAAAAAAAGAACATTCTTGAAAAATCAATCCATAATGATTAATCTAACAAGATAATTTTAAATGTACATTATTTAGAAGTGTTTTGATTAACATAAAACATTTTTATTGTCTATTGTGTTTTGTTATCCATGACTATTTTAAAAAGTGAAATAGAATTATTTTCTTTCAGAACCGATTCTTTTTTTTTTTTCCCCGAGACAGGGTTTCTCTGTGTAGTTTTTTTGGTGCCTGTCCTGGATCTCACTCTGTAGACCACACTGGCCTGGAACTCAGAGAGATCCGCCTGGCTCTGCCTCCTGAGTGCTGGGATTAAAGGCGTGCGCCACCACCGCCCAGCTCAGAACCTATTTTTGAAGGAAATCTATCAAAATCTGTGTCCAATGTAAAATTTCATGGAACTTTTATGACATTAATGAGTATTATTTTATATAAGCAAATTGCACTTTAAAGTCTTATGAAGGGTTAGCTCGATGTGTCAGGGGATAGAGGCACGTGCTGCCGAGCCTGATGACCGAACTTGATCCCTGGACACACACAGTGGGGAGAGCTGACTGCCTCAAGTTGTCCTCTGACCCTCACGTGTGTGCCGTGACACTGAGTACCCCACCCCCTATTAAATAAACAAATAAATAAATAAAGCTACATTTTAAAAAAATTTATGAAACATTCAGTAGACCCAAAGACACCATGTTAATACGTTCTAAGAAATTACGAGTGGCTAAGTTTCTAAGGCAGGGTGCAGCTATCAGATCTATTAATGTAGTCTACAAACACTCATATGGGCACGCACACAGGTTTAAAACAGGCATGCCAAAAGAGAAAATAAAAAGCATATTTAGTGCACACTTAAAAAAAGAAAAAGAATGGTAAGCGACAGACTTTGTTCCCTAGTTAAGTCGGGGTCCTAGAGACGGCGTCACGGGGCAGTCACACGGACGCTACTGTGAGCACACACGGCGTGACTGTTAGGAAGTAAGACTCTCCCCTCTGTCTTTGGAGGGAGAGGCTAACTCGTGGGGCATCAATAATTCCGCCTTTTGTTTTTCCTGTCAGTGTGTTCCCTCTGGTACCTTCTGCCCTGTGAGGTGGTCACATCAGGGTCCTTCCTTCAGGCCCCCATGAACAGCAAGAAGGCAGTGTCCAAAAGCTGAATTTGTGGGTCTGAGGGTAAAGTTCTTGGGTTAAAATATTCATTTGGGTTCGTGAGTTCTAGGAACAGTCTTTGGGCAGTAAAAAGAGACGGAGGACAATGGGCTCCTGTGTGTCCCTCAGACTTCCTCCCTCCGTTCAGGTCAGACGGATGAGTAAGGGTGCAGAGGTGGCCTGGGGCTCCTCAGAGTGGGAGAAAACGTAGATTCTGAGTCCCGTTGCCCACCGCGTCTGTTTGAAAAGTGGGGTTTCTACACTAACGGGATGACACACGTAGGCTTACCAGAGGTTCCCCTTTTCTTTGCATCGCCCCTCCTCTGGCAGGGAGCCATGAGAAGAACACTCTATCATTTCGTCTCTTCTTACCAAACTGGTCCTGCTGCGGGATGATGCTGTAGTTTCCTGTCTTTGTCTGAATTTCCCATCACCCAGCTTGTTCTGAGGCCAGAGGGGATTCCAGTCAAATCGCAGCCTCCTTTCCCTTCGTGGTTTCAGGATAAACCTTATTCCAGTTCTTGAGGCTGAACAGTTGCACAGAGCCCGAGGGACAGGCTTAAGTGAAGAGACAAGTGTCAGGGCCTCTGCAGAGAGGCATTCCTCCTGTCCCCCTGTCCCCCGTCCTCCAGGACATCTGGTGGATCAGTTTGTCTTCCATCCTTTGTTACCCAGGCATCCCAAGGTGAGTCTGAGAGTAGCCACAGAAGGATCAGGAATTCTGCTTTGGGTCTGAGCTCTTCCCCGTCAGGATCTGAACCTATTGCTCACACTGTCTGTCTCAGAACAGAGTCCAGTAATCTAGTACCTGCTGTGACGTCCTGGGGTGATTTCTTTTATCTTGGTGAATTAAGATAATTCTCCCAAGAAGTGGGGTAGCAACCAGTAAGATTCAGGGAAGAGACTGAGTTTTATGGTGGCTTTGACCTTTTTTATTTGGCTTTAAATTGCCCTTGAGGTTAAAAGTACAAATGGGTGGTTCTCCCCAACCTCCTTCGGACTTCATATTCAGGAGACTGTCTTGTCACCTGGGAAATTATCTCCATGTTCTTGGGGATAAAACTATCTGTGGTAAAGGAACACAGAGAAATGGAGAGCGGTTAGGGTAAATTAAAGAAATAACAAGGCATTGATGGAGGGATGTGGGCACACATAGTTAACTAAGAGTCCCCTGGGGGTCAGCATGTGAAGCCAACTGGCTTTAGGACCCTGAGGGAGGCAGAGTCAGTGTAGATCTCTGGGGAATTATCTCTGTGGGAGAAGAGTTTGCCCTGTCCATGCCGTGCCTGCCATGCCTGCCATCTTGGTGGATGCTAGGGCAGGTCGAAGGAAGGAGGAATAGACATGGGTGAGTGAATGCCAGCAGTACCGGAAAGTGCGAGCATGGCATTGTCTTTATTAGTGCCAGCATGGTGCCCCGTATCTGGCCTTCCTTTGGTCAGTGGTCACCTCCATGAATTTCCTGGGTTCAGCCAATCTGAAGTGCCACTCTACTGCACAGCCAACGGCCAGTGTGTGCCTCATTGCTTCGACTTACATCCCAGGAGGGCAAGAGAGGAGAACCAAGCACGTCACTGGCCCTTGGCCATACGGACTGTGGAACAAAGACAGGAAGGGAGAGGCGCCTCGTGCCACCCTATTGGTGAAATTATTAAGGCCACTCCATGTAGTTTAAAGGGAGGTTTATTTAGTGGCGTAACTTACAAATGAAGGGATAGGTAGGTTGCAGGGTCTAGGAAAGGCATGGCACACCCCGGCGGTGTTCTCTGGAGAACTCTGCTCAGTCTACCTCCAGCATCCAGGCTCCAGGAACCAAGAGAGCCGGCGCATCCGGATCTTGGGTCTTCAGGGTCCTCTCTTGGCCCCGCCTTGTAGGTGTGACAGTTACCGAAGCCTCAATGGGGGTTGGAACTTCCAGATCAAGGTTGGAATGGCTACCCACTACACCACCCTTCTGTGGGAGCTTGCCCACTTTCAAGTGCTCTGGGCAAATGAAAGAGGAGAGCAAAGAGGATAAGAAGGCAGAGATGAGAAACAGCCCAGCTCTCACCTCCTGACCGACTTACCTGCTCTTTCAGGTGCAGATCTGAGTCCAGGGCGAACCCGCTGAGATTTCCAGGTTCTTGTGTCCCAGAACAATAAATTAGACCGGGGACACATAGTAGTAGAATTAGAGTCAATTTATCAAGAAGACGGAGGCTCGAAAGTCCAGTGCCTTGTGAGTTCTGGGCCCTTCTAGGGTGTCTACACAGCACCTGCCTCTCCTGTATTTGTATGCTGTGGGCGTTTTTCAAGCATGCTGTGCTTGCTACATGCAGCCAGAATGATGCTTCTTGCTGTGTCAAATGGACATCTACACACGCCGCCGCCGCTGCTGCCGCCGCCGCGCCGCCGCCACCACCACCACCACCCCAAAGCGGCCGTAGACCTTAACGCAAGAGCTAAATTTATAACTGGAAATCTTAGATCAATCTAATCTTGATGACATGGGCTGTGTAACTTGTTCTTAGACATACCACTGATAATAGAAGCAATCATAGAAACAGACTTAATCAAAATGAAAAACCTTTATGTTTTAGAAAGACAGCCCTAAGGTTAGAGAACTGTTTTAAAAATGTTGTGTTGGGCACTCCCCTGTCCCCGGTGGCATGGGGACACTGCTGCTGGTCCTTGCAGCAGTCTGGACAGGGAGTGCAAGCTGACAGACGATAGCTCCCTATCTGAGGAGAATCTGCAATCCCGAATATGTAAATGACATAACTCAACAATAAAAAGACAAATATTCAAAGTGGCCAAGGGCTGGTGACTTGGTTGGTAAAGGGGCTTGCCACCAAGCCTGACAGCCTGAGTCTCCATGTGGGACCCACCTGGTGAGAGGAGAGAACAGATTCCTCAGGTTGTCCTTAGAGCTCCACACTTAACACTGTGGCACACGTGTGCAGCTGCCCCTTAAAACATACTCATTTTTTAATTGGTAAAGTCTTTGAGTAGACATTTTCCTAAAGAAAATAATCAAACGGCTGGTGAGTGCTGAACAGCGGCCCATCCGTCTGTCCGGCAGTAGAGAAATTCAGGTCAGACCCCCAGCGAGGCGCCACCTCCACCCTCAGGAACACTGTAACAAGGGAGAGCTTGGATCCGAAGGCACTGTGGGTGGGAACACACACTCATGCCATCACCCTGGAAGAGAGTTTGGTGACTCCTTAAAATACCAAACACAGTTCCCACACAACCTAGTGATTTTCCTCTTAAGTGTAGCCAAGATAAGTGGAAACATAAGCGTCTGTTCATAATAATTCTTAAGAAAAGCCCCAAAGCAGAAATAGCCAAAATGTCCACACGCTGGTGAACAGATAAATAAAAATGTGTCATTTATGTAGTGGAATATCATTTAGCAGGAGGAAGCAATAAAGAACTGATACAGGGCGGGCAGTGGTGGCGCACACCTTTAGTCCCAGCACTCGGGAGGCAGAGGCAGGTGGATCTCTGTGAGTTCGAGGCCAGCCTGGACTACAGAGCGAGATCCAGGACAGCCAGGGCAACACAGAGAAACCCTGTCTCGGAAAACCAAAAGCCAAACAAACAAACAAACAAAAAAACTGATACAGGCTATAGTATGGATGAAGCTTAACGCACTAAAGGAAAGAAGCCCGTCGTCACAAGTGGACATGCCAATGCACACCTATTCCAGCACCTGGGAGACTGAGGCAGTAGGATTGTGAGTTCAAGACCAGCCTGTACTGTACAGTGAGGCCCTGTCTCAAAAGCAAACAAGCCAGGTGTCAAGCATGTGTATCTTAGAAATGTGTGCACCCGACACAGGAGAAGCTGATGTCAATATCGCACAGCCCCCGTCCTGTCGGGACGTGAGTTGAAGAGGCACACCCCCCTCGGAACAGCAGGACAGTGTGAGAGAGGGCTGGGAAAGCAGGGTAGAGCTTGGAGCCTTGTGAGAGCATAGCTTTAAATGAAGACCAGAGTTTATGCTCATCTTGTTATAGATGTGTATGTATAGATATGTGGTTATAGTTACACATATATGCACAGTATATATAGCACATGTATATGCATGTGTGAGTATATAATATATATATATTTCATTATATATGTGTATATATATACTATACACACACACACAGAGCCCGTGTGTGTGTGTGCGTGCGTGCGTGCGTGCGTGCGTGCATGCGTGCGCGCCCACCCAGTAATGCAGAATACAGAACCTAGGCAAGCACATGCTAAGCAAGGACTACCATTTAATTATACCCCAGCCACATAGCGGTGGAAACTCTATTACTAATGGAATAAAAACACCGTGGTACTACTATGTCCAGAGGGATACTATTTAGCCACTTAGTGTTGAAGACAAACTGTACAGGAAAAGATAAATCAAGCCGAGTGCCGACCTATGTGTGGTATGGTCGAGACGTAAGACAGAATGAATACTGGCCTCAAGTGTGCCACGTGCCTTAGTTCTCTGGTTGGTAGAATCACGGGGTCCCCCCCCCCCCGCCCCTAGCTTGTGTCTCTGTCTCTGTCTTTCTTCCCTGTCTCCAGTGAACGCCACCCCTTTGCGCTAGGACTTCTGGGAGGAGCAGGGCTACAGATATGGGTCTGAAAAGGTGGGGAACGGTCCTGAGCAAGTGCAGGAGGCCAGCACCGGAAGCGAAGAGGCTGGGAGGTGTCCTTGTGTCATGGAGACAGGCAGAGCGCAGGCCGAGCGAGCCTTTCCGTGGAAGTCAGGGTGCACAGAGGCCCACGTGACCTCAGTGATCCCCCTTGCTCCTTCCTAGAGCCACGGGAGGTTGGATGCAGATTCCCCCATTCCTGGATGCCGATGGCATGGGAAATCAGTCTACGGGCTCTGGAGCCAGGCAGCTTCTGTCAGGCTGGGGGAGGCCTCAGGATGTTTAACCCTTTGCACCTGTGTCCCCAGCTGTTACGTGAGAAGAATGTGAAAAACAAACAAACAAAAACCCCACCTCAGATCGTTGTTTGGATTTGGTAGCTCACTGGCAGCAGGTACCTGCCACAGCCGCAGCCTGCCGGCACTGCCTTACCCGGGGCTGTTGTCTGCGCTTTGCCGACTCCACGCTCAGTCCCGCTGCGCTGCAGAGGGAGAAACATCCATAGTCTCTAGTTTGGAAATGTCTCCTGGTCCTTTGGGCAGAGCTTCTGGGAGATTTATCCCGCTCTCTTCCTCCCCCCGCCCCAGCTGTCCACTCTGCCACCATGAGGAACATCTTCAAGAGGAACCAGGAGCCCATCGTGGCTCCTGCCACCGCCACCAGCGCCACGATGGCGACGCCTGTCAGACCTGCCGACAACTCCACAGAGGGTATGGGCGCTGGGGAGAGCCAAGAAGACATGTTCGCCAAGCTGAAGGAGAAATTCTTCAATGAGATCAACAAGATCCCCCGTGAGTGACCCTGGTGGCCAGGAGGCCTGCAGGGCTAGAACTGGGAGGCCTGTGGAGGGCCGGGCCTGAGGAGGTGGGGTGCCGCTGGGGTGGGCTGGGGTGGGCTCCTTCTTTGGGTCTCAGCTTGGGTTTTTCAGGGAACCCGGTAAGGCATGGGCTGGGAGTATGGTCTAAAAATTAGTGAGGTCACCGAAGGGACTTAACTGTTACATGTTCCAAGCTTCAGGGGGTGAGTTCAACTCTAAGTACAATTTTAAAATCCCACCAAAGGATAAAAATAAAAGGCGAAAAAATTGTAAGATAGGAATCATTATTTAGGTTTCCAGCAGCATTTAGAAACTGCTTTGCTTTAGAGTGCAGAAAAACGAAGCTTTCTGAACTCTGGCAAAGGCTCTCCATGCGGAACCAGGGTTCCCTTTGCAGGGTCGGCCACACTGGTGGGAGCCAGGGCCTCGGGACAGCAGGGACCATGGGGGGGGCCGGTTAAGGGCTCCCCAGCCCTCTGGCTAAGCAAGGCCAGCCTTCTAGGGGAGCTAGAGCTCAGGAATTTTTTTTGCCTCTGCGTCAGGCCTCTGAGCACTGTCCCAGGGCCGGGACACAAGGCTCGTCCTTCCCCCGGTTGTGATGAGGTTAGCCAGTTGTGTGACGATCAAGTGACTGGAAAAGTCTGGAAACAACCCCAACTGCTCTTCTTCCACACGTTCTCCAGACTGCTAACCCAGCAGGCTGTGTCCACAAGGGGGCAGCGAAGAGCGAGGTATTCATATACCTCATGGATGTGTGGATAAAAATGTGGGGCTGGAGAAGAGGGGAGTCACAGGCCCAGCCCACATTGGTCCATGCTCGGGATGAGGGCTTGTGAGGCGAAGTGTGCTGACTCTGGGACTCTGCGTGTGGGCATTGATACCCTGGGCTCTGATCATGGCCATGGTTGACTCTGGGGCTCTGTGTGTGGGCATTGCTACCCTGGGTTCTGATCCCATGGCCGTGTTTGACTCTGGGGCTCTGTGTGTGGGCAGTGCCGCCCTGGGCTCTGATCCCATGGCCGTGGTTGACTCTGGGGCTCTGTGTGTGGGCAGTGCCGCCCTGGGCTCTGATCCCATGGCCGTGGTTGACTCTGGGGTTCTGTGTGTGGGCAGTGCCGCCCTGGGCTCTGATCGCCATGGCTGTGGTCGCTGGTCTCCTGCTGCTCACCTGCTGCTTTTGCATCTGTAAGAAGTGCTGCTGTAAGAAGAAGAAGAACAAGAAGGAGAAGGGCAAAGGCATGAAGAACGCCATGAACATGAAGGACATGAAGGGGGGCCAGGTAGGATGCTGGGGAGCAGCTGGGAGGGGCCCTGGCAATGGCTTCTGGGCTTCCATAGCCAAGCCGCTCCTCCTCGGTGTGACCTGTCCCTCTGCACTCTCCACACGGGCCGCGACGGTTACAACTCTAGTGTCAGGTCAGCCACCCCAAGCTGGAGGGCAGGGACTGAAGTCCACCTCAGCATGAGCTCACTCTTGAAAAGGCAAAAGAAGGGGACAATGTGTGGACTCCCAGAGGCCACTGGAACAAAGTGCTAGCCACCCATGATGACGACCAGGGAGACGCCGTTAGGTAACACCAGATTTTCCTGCCAGGAGAGACGGAAGGGCAGATATATCAGGCTGGGCGGGGTGGGGACTCAGAGGAGATAAGGGTGAGGGTGGGGGGGCAGGGTAGGTTTAAAGGCACCGAGACAGGACCACATGGAATCCATCACTCTCAGATAATGATGTATCCACCTCAGCCTGTTGGGGTTGGCTTCAGCAGGTCCCTTGGCATATCAGTCCCTCCAGAGCCGGGCTCCTCACAGTCCTCTGTTGTCCGTTTGGGGAACGACTGGGAAGAGTCTTTTCTCAAGGCGTCATCATGAAGGCTGGAAGGAGGGACTGACCCCAAAAGACAGCCAAGGGTCATGATGGCCTTTGAGTGCGCATGAGTCTGTGTGCCTAGGTGGGCCTCAAAGGAGCCTACAGTGTGCGTGCGTGTGTGCGTGTGTGTGTGTGTGTGTGTGTGTGTGTGTGTGTGTGTGTGTGTACATATCTCTGTGTTAGTGTATGTATGCATGCATGCATATGTGTGTATGTAAGCGTGTTCCTGTGTATTTGCATGTGTGCATATGTGTGCAAGCATGTGTGCACACAACCCAGACTGATCTCATCGAGCAGCCATGACTTCAGGCTGGCCTGAGCTGAAGGATTTGCTCTGATATCACACTCCCTTCTCTTTCTGCTTCTCTGGACTCGCCCTGCTTCTGGCTGCCCGGACTGCTGCAATCCTGGTATGTCTCGCCCAGGATGGGTAAACCTGAGCAAAGGACTGATAGGGTTTTACAAGGGCAGTGATTACCCTGCCTCAAGAAGCTACCTGGCCTGTGGCGCGGTGCCTGACCCCTCAGAGAGGAGAGGTTCTTGGCCAAGCCAGGGTCGTGCCTTCCAAGTGTGGGGCTGGGTGTCTGCCTGGGCGTCCTGATGGGCTGTGGGGGAGCCGAGACCCTACACACATGCCGCTCACCCATCTCACATGCTGGTTTCTGCAGTCTGCCCTGTACGCTGCGGTCAATACAGGCCCAAGCCCGGGGCTCTTCCCACAGAGTCCCCCCGCAGGGCTCTGAGTCAGGGTTTGGGGCTGTTCTGTGTTGTTGTGAGGGGTGGCTGCTGCCTTCTCCTATAAAAGCCCTTCTCCCCACCCACAGCTCTCCTAGGATGACGACGATGCAGAGACAGGCCTGACTGAAGGAGAAGGTGAAGGCGAGGAGGAGAAGGAGCCAGAGAACCTGGGCAAATTGCAGTTTTCTCTGGACTATGATTTCCAAGCCAACCAGGTGTGTGGGGCTGGGCAGGGGGGCCCGGTGTGGGCGGAAGTCGTTCCCTAGAGGCAGGGAGGCCTTGCCTCTTTCCGTGGAGTGGGCGGTTGGAAGCCACAGGGCATATATATCCTTTGGTTCTGACCGTCAGTCCCCTCTGGGGAAGGTTTCAGGTGAACTCTGCTATTAACTTACTTGGCTATTAACTTGAGCTTGGCCTGGCCTTACTTCCCAGACTCCTGCTGGGGTGGGCGTTGGGGGGGTGTCTGTAGGAGACCCATCTGGGGCTAGATGAGTTCATGGACCCAGACACCCTTTCTCCACAGCTCACCGTGGGTGTCCTGCAAGCTGCTGAACTCCCTGCCCTGGACATGGGTGGCACTTCAGACCCGTACGTCAAAGTTTTCCTCCTCCCAGACAAGAAGAAGAAATATGAGACCAAGGTGCACCGGAAGACACTGAACCCCGCCTTCAACGAGACCTTCACTTTCAAGGTGATGGAAACCGGAAGGAAGACTCCGGCTCCCCCTCTGCCCCTAGGTTCTGCACACCTTTCCCTGGTCCACAGCCCCAGCTGCGGCCCTGGGACATGCTCAGGATGGCACAGAAGCAGGCCGCAGTAGCCTCTCTCCCATCTCACACATTGGTTTCCAAGTCGGCCTGGTCCCTATGGGCAATACAGGCCCAAGCCCGGGGCTCTTCCCACTGCATCCGCCCCCCCCCCCAAGTGCTCAGACCACCGTGGCCCCTTCTGACCCCATCTGTGCCCTACAGGTGCCATACCAGGAGTTAGGCGGCAAGACCCTGGTGATGGCCATCTATGACTTTGATCGCTTCTCTAAGCATGACATTATTGGAGAGGTGAAGGTGCCCATGAACACCGTGGACCTTGGCCAGCCCATCGAGGAGTGGAGGGACCTACAAGGCGGGGAGAAGGAGGAGGTGAGAGTGGAGAGGACCAGCTCTCAATGCTCGGAGCGGAGGTCTGGGCTCGGTCTGCTGGGTTGAGAATCCAGCTCCTCACTGCGGGCTGTTGACCTGGGGCAAGCTGTTACCTTCTTCTTTCTTCTTCTTCCTCTTCCTCTTCTTCTCCTCCTCCTTTTCTCCTCCTCCTCCCCTTCTTCCTCCCTCTCCTCCTCTTCTTCCTTGACCTCCCCTTCCTCTTTTCCTCCTCCTCTTCCTCCTCCTTTTTTTTTTTTTTGGTTTTTGTTTTTTTTTTTTTTTTTTGGTTTTTCTCGAGATATAGTTTCTCTGTGTAGCCTTGGCTATCCTAGAACTTGCTGTGCAGACCAGGCTGGTCTTGAACTCACAGAGATCCACCTGCCTCTGCCTCCCAAGTGCTGGAATTAAAGGCGTGCACCACCACTACCAGGCCCAGGGGAAGCTTTTTAAGCTGTGACCTTGGTGCCTTCGTTTAGAGGCTTCCAGTGGGAAATTAACTGCCCCTTCGAAGTGCCTTGTACCGTGCCTGGTGTCTGTCAAGCAAGCCATGGGATAAGGACGCCATTATTGTTGTTCCTTTTGAGGTCCCACTGTCAATGAGATTCTATGCCTCAGTTTACCCACAAGAAAAGCCAGCTTTAATTCTATAGGCTTCTCCGTGTGTGGCTACAGCAATCCACCTCTCATTTACTGGGTGCCAGAACTCCCATTGTAGCTACTTTGGCATGTTTCAGCCAGGCTCCTGAAGCTGCCTGCACGGTGCTCAGTGGAGGAGCGGAGAGCACTCAGTGGAGGAGCAGGGAGCACTCAGTGGAGGAGCAGGGAGCACTCAGTGGAGGAGCAGGGAGCACTCAGTGGAGGAGCAGGGAGCACTCAGTGGCAGAGCGGGGAGCACTCAGTGGAGGAGCGGGGAGCACTCAGTGGAGGAGCGGGGAGCACTCAGTGGAGGAGCAGGGAGCACTCAGTGGAGGAGCGGGGAGCACTCAGTGGAGGAGCGGGGAGCACTCAATGGAGGAGCAGGGAGCACTCAGTGGAGGAGCAGGGAGCACTCAGTGGAGGAGCAGGGAGCACTCAGTGGAGGAGCAGGGAGCACTAGGCCTTCTTCTGTAGCTGGGGCCTGCTCTGTTGTCAGAGATGAAGGCTTACTCACCTGAAGGAAGACGTGTGTGATTGGTTGGCCTTACCCTTACCCTGGTGGTCCCATCCTTGAAAGACTGGGGGCTGGCCGAGGCCTTAGGTCAGGAGTCCCGAGAGCGCTCCCGCCTGCTGCTACACCGCTGTCTGACTCTGAAGAAGAGCGCCTCCCCCCACCCCCCAACCTGGGTGTCTTGCGGGTTACAACGTCTTGTCCACACAAAAGCGTTAAGGGACAATAATAAAAGGAAAGGAAAGTGCTTTGAAGCCTTACACACCACTCTGCAAGCCCAGTGGCTGATGGGAAAGGATGGCAGCAAGCCGGAGCCACCAGGAAAGAGGCTCCCCGAAACACTTGGCCTCCCAGCACCCGCTCCTGTGCCCTTGTCGCCCCAGCTTGGTGGGGATCTGAGCCTACCGAACGTCCGCCAGGTTTGCCAGGTCCTTCTCTGTGGCCAGACCTCTGCCTTCTTGAACATCAGCTTCCTTGGGCCGTGGCTGGGAACTGCAGTGTGAGGTGTCAGAAGCTGATCACCTCAGCTACAGATGTGGGGGCTGGTGACTAAGGGAGGCAGCCAGAAATCACTGCTTCGCCAGCCTTGGCAAGATGGGGTAGCGGAGGTGACCTAAGAGCTGCTTCTTTCCCTGGACAGCCAGAGAAGCTGGGTGACATCTGTACCTCCTTGCGCTACGTGCCCACTGCCGGGAAGCTCACCGTCTGTATCCTGGAGGCCAAGAACCTCAAGAAGATGGACGTGGGGGGCCTTTCAGGTAATGCAGAACGCCCGGGTGCCAGTGTGTGGCACCAGTGAGCCAGTCACTGCCCTGAGTCCCCGGAGCTGACAGTAGAAAGCATCTTGCTTGTGGCGGGCACAGGCTTCCGGGTCTTACCTTTCTTCCAGGCTGCCTCTCCACCTCTGAGTCCCTTCCCATTACCCTCTGGCCATGCCCACTGGGCCATGGAGAGGACAGAAGGATTTCATTCTCCACATGAGCGAAGGATGTAGGACTTTTCTCAGGAAGTGTGGGCGGTGGCAGGGCTTAGCCCAAAGTCTGCCTTTCTGCCTTGCCACCAGAGTCGGGGGGTATTTTTCCTTTCACACAGGAGAGGATGTAAGCTCTGCCAGCTCTGTTCTGGAGGGGGGTGCTCTGGGTTTCAGACTTACCTGACAGTGAAGAGGGCTAGCCTGTGCTACAGGATGCTGACAGGGAAAGCATACTCCCTCTGCAGAGCCTCCTCAGACGATAAGCCCTGTAGCCGGGATTTGGCTCCATCTTGGGCTGGTCACTTCCCTTCTGTATTCTCAGATTCTCATCGGGCATAACTGGACGGGGTGGGGGTGGGGTGGGGCAGAGTGCGCTTTGACTTCCTTTTCTGACTCTGGCTTAGCTCAGGCACCTGGCCAGCTAGTCCCCACACTTCCTCACAAGGCCATTCTTAAGTTCAGAAGTGCCTGGACTTCATGCTCTAGGAATCCCTAAGGGTGGCTCTTAACACCTTTCCCCTACCTTGACCTGGATGACTTTTTTGCTTTTGAGGCTTCCTCTCCCTTCTCTGGGCTTTCCAAGGGCCCGGGGCCCTCAGGGTGGACGCTGGTCCGATCCCAAAGTGGCCTTGGGACCCTGGGAAGGTGGTCAGGGCTGAGGAGTCTCTTGGGTTGGGACTCTCTCTGCAGACCCCTACGTGAAGATCCACCTGATGCAGAATGGCAAGAGGCTCAAGAAGAAGAAGACGACCGTGAAGAAGAAGACCCTGAACCCCTACTTCAACGAGTCCTTCAGCTTCGAGATCCCCTTTGAGCAGATTCAGGTGCTTCAGCCTCGAGGGCCTTGGGCTCTGAGCTCACCAGACAAGCATGGGGAGGTAGAGGGCAGCTGTGGAACAGCTGTGCTCCTGTGGGAGAGGATCTGAGTCCGACAGTGCTGGGGTGGGACCCCGGAGAGGACTTTCCTGAAGGGCCCCCATTATCTGAGGAGATGAACGTGAACTATTTAAAAGTCATATAGCTCCTTAATGTATGTGAGGAACACTTGTGTTTTTATTGTGTGTCCACTGACCTCCTTAGAGGCCACTCCCATCCCATCAGGTCTTACAGTTCCTAGAGCGCCGCGCATGCTCCAGTATACCTGCTGGTAGAAATGCAGGCTGCCTTTAAAAAAAAAAAAGTTTGACCTCCATCTCCATGTCCACTGGAACTTAACTGGAGCTGGAGCGGGAAGCCATTCCCTTCCGTATCATCTGCAGCATAGACTGACAGACAAGCACGTGTATCATGGGTTCGGGTCCCACTTCTCCTCTGAATGCCTTCCTGTCTTTGCTGCCTTGCAGAAAGTCCAGGTGGTTGTCACTGTGCTGGACTATGACAAGCTGGGCAAGAATGAAGCCATCGGCAAGATCTTCGTGGGCAGTAACGCCACAGGCACGGAGCTGCGGCACTGGTCTGACATGCTGGCCAACCCCCGGAGGCCCATCGCCCAGTGGCACTCTCTAAAGCCAGAGGAGGAGGTGGACGCACTCCTGGGCAAGAACAAGTAGGCCACAGGGGCTGGGGCCGCTTGCCCCCCGAGGACACTGACAAGATCCAGAGCTATCAATACCTCAGTTATGCGACCTTAGAGGTTTCTTCATTTGTTTGCGGTGTGTCCTGTTTTTTCCTTCCTTTTTCTCTTTTTAAAGACCAACTTCCTTTTGGTGGCTGCGTGAAGGGAGTCCCCTAGGAGGTGGAAGAGAAGCCTGACTCTGTTTATTGTCCCAGGAGCTGTCCTTGTGCATGCCCCGTCCCCTCCCTCACAGGTTCACACAGGTCTCGCCCCAGTGAGGCCCTCTGCTGGCAGAAAGTCAAAGCAGTTCCTGCTGTTCCTGGGTTTTGGACCAACAAAATGGTAGCACATACTGTTTCTCAGTGTCAAGGCAACACAATGGCCAACGTTGTGTGTGTGTGTGTGTGTGTGTGTGTGTGTGTGTGTGGTGTCCGTCCTTCCATCCATCCGTCCATCCCTGCCTGCCTCTGTCTTTGAGTCCTTCTCTTCATTTCTGGAATGAGCCTTGGACAATGAAGCTGTGTCAAAGGAGAAATCCTTCTTCAGGGACTCCATGATGAAGAAAGCCGGCTGCCTAAGTGGGAGGCCTGTCAGCGTGTGAAGAAGGCCCAAAGCCCTGGTCAGATGCCAGAAGCTCTCAGAGTCCTTGTGAAGGGCCATTTGGAAGGCCGCGCGCGATGTGGTACTGGATGTGTTCAGAACTAGGACCAAAGCCTTCATGCCATCAGAGACTTCCCCCTGTCAGTCATGGCTTCCCCCAGGAGTGTGGTTTGGGGGACATTCATGGAAACAAACTATTCACTGGATTGGTTGGACTCTACCAGGGACTGCCCGCCCCAGGAATGCGTTCTTGTTGACAGCATCAAACGATGAAGAAGCAGGAGTCCCATTACCCAGAAAGCCTAGAACTGAGCTCCTGGAACTTTGCCTCCTCCAGTGGGAGGCAGACGCTTCCTCCCTCTGCGGAGTGCAAGGGTACCACGTCATTTACATTCACGCACCGTCTTGCTTTTGCTTCTGTTTCTCTTTATGTGTAAGTGGAGAAATCCTGTCTTGAAGCCAAGCACTCTGCACAGAGCCAGAGACCTGGGAGAGGAAGCCTTGAGTGGTTAGGCCCCTTGAGGTCCAGGTAAGGAGGAGATGGCAAGGAGGGGAAGCGTGGACGGCTAGTGAGGAGCTCGCAACTCCTATTCCTGACGCCCTGGGCCCAGGGGCCTCCTCCATGATGATGGCAGCTGGAAGGACCCAGGCAGAACTGTGGCCGGGCCCCATCCTTCCATTCCCTAGAGGCACTTTTCTCTGAATGTCAGGAAACAGGGCATTCATTTCCAATGAGTGCTGGAGGGAACCTGCTAAGGTTTCTACCCTGTGTTCAGTGTACCCTTCCCGATCCCTAACTTGTCCCCAGTATTGATAAAAAGCCATATATATGTTCGTCAGGCTGGCACTGAGTAGCCTTCCAAACCTTCAGCCTGGGTAGGGAGTTAGCCCCCACGTAGCCAGAGGCTCCTCCTTTCCCGGCTTGCTTCCCTTGAACCTCTCAGGCCCTGTTTGCTTACCACAGAGAATACACAGCTTCCCGGAAGCCCGGGGGAGGCAGGACTTGGCTCTGCCCATCCTGTCCTTTCCGCCTCTCTTAGGTCTGATGGATGGTGTGGTAGTTTGGAGAGCCCAGCATGAAGAAGGTGTCTCTTAATTTTAATGAAAATGGGAGATATGTGGGTTTGCTTTGCTTTGGGATCTAAGTAGGGAGTGAGTTAACACCTCTACCAGAAACAGACTGTGAAGTGAGGTTTGGCCTGCCTGTCTTAGGCCCTTGGTACATGGGAAGTTCTGTACTTTATACACTCTCTCTGTGTGTGTATCCTAAACACAGAAGGGCGGAGGACTCTCACAGGATTGTGGGCTGTAGTCCTTGGGACCAGAGGTATGGTCATGATAGAAAATTGTAGGACAATAGGGTACACTCAGAGTCCAGGTGCTTGGAGAGTACCGGGGTCCTGATTTGGACATTGGAAGTGTTTTCTCTCCCCAGAGCTGTGGAACTTTGGTGCTTTCCCAGGTCCCTCCCTGCACTGGCTCTTCTCACCCGCATTCCATAAACCTCATTCACAGGAACTCCCTTGCCTTTCTTCCTGCATTCTTCCAGCCCTCCCAATCCACCTTTTAACTCCTTGGCTTCTCTCCTGTGAACCTCCTTCATAGACCATAGTCCTACCGCACTGCTCACCGAGGAGGCAGGAACGGTCCCTGTGGCTTTAGTGTCCCCGGCCTTCCAGACGGGCTGCAGCTCATTTCTGTGGGCAGCCCCCGGGGCTTTTTAACTCTGATCACTAGTTTGGAGCCAGCATGGATTGCCGGGAGTGGTTCCTCCCCAGGCCTAGGGTTGGTCCCTCACTAGCCACCCAAGCAGATGGCACCTGTCCAAGTGCAGGAGCCAGGCAGGAACATGTTGAGGCATCGGTTTTCCTGCACCAAGGGGCTGATGTGACCCGAACTCCAGCATAGCATTCCAAACCTTCACTGCCACGGGGGGTTATTTCTGGAATGTCAGGGTGCTGGGGCATCAGCATTAAGTCAAGATAGTCAATGTTTCTGGGCTGGTGAGGGATTCTGGGTACTTCTGAGGCTGGAAGTTTTCAACCCAAAGAGAGGAAAGTACTTTTAGAGTTGGTTTTTCTCCCCAAAAGAGAGCTTAAGACCATGAAAACCCAAACCCAATCCTACTCAGAATCTGGGGGTGCATGTCCTCCCTGGATGACTCTCCCAGAACAGGAGTAAGCTCTGGGGTGCTGTGGGCAGCTTTTGAGCCATGGAGACCAAGGCTGAGGCCTGCAGAATGGGGAGCTCCAAACAGCAGGCGCTTGGGTTGAGGATCAAGGGTGAGGCCCAGCCAGAGACCCCATCTTCTTTCTCCCCAGGAAGCCAACAGAGATTGTGTCTCTGCAGAAGTGTTCTGGGATGATTTTGCTGGCCCGAGGTTCAGTGAGGAAGGTGGGAGGGTTTTACTAGAGGCTTCTTCGTAAAAGTAGCTTTATAAACATGCCTCCATTCTACTCGGAAGGGTGGGGGGGGTGATAGCGAAGAGGAAGAAATCCCTGCCCCTTTAATGTCATATGTCAGTTCTTAAGAATCCCGGGTCCCCCAACTCTGTAGGAGAGCCCATCTTTGAGGGCGGACACAGCGGCAGTCTCCCCCAAGTTAGGAAGACTGGATCCCCCCCCCCATCCTCTGCACACCTCCTGCTCTGCCTTGCTCCTACCGCAGGCTGGTTGGGGTCTTTGTCAGAGCCATGGGTAGCAGCAGGTGGCCCAGAGCCCCATAATGGCTGCCAGATTTGGCAAATACAAATACAGGAGGCTTGGTTAAACTTGAATTTCAGATAAACAAATAATTTTGAAGTATGTCCTATGCAATATTTGGGACACACTCTACTATAGAGTGATTCATTGTTTAATGTGAAATTTAAATTTAATTGGCTTATCCTGTATTATGTTTGGCGCTGTACCCTCCGGCTACTCCATCCCTCTTTTTCTTCAGTCCCGGGGGCTAGAGGTTGGTTACCACAGATTGGATTTAACCTGTTTTTTGAACTGCAATATTGAAAAGGGGACACTGTGACTTGAAGCTATATGAATATACTTTATTTTTTAAGCAACAACAAAACAGGAAACTTCTGAAGCCATTGAGCCTCATCTGACCCCTCCATGTGCATTTAGTTATATATTATAAAAGAAGATGCTATCTATAAACCTATGAGCAGAATCTTGTTTAATCAAGATGCATGTCTACAATTCTGTAAATAGCCGCATGGCAATGCTGAGCGTCCCCTTGATCTCCCAACCCCAAACCTGTTTTACAGAACTGGCTGCTCCTTGATTTTATGTTGTGTAAAGTCTTTGTCCTCAGTCCCACCCTACGTCCGCTACAGGGAATGTCCAAAATGGGAGACAACGCTCTGGCCCCGGTGCCAGCCTTGCCCGGGGAAGATGCTGGAGGACACTCGCCCCGAGGCAGGCCTGCTACACATCTGTCTGCAAGGCTCACCCTTGGGGCACAGTGCACTGTGTCTAGCCTGTGTCTGGTGTCCTGTTGCTTTTATGTTCCATGTGTGTGGCGTGGTTCCTTTCTCCCCACTGTCTTGAATAAACTGAAAAGCCATAAAGGGGCCTCCTGCTGGAGGCTGCCCCTGACTCCTCCCAGGAGAACCCCCGTCCCTCCAACTGGCTCCCCACAGAAAACTTGTGAAGGGCTCACCTGTCCGTTACCCTCTCTTGCTCCTTTAGCTCGGTGTCGTGAGGACAGATGGTGTTTCAGGGCTTCTGGTGGGGTCCCAGGAGATGCCCCTGGCTGCCTTTCTCGGCTTAGGTCTGATGGTGGGACTCAACTCAACCCTGGGTAGAGGCAGGGCAGCGGTGTGACTCTGTGGCTTAGATACCATCTTCTGAGGAACAGTCAGAAGCCTAGCCTGTAGTCCGGGGTGAACAAGGCTAGCCCAGCCTACTTCTTCCTGAGCTGTCAGGGCCCCCAGAGAGCAGTGGAGGAGCGACCCGTGGGGAACACCGAGGGCTGCCGTGGGTTAGACTTTCCGCCCGCCCTCCCTCTTTGGTCTGGCAGTGCCACAGGAGCAGGGTGGCCCTGCGAGCAAGGTGGCCGGTGTGGTGAGGAGGGGTGACTCAGAACAGGGAACCCTGGGCTCTGACCCTCACATCGGCTCCCGGGGCAGCCTGAGCAGGCATGCAAGTGGTAAGCGTATGGGTAGAGAGAACGGGAGGGGCACGGGCACAGGGCTCCCCAGGAGGGCAGTCACGGGTTACTAATCCAGGGGACCTCGGGCAGAGTTGGGCAAGTGTACTGGGCAAAGCCAGAGGCAACAAGGGGACTCTGCCATTTCCAAACCATGCTGCTTGAGCACGCGCAAGTCCCAGGGGCCTTTGGTCTACTGGCATGAAGGACAGCGCAACGGGAGCGACCATTTCAGTGCAGACTGGGGTTGGCTGGAGTGTCCCCCCGCCCCCCACTCTCCACAGAAACAGAAACTGGGAACAGCGGCAGGGAAGTTTGGCAAGGTGGTGGGAGCAGTGAGGGGCCTCAGTTTCACCCCAGCTTTCCTCAGCAGCCAGGAGTTTAGGGAAATGACCTGGAAGTCTGACCACCCTTCCTGACTCCTGTTCATCTAAGGACTTGATCAGCTTTCTGAAAACCCTGGGCCCCGGAACTTTCAAAACCGGGGCTGGGGCGGAACCCAGGTGTGCCCACGCCCCCTCTCCCCCTGGAATGCACCGGCCCCACCAGGAGCCCTCCCTGTCTTCATAAGAAGGCCACGTGTAGCCCTGCCCTCCCCCACCCTGCTTGGCAGTGCTCTCCATCCCTGTGTGGACTCTGTTCTTGTCTGATCTCTCGTCACATTGTTATTTTGTAACGAGCTGCGTCTCCTTATTAAAGAAACGAGCTGAAAGCAACCTGGGGGCGGGGAGCATTTCTCCTTTTCTTTTTTTTTTTACTGGGGAGGGGAGAGTTGTCCACGTGGGTCGGCAAGGTTGGGGAGGGAGGTGAGCTGGTTTTGGGGTCCTGGCCCATTCTCTTCTGGGTTCAGGGGAAGGGCAGGTGGGGTTTCTGGTGGGTGGTGTGTACACGGGGCCCACCCTCCTGGGAGGACAAGGGCTGTCCCACAAGGATGAGTTCCCTCCAGAGGACCCGAGCTTAGGGGACAGCCACAGTCTGACCCTGACAACAGGGGGGCTGCTGGTCCCAGGGTGTAGATGTTTAAAAAGTGGAAACTACCAAGTCCCCGATCTTGCTTTATAAAAAAGGTTGTCTGTCTGTGACTGATGAGGCGGGGAACCAGGGACCAGAAAGGCTTCAGAATGTTTAGGGACAGAGTAGGGGGCGGCATGGCCAAGACCAGGAAAGGATGACACTCTTTTATTCCCAGCCCCAGAGTCTGTCACTTGTCTAGGACCATCATGCACTAGACTTGTGTTTCGTGTCCGGTCCAGATGGCCAGGGGGCGGTGAAGGCGGGTGGGCAGAGCGCCCGAGTGAGCTGGCAGGTGTCTGGCTGCCTCAGTCCCGGACGGAGGCCATGGGCTAGGTGGCCTGGCTGTACAGGACCAAGAATGTGGGTGCCTTGCCCTGCTGCAAGGAGGTACCAGGTAGGCTGGCACTCGTGACCAGTGGATGAAGCTGGCTCCACAGACCTCACCCAGCCAGCAGCAGTGACGTCTGTGGTCCAGGAACCCCGTGTGTCCGTCATGTTTTTGCCTCTGCTCTAAGCCCCAAGGCCAGGGCCGAACTCTTCAACGGTGACATCATGCCTATTTCTTCTCGCTGCTGGGTGACAGGGGGGAAAGAATCTTCCCTCCCTCCCCAGTCAGTGACCACGGATTTCCACTGGCAGAAAGCAGACCCGAAGCCTGGCTGCGCACCCCAGGCCTGGCAGCAGCCTGTGCGACAACTCCCTGAGCTAGGCTCCTTTCCTGTGGAGTTCAGACCTCGAATGACCCCACAGAAGAAGTTAGCTTCATCTGCATAGTTTAGAACTAAGACGTGAGTTCTGGATCTCCCGATTCAGTGACCTAAGGAACCCTCCCTCACGCAGTGGAGGCCCGAGGGTGGGGCTGGGAGCCTGCAAGGGCCCAGCTTCCCTAGGTAGGATGGATGTTAGGGTCTACCAGGTGGGCCACACACCCCTGCTTCTCACCTTCAAAGAGACAGGCACCCCTTAGGCACCGGAAACCCTGATTTCTTCTCAGGATTGTTCTGAAACCTGAGGCTTTTCCTTGGCCAGTCAACCCAGGAAATCTGTTGATGCTCCCAGAGAGAGACCTTCCTGAGGCAGGGCAGGTGTGACTTACAAACCTGTGGCTGCCCATGCAAAGAGACTTCTAAGTCAGTGGGAACAACTGGGGGCCGCCTGGTGAATGGGAAGGTCTGTCAGTCTCACGGCACAAAGTTAAAACACAGTTTTATTTGCTCATTTATAAATACTGATGTGTTTACAGGCATCATAGATGTGAATATTATTCCCAAACTTTCAAACACAGAACACTTAATACCATATAATAACAACCAGTAAAGCAAATCCATCCATCTTAGGGTTGAAAGGCCACTCAAAGTTGCATAAAAATACATTCAGTTTACAAAGCCAGTCTGGCTTCCCCTGCCTCAGGAGCCTCCTCCAGGTGTATTTACAGTTGACTGAAGTTAATCCACACAACTCAGCTGGAAAACAGCTCCATTGGGTGCGTGAAGCGTGGGGGAAGGGCGGAGAGAGGAAATACAAAATGCTAGCGCTCAAGTGGTGATCAGGATCAGGGAAAGGACTCAGGGAAGAGGGAAACCGACGCCAAAGCCGGGCTCTGAACCACATGTCCCTCCAGGAGGGAGAGGCTGCCACATGCACATCACTCCCTCTTCAGGGAAATCTCGGCTGTGCTAAGGTCAGGCCAGGAGGAGGCCCGACCTGCTATTGAGGGCTCAAGGGATGATGACTGGTAAGGTGGGCGTGTTGGACGGGCGCAGTCTCGGAACTCTTTCTCCTGTACCCACTCCAGTGCCTTTACCTACAGTCACTTTGCACTCCCATCCTAGGATAAGCTGGAGTCCGCGGGAGGTCTCCCGAGAGCAGGGCTGAGAACAGCACAGACACATGACTTGGTGCTGCTGGCCCTGAGTGTCCCTTGTTCAGGATGCCACTCTGATCCCAGCTCTGGGCACAAGAGCATGCCCAAGGCCTCAGGCTCTTAGGACTCTCACGGTCCAGCCTTTTCTGGATCTTCTCTCCCGCCCGGCTGAGCGGCTGCACTACACAAACTAGTCCAGCCCGTGCTGGGGAGACACTTCTGCCTTACACGTGGGGACCAATCACATCCTCAGGAAAAGACGGAATGAGTGTCTCAGACACAGTCAGTCCTGCGACGGGAATCATCCAGACCCATAAACCAAACCTTGTCTCGGAGAGGCTTTGAAAGTGCAATGGGGCTGGATGGGGCGGGGCGTGGGGGGGGGGGAGAAACATGCTGTCAGCGTTTGAAAATCCTCCAGGCCTCTTGGCTGATTAATGGGAAACCTCTTCCCTTAAGCACCATGGAGTCCAAGCGTAGAAGCGAGGCCTAAGGAGTGTGGCAGAGGGGAGGGCAGGAGGGGAAGGGTCCTTGTTTGGAAGGACCTGCACCACCATCTTGACACCTCAGGGGCCACCCAAGTACATTTTTATTGGAAGCAGTAGGGGAAAATTTAGAGGAGAAATAACAAAATGTCATTCTGGCAGATTCCCAAGCTGGGAGAGAGAAGTCCTTTGGGAAGTGGTATAGGAAGAGGAAAATAGACAGAGTACACTTGGCTAAAATTGCTTTCTGAGTTCTCATTTCTAAACAAGAAAATGCCAGAGCTCTTTTTGAAAGCTCCAGCCTGGCAAGTGTGTGTGTGTGTGTGTGTGTGTGTGTGTGTGTGTGTGTGTGTGTGTTCCCAGACTGGAAGAGACCCTCACATTGCCAAGTCTTCTGAGGTAAGGCCGGAACACACGTCAGTAAAGCCATGGGCTTTCCAAGTTCCCTCCTCCTCCACCATCTAGCTAGCCAGTGGGCACCTAGGTACTGGGCTGCAAGGCACACCTCAGGACAACTGTGACCCTTAACCCCAGCTCTCAAGGAGCCATGGATACACCTTCCGGCTGCCCTCTGGTTTGTTGGGAGTCCAGTTGTTTTTCCTCAGCCCTCAGAGACCACTTCGTTCCTCTGTAGCTGTGACAGTGGCAGCCTCTGGGCGATAATGGAGTTGATCTATTTTTCCCATCTCATCAGAACACAAGCAATCAATAGTTGTCCCTGACAGAGTTGACTGCTCTGAGCAGTGTCAATACCCATTAGGAAGGCTGATTAAAATCTCCACTCAGCCTCAGCTGGAGCTGAGGGATGAACTCGTGAGACAGAACGCACTTCCAGGTGCAGAAATCTGCCTTCCTTTCTCCCACTGCTTACAATCTCCACCCTGTTCCACATTCAAAGACGCTGCCTCCTCCTTTACCCTTGTAGCACGCAGGCACCCACTTCCTGGGTTTGGCCCCTTCCTCACCTCCAGCCCTGGCTGCAGGAGTCTGGCCAGGGCAGGGCACCATTCGATGCCATGTGGTTTGTGGCTTCTGTAAACAGCTACAAACGCAGTGTAGCATCTCTTGTGAAAGACCACCCCGAACAGCTCCAGAGCGTCCCACTTCTGAGACTCGGCCGAAGTAACAGCTGTGGTCTTCACTACAGAACACTTGCTGCCCAAGGCAGAGTTCAAGACTAGAAACCAGCTGGTGCCAGTTGAGTCTGCTGCCTGGGTACCAAGAAGCAGTGCTGGTCACCTCTGGGAGAGGTGGCCGAGCAGGCCTCCAAGCCGCAGCTGGTTCCCTAGTGACACACTGCTCTATCCATCCCCCACCAGCTCCAATCATCACCTCTTCAGGTTGGGAACATCTTTACCTCACCACCAGGAGGAAAAGCAATCACAACATGATTCAATTGCTCTCAGCGTTAAATTCTCTTTCCAACAGGGAGGAGGGGTCAGCCTTGGCATCCTGATCTTAAACAGCTTGATTTTGGGAAGAAAACAAGACTGATCTTGAAAATTTGAAAAAAAGCAGAAATCTAAGCATCAAAAAAAAATGTTCTCATTTTTCTAGAAATGAATAAATCACAGAATTTTAAGCTCAATGGGACCCTAAAAGATTATCTTGCCCAAGGGTTACAGCTAAATAAGATGACCCTGGACTCTCTGTAGCTCAGCTCTGTGCACCTTGTCCTGCCTCACGTCCTGGGTTGAGGGAACTATACTGTTTGAGGGTTTGCACCTACCTTCAGAACAGAAGGGCAACCGAGATGTACCTATAATTAGGCATGGATCCGGGCAGGGCCCACTTCTGAAAAGGCATGGGACCATGGACTAGAGCCTCCCCATCCTGAGGGAGGACAGTCCGGAAGCAGCTGACAGATGTTTTCTAGAGACCTCTCTTCCCCAGGCTTCTGGTCAGCGAGGCCTCACCTCCTAACAAGTGCCAGCACTGTCAGTACTGAATACTGGGTGGAGACAGTTGTCTCTGCTAGGAATGGCTGCCAAGGGCCTGACTTGGAGGGTTCCTCCTTCATTTCTGGTTTATGTACTCTTTTGTAGGCCCATAGACTCCACTCCTGTACTTCCTGGGCAGAAGCCACCTCATCCAACAAGGCTTGCGTCTAGAGGGCTGAGGACTGGGACAGAAGCAGGGAAAGCGGGGTGAGAACATGCCCCACCCCACTGTTGGACAGAGCCAGGAGGGTCTAGGAAATGAGAACAGCCCAGCTGAGCACTCAGTGGACTGAGAGGGCCCGGGATCGATCTGTTCTTTAGATTCTTTGGAGACAACACCTTAAATGTGCTTCACTCTTCCCCTCGAGACGGGGGACTGGGAGCCAAAACTTCCCGGTACTGTCTGGAAGGGCTCAGGAGCCCCAGAATCTCTGGACTGGCCCAGCTGTTACTCCAAAGCTGTCAAGTGGATGAGAACATAGAGTGTGATGTGTAGTGAGAACATTCCTGTCCCCATCTGAACTTCCCAGGCAGCGCGGTCTGTGACAGGGCTGAATCCTGTATGGCTACCTGCTTGCAGCGGTCGGCACGCTCCAGCTGTGAGACTACTCACAGGAAGCCGCTGCCAGGGAGACCTCCCGTGTGAAACTGGCAAGCAACAGAGGAAAGAGACCAGCACCAAGAGTCCGGGCTGGCCACGAGAGGGCCTATGTCTTTCATGGGGGCTTTCAGTCAATGTCATTTTGAAGAGAACAGATTCACTAATAAAATTAGTGGCCTAAAAAGAAGTGCCTGGAATTACCTATGATCATTTGTACTATGGTCTTGGCTACAGAGTCCAGTACTCCTGAGACTGAAAAGCTTATAAATAACTTGCCTTCCTGGCAAGAGGTGGCGTCTTAACATGGAAAGCCACGTACAGCAGCAGGCATTAATGCCAGTTTGTGAGTTTTGAGAACCCGTCCTGACACTTCAAAAGGCCCACAGGCATAGAACTCTGCAATACCTTTTCCTGGTCTACGAATGGAAGAAACTCACAATGTTTTCCTAACATCTCATTTTCTCTTCCTAAGGACAAGGCAGCAATCCCCAGTATCCTAGCCACTCCAGGACAATCAGTTGGCTAACACTTTGTTGACATTTCCCCGCAAGAAGAGAATGCTTCCTATACAGAAGACAGGTCCTTCTCACTGTGGCTCAGTCCTCTCTAAGATCTGGGCTCAGTGCTCCATAATAGAGTGGGTTGAAATGGAAAAGAGAATCTTGTATGTGCTCAAAGTGTGTCAGAGTGAGCATGGTCCTATTCTGTAACTGGGACCCTGAATTACAACTTCTGTTTAAGAGCACATGAAGTCTGCAAGGGCCACAGAAAAGGACAGTGCTGTCCTCATGAAAGAAAATAACAGAGGTAGTGTTAGAATGGTCCACATCACTGGCAACCCCAAGATAATGAGGTTTTAAGGACCTGTCCTTTAATGTGATCCAAAGGACAAAATGTCTACAGAAATCAAGCATTATCTCCTCAACACTGGGTCATCGATGAGAACTAGTTCTTTAACTATGTGCTGGAATCATGGGATACTCTAAAGACTGAGACACGGCAATCTAAAGGGCTGCTTGTGCCTAGATGCTAGGAGATGGTAGTCAAGATGTGACAGGCATCAAAATCATGACATCTGAGGAGGACTGAAGGGACTAGAGAAGTAGAGACCACCACCCATCCATCTTTAATGTGCTGGGCAGGCAGGGAGCAGGAGACCTCAGCTTCTGTTATAAAAACTCTGGTTATTAGAGGGGGCCACCCTTCAAGTAATAAATGCACAGCTACCAAAGGCTGACCACAGGTCAAAGCTATGGTAGCAGAGAGGGGTCCCAGAAACACAAAGCAGCTGGGCCAGATGTACGAGCCTTGCTACTCTTAAAGAGTCTTCGGGGCTGGATGCACGTCAGCCTCTTCTGTCTCTCCCCAGCAGTCACTTCTCCTGTCGGCTTCCAGGAAGGGCTCGCTCTCTCTCCCCAAATGTGACTGCCGCCACCTCACAGCCTAAGCCCAGCGTTCCAAGTGTCCTCACATGCTCTCCAGCCCGTTTCCATCCCTAGTCTGGCTCCCCCCTCACTCTCCTCCAGGCCTCCTTGAACAACTCGTTCCTCATGAGGAACATGTACACAAGTGGACAGGGAAACAAAGCCACAGGAAGCCAGGCCAACTCAAGTCTTCAGAAGCCACACTTCCTTCTTCTTGAGAGGGTCTTGCTATGTAGCTGGCCTCAAATTCTGATCCTCCTGCCTCAGCTTCCTGAGTGCTGGGATTATAGGTGTATACTACTATGTCTGACTTGAAGAGTCCAGAAAATCACTTTGTGAGCAGACAAGTGGGAGATGTGAACTACGGGCTGACCCTTCGGCCATCCTCCAGCTTTGCTGGGACAGGGGTCATGGGTCCAAGGCAGCAGTGATGATTTTCCACAATGGGCCAAAACAGCTGAGGTCAGGAGCTCTGTTTCAGCTTTATGCCATCAGGCTGGGTGGAGAAATCATAAAAAGACAGAAAGAAAAGGAGCAAGAGAGTCCGGGGCCATCTAAGCCGTGTAGGAAGGGGGAAATGGGGTTCAGACCAGCCAGGGCAGTTCTAGCTTATTGATAGAAAAGTTAAAACGAGTCAGTCCCTGAGAGGTGAATATCAGAGTCACAATCACCTTGGACTCTACACAACAGCTCCAGAGGCAGTCCAGAGAGCAACTCCACACTCTGTCCTCTCTCCTGGCACCCCAGATAGGATCCTGGGGGGGCCACCACAAGACTCACCTATATCAAAGGACAGCGGGTCAGTGTAAAGGCTATGGGTCAAAGCCTTACATTTTGTACCGAAACCAATGTGGACAAAGCAGCAGAAAGTTGGGGGTCCACAGCTGAGCTTAGTGAAGCCCTCAAATCTTTCTCCAGACTGCTTGAAATGGTCACAATCATGCTTCAGTTAAAACTGTCAGAAACTTGGGATAGAGGTGCGGGGGCAATGGGACACAGAGTGTAGAGAAATGTACAGTGCAGAGTGCAGAGGAGGTGACCGACGAGGACCAGAAGGGAGGAGCCGGGAAGGAAGGGTGGGCAGCAATGCTGTCCCCTCCTCCAGATCTGACCTCCTCTATTTGGACAGTTTGCTGATGACTCTGATCAGGGCACCGTTTTCGTCTTTCAGCCTCTGGTTGTCGGACTTCAGCTCTGTTAACACCTGTGGCGACAGAGGGGAGGTGGGGTTAGAGCCTGGTACAATGGCCCTACCTGCCCAGGCTGAGCCCAGCAGGTGAGCAGGGCCCCGAGACGGCTGTGATCAGTTGTTACTATCCTTTTGCTTAGGGATAAACCCCCTCGGTCTTCCTATTTACTGGGCTGGAAATGTGAGTATTCGGGGAAAACCCAGCTCCTCGCGGTCTCTAAGCCAGCTTCCCATTCCACATAGCCTATAGTTCTAGTCTACTGAGCCGGTAGCTATCTGCAATTGTTCCTGCCCTTGAACTCACCTGTGGCCTAGAGAAACTGGGGAGACTGCCCAAGTATGCTGGTGAGGGCATAGGGGAGAGGTTCAGCAAGGAGTCAGAGAGACAGTGACCTTTGAGAGATGAACGTCTCTGCTTCACACCCCATAAAGAACCAAATGCAAGCTGAGGAACAGAACTTGGCCTTTCTGCCACATGCCAAGATGACCAAGGTCATCCTGGTGCCTTCGGTAGCTAGAATCCATCCAAATTCTCATTGGTCATACTGTACACACACCTATTTTCAACATTAACATCCAGGGAACTGACAGATATGGCCAAGACCCAGGGGGCTTTCCCAATGCTTTGGTGGACGGTGTTAGAATAATTCTGGCAAACAGAGGCTTATGGAAAAAGGGATGGAGTAAGATTCCATCTGTCAGTTCTTCCACTTAGAACACAGCACATACTGTTGCTCAACTCAAGGAATACAGGAAGAGCGAGTTCCAGCTTGGATACCCAAGTCTTTATTATGTGATCAGGCACTTTGACAGACATTCGGTATATCTGAAAAATCTTAATGAGGTACAGTTCCTGGGTGGGCCTTGCTGGGAGATTGGGGTTAGACGGTAAATACATTTTCACAAGGAAGGCTCCAGGAATCTGTATCCTCATTGTCATGCAGACACCCTTTCTTTCATTGATCAGTCATTTCAACCTTCAGGATCCAGACAGTAAGCGAGGCCTCCAGAAAAGGGTGGCCTGGGCTCAGGAATCATGGCCATGTAGTTCAAGCTCTGACCATTGCTATTAAACTAGAGAATCTATAATGCACCTGAAGAAATATGATCTTTGTTTCCCCAACCTCATGAGGAAGATACATTATGCAATCGTGTGCAAGTGTGTGTGTGTGTGTGTGTGTGTGTGTGTGTGTGTGTGTGTGTGTGTACACACTCCCAAAGCCCAAGTCAGAGAACAAAGGGAAAACAACACCTACAATGTAGGGGTTAGAAGGTCTCACTGGCACCTCAGGAGCCTGTGCTGCGGCTGTCCTTGCCTCTATAAATGAGGGAACAGACGGCCATCACTCGTCCAGGGCAGCTAGCTAGTTAAGTGCTAGTGATGACATTATGCCCACGTGTGACCAAGTCCAAAGAAACAAATTCAGGAGTGGTCATTCTCAATGATCCACATTGCTTTTGTCAAGAGGTTCTCAACCTGTGGGTCACAACCCCTCAGGGAGGGGTGTCAAATAGCCCTTTCACAGGGGTCACATCAGATATTACATTAGGACTCGTAACAGTAGCAAACTTAGAGTTCTGAAGTGGCGATGAAATAATTTTATGGTTGGGGGTCACTACAGCATGAGGAGGGTTGAGAACCACTGCTTTAGTTAGACAAACCACTTCTCTGTATTTCTATGTTTGTAGCTAAAAGAATGGTAACGGCCCCGCCCCCTCACAGATGGGCCTCTGAGAGGCTGACAGGAGCAAGAGACGTGGAGGCACCAGTGTCTGCAATGGGCTTTGCAGTACTGGGGACCCTGCTACCACTCAGTTTCCCCGGAGTCTGGAAGAGCGGACTGGAGTCTGAGGAATTAGACAACAGCTTGTCTTTGACCCTGTCTTTCCTCCAGCTCTGGCTAGCCCTTTCCACGCCTCTCAGAGTGGAGTCCTCCGAGCTCTGCCTAGGCTGGCACCTTTCCTCTCTTCTCTACTGTTCCAGCTGGGGGATTGTCTGCCTGGGTGGGACTTTCAATTTAAATTTTTTTCTTTTGTATGGATGGGTGTTTTGCTCGCACGTGTGTCTGTGCCTAGTGCCTGTGAAGGCCAGAAGGGTGCACTGGATCTTCTGGAACAGGACTTGCACAGGTTGGTTGTGAGACCATGTGGATGCTAGGAATTGAACTCAGGACCTCTGGAAGAGCAGCCAGGGCTCTTAACCACTGAGCCATCTCTCCAGCCCCTGAAAACCCTATTTCTTAGCAGGACCCCATAGGTGTGAAGAAGCTGTATCTAATGAGTTGTGCTCACTCACTGCTCACCAAGTTAGAATTGAGCTGCTTAAAAAAACAAAACAAGCCGGGCGTTGGTGGCGCACGCCTTTAATCCCAGCACTCAGGAGGCAGAGCCAGGCGGATCTCTGTGAGTTCGAGCCAGCCTGGCTACCAATACTCCAGAAAGCGCAAAGCTACACAGAGAAACCCTGTCTCGAAAAACCAAAAAAAATTAAAAAAAAAAAGGGACAATTTGTTAGTGTTGGTGATTTTTTTTTTCCACATTAAGAACTCAATTCTTGGGGGGCAAAAAGATGGACAAGACAAGTTCACAGCTGCAACATTTAACATCTAAAGAGAATGTAAAGTACCAGTGGCGTGCAGAGACCGAGGAAGGGAGACCCAGACTCTACGCTCCGATGAAGGGAGTCAACAGTGCTGTCTGACCTTAAGCTAAGTCACACATGACCGTGTGGGGAAGACCTGTCCAAGCATGAGGGTTAGAGAGCGCACCCACTCTCTAGACATCAGTTTCTCCACTGCTGAATCTAGCCTCCCAGTTCAATGTTGACGCTCAGACACGATCAAGTACATGTGTTCCTCAAGATGACTTCCTATGTATAGCCTATGATGAGGAAGGACGCTGTTAAAGACAGGGACAGGGGTCCTGAAGCGTCAGGGTGTGTCAGGGAGTCTTCCCTTTCTCTGAAGATGGAGCTGGCTGGCACTAAGCGCTCAGTTAGGACTTGCAGGGGATGATTCCAAAGGGGTGAGAGTGAGGCCAAGTCTCCCCACCACACTGCCAGTTTGCCTTCGTCATCTCACCTTTCCTCCTGGTGGGAGCCAGAGGGCGGGCTCTTTCTGTCGAGGGTACACAGCAAGTGCTTTGGACTAGGCTGCAGGCCACACAGCCCGCTGCTGTGCTACTTCATCCATGACTGAGGCCTAGCAGGTGTCAGAGACTGAAATGTAGAAACTCAAGTGTATGGTTCGCTCCCAATCATTCTTCATTTCTAGACGCTGAAATCTGAACTCCATAGGAATTTTATTTGCCAAATACAATTCTTTTGGTTTCTTTCTTCCGACTATTGGCATGGCGCATGGGTCGCATTGCCTCCCTGACTGTAGGCCATGTGCCAGGCAATGGCATCACAGTGACATACTCTTTTGGCAGGTAAATGTTTTTTGGAAACTGATTTTTTTTTTTTTTTTTTTTTTTTGAGAAGGGATGTCTCTTTGCAGTTCTGGCAGTCCTCGAACTCACTATGTAGACTAGGCTAGCCTGAAACTTATAGAGCTATGCCTGCCTGCCCTCCCAGTGCTCAGATTAAAGGCATGTGCCACCACACCTGGCTGAAACTGGCCTTTTAGATAAGTCAGAGAACTGAAAAGGTAGATTTCAGGCCCTTACTCTCTGATGCAACGCTGGAGTTGCTTAATGAATGGTTAAGCCTGCAAATATATAGATGGTTTGTATCACGCGTGTGAGTGCAGATCCTGGAGTCTAACAGTGTTTCAATTCTTGTTCAACCATTTACTTCCCAAGGGACTTGGGCTTGTTTCTGATTCTGTAACCGGCTTTTAAAAATGTATACAATGGTGCTGAGGAACCAATCAGAAAAACATACAGCACTCAGCACAGGCTTTAATAAAAGCCAAGTGTTACAGTTATTAATCACTGAAAGGATGAGATCTAATTTTGCCCCATATCCTACATTGTCTTGCAACAAATTGGGAAAACAGAAATAACTGGGACTTTGGGGGGCCTCTACTTTTCCCTAAGTCAAAATTTCCTAGAGTGTATGTATCTACCTGTGTGCATGCATGCTAGGACTGAACCAAGGGTCCTGGTGCACAGTAAGCACATGCTCCACCACAGAGCTACATGTTAGCGTCCTTCCAGGACTTTTGAGGCTAACTCTGAAACAGCTTGGACCTCCTGCTGACTGCTCACTGCCCTGTTGTGGCGGCACACCCCTTTCCATCTCTTTCTGCCTGGGAGAGCATCTGTAGCAGGACATTAGCTCAGCCCTTACGATCATCTGGGTGCTGCAGTACTAGTGGGTATTCATTGCCAGCTGCTGATCCTAAAGGCAAATGCAAACAGGCAGAAAAAAGGAGAGGCTCCAGTCAAGACTAATTAGATCGTCGCTGAAAATCAAAAACTCATTTCAGGGAAGTGGTGACCCCGTCACACTATCTTGGGATGGGGAAACAAACTGTGTGAGCTTGTCTTTCAGATCCACAGCCAGAGGAAGGTTCTAGTTTGCCAAACACATTTTTTTTTTTCCCAGGCGCAGTTTTCAGTTGAAAATAAATCCTGCTCTGCTCCACTGCTTACCATCTCCTTTGCAAAGCCAAGCCCATTAGAAGGCTTGTTTATATCGCCTATGTTCGGCCTCCAGGCCCACATACTCAGGGCAGGGAGGGCTACATCCCCAGAGCCAGGAGATTCGGGAGGGGAATGAGACAAATGTTTTGGAAAGAGGAGGATGAAGGCAAAGACTTACAGAAGGAGGCGAAGAATGCTTTTCTAACTCTGTCCCAGTGGCGAGGAGGAGGAGGAGGAGGAGGAGGAGGAGGTCTCTGCTAGCGGCAGAGGTGGGGTCAGGGGAGCCTAGCCTTTCGGCCCAGTCCTTTCCATCCAGCAGCGCTGCCACTTGTGGGGATTAAGTTCCATCTGGTATTCAGTGGGCTGTGGTTCTCTACCATGGTCACACACACACACCAACAGAGGAGCTTTAGAAAAATACTGATGCCCAGGTCTCAATCCAAGTAACAGAGCATTTGGAAAGGGCCCAGACACGGTGTATAGTAATGGCTCCCAGTTGGACCGAACATGCAGTCAGGTTTGAGAATTTTTGCCCTCAGTTATCCCAGGCCCTAACTGGTACAGGTGCATTTGGGCTGCTGTTAGCTGAGAAAGCTCTCTCTCAGGATGACAAAGACCCCATCAATGAAATAGATATGTGTACATGTATGCACACAGGCAAATATACACAGCTGTGTATCTATGTGCAGCTGAGGAAGCAAATCTACATTCAGTCTCTAGAGGAAGAGAAGGTAACATGGCAACTTTAACATGACACTCTGCTTGCCCAGAGAGGTCTCCCCACTGTCACCCTTGAACGAGGTGCTTATGTCCCACTAGATGGTCTGAGTCCTGCTCCATCTCCAGGTAACAAAGTTTTACAGATACCTGGACATGGAGGCTCTGATGGAAGGGGTAGGTACTGGACTTCTGGGACCAACAAGGAGAGAAAACCTGCCTGGAGAAGTGGAGGAGGAAGTGAGGTGGAGAGGGAGGCCATAGCTAGAGCGCCTGGGTGTCCGAGGACTCGATGGACTTGGAGAGTCTGGCCACCACTCGGGTCAGGGCCCTGTTCTCAGCCTGCAGTTGCTCGTTCATCTGCTTCAAGGTTTGAATCTGTTTTAGCTGGTGAAGGTTCTGCAGAGAGTGAGACATGAAGGAGACAGACGAGACAGAGACAAGACAGAGCAGAGGAGAAAAAGTAGGACAAAGAAACTCCGTGACTTTTTGTTTTTGTTTTCAGTTTGCATGCAGGAAAGGAAATGGGAAAGGCAGTAGTGAGGACAGCGAGCTGTACAGACGGGGAGGGAGGGGATGCAGCAGGGAAGAGCAGTGTCTGTGGTTCCTGGATGTGCCCTCAGCATGCTGCGATTGGCTAGACAAGCATCGAAACCCACACGTGGGCCACTGGGGAGTGAGAGGCCACCGTATGGCCGGCTTGGGGCCTTCTGACAGTCACATGCAGAGCTGCAGCCTTGGGGACGCTCTTTCACTGTCGCTGGGACTTGGAGCCGAGGATTCCGAAATCTAAACACCACCCTTTCTCCCTTCCTTTGTCTTGGCCTCACACTTGCCCCATCCCTATTTGTTTCTTCCTGTTCTTCTCTTCATTTATGACTTAACTAAAACAATACAAGAGGGGCATTTTCCTTAAGCACGTTCTGCATAGAACATGTATTATTTAGAAGGCTGATATGACACCTGCCAGCTCTTTGGGTGGACCTGTAACATGACTGAAAGGAAGCTTAATTAACCTTCCCAGTTCTCAATAGCACACAGAGCTTGTTCAGGGTCCTGCAACAGCCAGCTGGCTTCTACCTGCTCTACATGATTATATGTATCACTGAGTTCACGGCTAACTCTGTGCTCTCTGCCCTAGTTCATGTCATGGCTAGGAGCTGCTTAAATATGCTCAGACAGACATGCACTCTGGGAATCATAAATGCCAGGTGATGATGGAGCTGGCTGGATCACTGTGGTAGTCTAATCCCACCTGTGCATCAGTGTTACAAATGAACAGGATAATGGGTATTGACAGTCTTCCCAATACCTGGTAGTTCACAAGTGCCTTGAAGACTTCAATAAAGTGATTGCGGCACAGGCCTGCCAACTCTGCTGCATGCCTTCCTAAGGCGTGAACTGACCTTGAAACAGACGATCAGCTCTTCTGGAAAAGGGAAACGATTATATTATGCAAACAGGGGTTGGGTTATAGTGAGGCCTGAAAGAGAGGTGCCAGGTATCAGGGGAGTCTCTCAACTCCACAGTGAGAAAGGGCAGGAGTGGGAGATTAGTGGGCAATGGTTTGGGAGTGAACCAGCAAGAAAATGAAAGGAGCATGAGAGACAACAGTGAAAAGGAAAAACAAGCAGAGACAAACTGCTGGACAGCTTTGTCCAAAGACGAAGAATGACTCTCCCCCTGCCAGAGAGTCACCAGGCCATCCTCTGCTGACTGTCAGCATCCTGACCATGGAGGGGACAGGTGAGAGAGATCATAACAGCACACGGAGTCGTTTAAAGACATGAGCAAGGACCAAATTTAAGAACCACAGAAATCCCCTGGCTTATGTCCTTCTTTGTGTTGACATCTGATAAAGCTTTCAATACACTCCCTGTCATTATATGAAGTGGTCTTTGCCTCCCAGGGACATTACTGCAATGAACTAGGAGAGTGACCTAGTCTGCCAATTGAACACAGGCAGCTCCAGGTAGAAGAATCTGGAAGCTATCAGTCTGACGAAATGAGGTAGGAAGCAGTCTGGTTGGATGTTCTGTAGAAGCAGTCATGAAAACGAGCATGATAAGGAGGTAAGAAGGGAAGGGCAGAGCATGGGCAAGTTGGCTAGTGAGTGGTACTTCAGAGTAAGCAAAGTAGGATCCCAGAAGCAACTTCCAGGGGAATGGCTGCTGGGCCCTCCTCATGCAAGGGCTTGGGAAAGGACCGGGTTAGGTCTAGCGAGGAAGCAGAAGCAGAAAGTAGTCCGACTGGATATGGACATCCCAAGACAGTGCAGAGCCAGCTCAGCTCACAGACATGCACACCTGTCAGATCTGTCAGAGATTCTATTCCAACCCGGTGGAGTGGAGTTTCTCCTGGGGCGGATTCATACTCACCTTTCTAGGCAGAGACCATGCCCACCTCCTAACCCACACCAGAGATCCCATCTCACACCTCCCACTTCACCTGACCTCTGTGTTTTGTTGATGTCACTTTCTGACTTGAGTGCCTGCTGAGCCCTCAAGCATTCACGGAGTCACCCCCACAGATAGTGCCCTACTGAGGCTCCAGGAAAGCCTGAGTTTCTGCAGTAATGGGGATGTGCACAAACACAGAGCAGCTGGTCCCAAGGCCACTAGATCCCACTTCTGCTAAGGTTTCCCAGACTTGACGAATACACCATTCACTGACTATCTTATGTACAAAGATCTTAGTCACTAGTCCTTAGAAAAGTTGCTCAGCACAAATGATAGCCTAAATGAAGACCTTGAGAGATAAACAACCATTTTCTCCAACTCCTTTAGAGCAGACACACCAATTTCATAATATAGCTGTGAATCTGGAGAGGTTACAGACAGAAGCTACCACTACTATGACTGGAAGGTTCTGATGCTCTTCCCCCATAGTCCTTTAGAGGGAGCTAGACAATCTGCAATCTGGAATATTATACTAAGACTGAGCAAATTATGTTCAGGGGCAACACAGTTTTCAGGCACTTCTTCTCCATATGGCTTTTTAAGTAGCAGTAGTAAATAATGGGGACTGAGTGATAAGGTGGATTTTTTAACAAAGTCTCAAAACAGCTTATTACTGATTTGAGGACCAGTTATGATCTGGTTCCACTTGATAATTAAAAAATTTCCCCCTTTATGTGTATGGTGTTTTGCCTGCATGTATGTCTTTGCATCACATGTGTGTAGTACCAGAGGTGGCCAGAAGAGGGCACTTGAACCTCTGGGATTGGAGTTATAGATAGTTGCCAGGTGGGTGCTGGGAATTGACCACAGATCTTCTGGAAGAGCAGCCAGTGCTCTTAACCTCTGAGCCATCTCTCCAGCCTCTTAAACAATTTATCTTTAAACTTGTTGGCAAGTGACTTCTGATTAGAAAGAATAAATATTTTCATGTGTTGCTATCTCTATTGAAATATTGAAGAAATGAATTCATGGCCTAGTTTTGAAATCCACAGCTTGATAGGATAAGAACATAGAAAGAAGCATGCAAACCTGTGTCAACCCAAAGGATTCAGAGCAACTAAGAACACAGAAGAACTCCTGTTCTTGCCAGTTTAGAACGGAATAGAAGTAAAAGCCCAAACTCCCCTTTTGAGTCATTGTGTGGGTCCTGAATGGCACAAGGTGTGCACGGCCTGTCTATGGGATTCCGGGTACTCATGGGAAGTGTGAGCATTGGCCTGATTTATATGCTCCAGAGCAGCATTTAGGTCCTTTCTTTCCATTCCCTGCATCTCTCTCTCCCCACCTTTTCTTTGAGACAGCATCTCATGTATCCTACACTGGCCTAGAACTTGCTATGTAGCCAAAGATGACTGTGAACTACCATCCTCTATCTCCTGAATGCTGGGGTTACAGGTATACACCACCATGCCTGGCTTATGGGGTCCGGAGGATCAAACCCTGGGCTAATTGCATGCTAAGTAAGTACTTTATCTACTAAGCTACATTCTTAGGCCCTTCGTTTATTTTTTTTTCCCCCCGAAGACAGGGTCTTTATGGAGATAAAGCTGGCCTTGAACTCACAGAGACTGCCTGTGCTTCCCAAGTGCTGAGATTACAGGTATATGTCACTATACCCAGACATAGGCTTTAATTAAAAATATTTACTTAAGTATTAATTTATGGGTATGAGTATTCTGCCTGCACATATATATATATGCACACAGTGTATGTGCCTGGTGCCCACAGAGGTTGGAAGAGGGCATCAGATCCCCTGGACTGGAATTGCAGATGACTGTAAAACAACATGTAGGTGCTGGGAACCAAATCTGGGTCTTCTGCAGGAGCAGCAAGCGCTCTTACCACTGAGTTCTCTCTCCAGCCCAGGCCATTTCTTACTACGCGTCACTGACGGCTGTCTAACAGCAGAGAACAGATGGCAGAGCTGGGGTTTCACGTGGGAAGCCCTCATGCACACAGAACTGTCTGTGTGCATTCATGAAGAACTGTTTGGCAACATTAACACACTGCGTTAAGAGGAAGAAAATACATCTGTGAGTTGGTGGGTTTGGGAAATCTGGAAGATGGAAACATTCATTCAGTGGTGTCTGTGAGGGCAGTGTTCTGTGTCCTCAAGAGAACTGAACACTATTTCTACTTCCCACTACTTTGGAGTCAACCCGGGAACTTTAAAGTGTTTGAGGGGTAAGTAGTAATTGCTTCATCTTCTATATGACTATTACTAGTCCCAGCCATGGGTTGGTGACTAGGAAATGAGGGGCAGGACTTGACGGTTTCCCTCCACTCTACAACTCTGAGGGGTAACAGGATTGTGAATTCAGGATCTGGTGAAACCACGACCTTTGACCTGATTAGGCCCTGAAAACTTGGTGTGTGGTGGTGGGGTATACATAAATAACATCTTTTTAAGCCATTAAAACAACTGTCTCTTAAAAAGTAATCAAACTGCACACCAGAGATGCTTACTCACAACCAAGGACATTTGGAGATTGTCTGAGACTGTCCCAGGGTTTCTGCTTCTTAGCTATAGAAATTTACATCTGACTTGGCTTTACCTATCCACCAAAATAAGATCCTTGATGAAAGGAAAAAAGCTGAGCAAGTACTGAGGGACTTTGGCCATGTAGCACAATGTCCTGCAGGGAGGGATGAGCTGCTCCAATATCTTAGACAGGCTACCTTAAGCGGGCTCACATTCCTTCCAGCCCCTACCTTCCCCTCCTCTAGCAATGGGCTGACAACAAGATTGGCAACAGGCCGTCCAAGCAGCTAAAGGAGGTGACGGTCGGTCGTTGCTGGTCTTCCTGAGAAAAGGCAGGCCATGAGTCCTCAGGTGGGGCACATGGGAGCATGAGTTGGCAATAGTGGGTGAAGGCCAAGAACTGAAGTACTGCAGAGGAAATGGTCTAGGATGGGAAATCAATATGCAAATACACCTCACACTGCTGTTCCATGACTCAGCTTGTGTTCCTCCTGCAGGGGCTGCATACAGGGAGGAGGGCCTGTGGCTGGGCCTAGGTTTCATGAGCTCCCCTAGGGGGGTCTCTGCAGAGCAGGGAGAATTTGTCCTAGCCCTTCCATCAGCCTCCCGAGGGAGAAGTCACTGCTTTGAAAACCTCAGACGTTGAACTTGGTCTCCTCATAAACCAGCCGACTGCTCCTAGAAGGCCTCTGAGGTGGCCACAGGGGATGCAGCATGAGCTGAGAGAGCCTAAGAGATGGCTGAGAAGACGTGCTCACTTCCTCGAACACATCATCTCCTCTGAGGGTGCTCAGGTGGCACTGACAGCTAGAATGGGCAAGCCTAGGCTCAAGCATCTAGTTTAGGCAGGCATACAGAGAACACACACACACACACACACACACACCAAGACAAAGATCATCTCTGCATACCTTCATCTCTTCTTCCATTTCCGACATCTTCCGTTCCAATGCTCTCCTCTCCTGTTTGGAAACAATGAGCCTGTTGAAGAGATGATGGGCCAGGAAGCAATCACAAAGCCCCTCCCACGTGCCGCACCATCAGCAGCTTCCTGGTCTCGGGGTCTGTCTAGACCAGGGCAAACCTTTCTCTACGTGCCCTCTGCCCTGCCGCCATGGGATGGAGTGATCACCCAAGTCTTCTTTCAGAAAGCTGGAAGACACAGGGTGGCAACCCGCTAGCAGACAAGCAGACCAGCATCCTGAGTTACTCCTTGCAAGTGAAAGTTTTCAAATGACTGCAAGTAACTAGGGCCCTTGCTCTAGAAACAAAAACCCACCCACCGTCTTTAGTAACTGCGTCCTTTATGATGGGGACACAAACACATGGTCAGTGGGGAAGGAGACATCCCTGTCTGTCTGCCAGCTTCTCCCCTCCCCCTCCATTTCTTTCTCAGCTAGTAACTCTTAATTTAGCCTGAACTCAATGAGGAGCCTTAAATTAGATGGGATACCGAGGAGTTACAGGCTAAGGAAATGAAATATAAAACATAGCCTTTTCCAAATTAGACAAGAAAGATGGTAACATACTATATTCTTAGAGTCAAATTGGAATTAGGGTTCATCACTAAATCTCACTGAGTTTTCCCAATCCAAGAATATCAAGTCCCAGATAAACATCTGAGTACAGCTGGGACCAGGGCAGGAATCTGACCAGATGCCCCCCCACCAGAGGGCCGATGAAGGCTGATTCTCAGGTCTTCAATCATAACACCTAAATCAACGGCAAGGGATCTTGATGAGAAACTTCCTTTGAAACTGTTTACTTGTTTATTTTAGTGCCTGAGCCCTGGGGCACTCCTGTAACAAGCTCTTCCCCTGTCATTTCTGTTCCGAGCACTGAGGCTGCTGTTTTCGTTCTAGTGCGGTGGTCTTCACACAGGGCATTTGTGTGTGCACCTGTGGTGTGTGCATGTGTGCATGCACGCTTGTGTACCACTGTGTGCATGGAGGTGAGAGGACGACTTTTGGAAACCAGTTCTCTCCTTCCTCCGTGGGTCCTGCTGACTGAGGCCAAGCTGCCAGGCTTGTATACTGCGAGCCTTTTACTCCTGGCCACCTCACTAGTTACCTTGTCCTTGTGACACTGGGTTTTGCTATGTGGCCGCGGATGGCCTGGAACTCACTTATGTAGTGCAGACTGGCCTTGAATTTGTGACAGTCCTGCTTCTGCCTCTCAAATGTGGGGATTACAGGTTCGTGTCACCATGACCAGCTGAAAGTTTCCGTTCTGTCCAAGGCCATGGAAAGGGCAGAAAGCCTTAGACCTGTGTACACACGTAAATAACCAAATATCTTACAGCTCTGTGCATGTATGCAGTTCTGAAGACAGAAGAATTCATGAGATGACTTCCCAAGACTCCTTCCCACCCTAAAACTGGCGTGTTCAAAGTAACCAACTACATGAGAAGGCCAAAAGGACTGGTCATCAGATTACTGTCCAGAGTCAGACAGAATGATCGTTACGCTGGGAATGGAATGTGGCAGAGCTCCGCCTTCTTAAGATGAACTTTTTCCATTGGCACCAACAACAAAGTCAGAGAAGGTCAAAGGAAGACGAGCAGGCGGCCAAGGAGATGAGCGTACCCGTTTCTCCATCTCCAGCACCGACGACCGGTCAGAGGTCTTCTCCTGTTTCTGCTGTGCGGACGGAAGGAAAACACTTGTTATATGGCTGTTTCACGTGTAGTAGGAAGCAGTTTTGCTCTGGCTCACTACCCGACATCCAGACAAGAGACAGCAGGGCTCTGAGCTTCTCCTTTGGCAAGGGTCTCAGCAAACAGACTGGGAGGTTGCTAAGGCAAACATCTGCCTTGAACAGAATGTAGGATGGCCACTGGAGAGCGAAGGAAGGAAAAGTCCCTGACACACACCTGACTCCTGCCTTCCCTCTCTTTTAGACTCCAAACTCCATATACTACCTTCCTTCTTACTGACTCACCCTGCCCGCCCGCCCGCCCAGCCTTCTTTAAAGGCTGGCAATCCCTGAACTTTTTAGTGCCTGAGCCCTACAGCATTCCTGTAAACAAGCTCTTCCCTGTCACCTCTCTTCTGAGCACTGAGGCCATTTTCTTTCTAGTGCGGTGGTCTTCACACAAGGCAGTCTTCTCAGGCAGTTTCTGGTGTCTGAACAGAGCTGTTTCCTTTATTTTAATCTCTTAACAAGATTTTATTTGAATAAAGGTTTTACAATACATATTCAGATCATCATAGATATTTTCAATTTCAATCCTTCAGAGGAGTGAAAAGATTTGGCTACTAAACAAGAAGAGTAACTTCAGCTAAGGTCCTGCCTTAAATCAAGGAACAGAGGAACCTGTCGGTCTCCTTTGCTCTTAGCATTATAGGACTGGGCGGAGTTTTATACATTCAATAGACATTTGATGAATAAAGAATGATTGTACTATCTTGTCTAGCACAATGCCCAGACATTTGCAATAACTGGAGACATTAGGCTGGTCCTGTAGAAGGTTTCCTCCCGCTCCTCTCCTTTTCTTTCCTCTTCAACTACCGAAGAGCTAAAACTAACAGTAAAACTTGGAATTCTGGCTCTCATCCTAGACTTTCCCTTCTGCTCTGAAGGTCATGGCTGTCTGCCTCTATATTGCATCTGCTGAGGCTGAAAGGACAGGGGAAAATGCATTAGTAGATCTTGGAGTTTGTATCTTCCTTCATCTCTTTCCTAAGCTTGACAAGTGGGAAGATTTTGAGATTTGCAAAGTTCAGAATACCAAGAACTAGTTTTTTGTTTGCTTGCTTAGTTTTAAATTATAACTCCCTTGACTTCGAGTCGACCTTTTATGTGAAATGCTGCATGTGTCCATGTGGGAACTGTCTGCAAACAAATTCAGGAGGCTGACAGTCCCCCACCCCCATTCTACCAAACATCTCCATTTTTGGTAACTAGAGCCTCGGCTGCAGTGCCGTCATGTCTTTCTGAGCTTCAAATAGCTTGCATTCGGTAAAACTGAGCATACCCTGGCACGCGGAGCAAAGCAGCGGGCGGCAGGCAATGCTGCCCCAGTGCCTGGGAAAGGCTGACTCTATTCTGAAGTTCTGTGGGGGTCACTCTGCACAGCTGTGTGGGCTGCTGTGGACACCTCTCCGGCCAGTAGAAAAGCAAGACCTCCATGAGCTCAGCAGGCTAGCATCAGCAGCTCCGGCTGAGGGGTGGGCTGCACTGTTTTCCACGGGGCTGGTCCTGTGTGTTCTGTGGGGGTGCAGCTTCGGGGACAGCGGAAGGGCCGCACTCAGTTCTAACTGCTGTCCATCTGGAAGCTATTCAGAACCAGGTCACACTGCCCGGCTCAGTATGCAGAGGGAGGTGAGCGGGCTTACTTAGCCCACTCCCCACTTGTGGCGGGTTCTAATTGTGTTGTGGACTTTTCTTCCTGCTTACACCTAGTATGTGCTGGCTGCAGGTCTCAGAAAGTCCAGTAAGAGCCATGTTTAGTTCCGGCCACTCTCTGCTCCCTGTGTCCCCCATGTCAGAGGGGCTACAATAAGATGCTAAGATGGTACTCAACCCCTCCCCTACTATATGCCATGTGCTTGCAACACCATGAGCCCGTAATTTCATTTTTGCTTTTGGATTATATCATATTACCATATTAAATAGCCACCTCTGGTTTTCATTTTATATCCTCGTAAAGAGCCCTTTTTGCCTCAGTTCCGCTTTTGAAATCCTTAGTCCCCAGGCATTCTGGGAGGGCAATAACTCGATAGGCTTCCTTTTAACTCTGCAATAACCCAAGACAGGCTGCTGTAGCTTTCCGCTGCAGGGCTTGTTTGATGGGCAATGAGATCACTACCCCAGCAGCCTTGGAAGCGTTGTGTAATTAAGTCCGGCCTGGCAGTGAGAGGGAGTGGCTTACCCACTCATCCTCCACTAGTTCTGGAATGCCAGATGCAAGGGGGGACACTTCCGATCCAGGGTGGAGTCCTCCCGGAACCCAAGCTGGAACCGCTTCACCCCCAGTGCAAACAAAGCACTTAGAGGTTTGGGGGCTCTCTGTCCTTGGGTACAGTGTTCTGCTCATTCGCTCCAGGAGGTGAGGAGCAGAGGAACTGAAGCGTGAACAGGACAGGAAGATCGACCTAGCACTGACCCAGGACTGGCCTGACTTGTACTGGTAGTGAGGAGTTATGTGGATATTCATTACTAGCATTCATAACATCAGTAAGTTGTTGAGGGAACGTAACTAATAGTTTTCAGTTAAGTTAAACAGCCACTGAACCCTAAAACCTTAAAATTAGACTCTACAAAACTTGCATCTGATCGGCTCTGAGGAAGTGCCACATTGAGTCTACCCCTCACCTGCCCCCAGGATACCTAGCCTTTCTCCTTGTAAATGCCCCTGCTGCCCCCACCGCCCCGCCTGGCTCTGCCCCTCCCCCTTACCTGAGCCATCTTCTCAAGCTTGGATTTGATATCGGCTAGCTCTAGCTGGGCCTCCTGAAGTTTTGTTTTCAGTTTCTGGTTTTCGGTCAGGGCACTCTCGTAGAGCTGTGAAGGGGAGAGAACCAGGCCACTGAGTGGGCTCCCAGCAGGAGAACTCATACTTTCTGCTCCGGGCCACCATGATCAACTGGGCGGAGAGGGGAAGGTGGTTTACGGAGGGAGGGTGGTTTATGGAGAGTCCCTGTTTCTCCGGCTTCCAGATGGCATGATCTGGCCAGCAGGGAGACAGGGACACTCCGATGGCAGGAAGCTGAACTCTAGAGAAAAACCAGTCCTCCACTCCCCGACATGGTCTCTGCACTGCTTAAAGTATGACTTCCAGACAAAACAGAATTATTGTTTCTGGAGCCAGTGTGTTGATTTTCATGAAATTCTGCTTAACAAAAACATCAACAAAGAAAAATTTCCTTAACCAAATGTTATCTTAAACACCTGGAAAGGGTTGTTTTCAAAGTCCAAAGAGCAAGAAGCAAGAGAAATAGGATGGGAATGACTTAACTCCTCTCCAAGCCAGAGATGGACGGTAATGAATTTTTAAAAACTCACACCAAAAAGTATTTGGTTGATATTCAAAACACCTTATTAAAGTACATGCTCCTTAAAAATAGGCCTAACCAAATAATTCTCATGGGCTCGGACCCACAGCAGTACACTTTTACTCTTCTTAAACTAGCAAATTTCTTACTTTCCCTTATATTTCTAAGTATTTGGTTCTAGGCATACATACACTTACTGCAGTAAAAACAATACACAAATAGTCTTTAGTGGGGAGAGAGGTGAGGGAAAGAATGAATTACCTTCGTACTCCTTATTTAGAAGTTTGCTCATTTCTGTCTATTGGGGGAAAGGCTAAGAGGTTTATACATCATAAGGCAAGAACAGGACATCTAGAAAGAGATCCTACTTTTTTATAATCCCTGTTGCTGTCCTCTTCTACCCGGCTGGTCAGGCTGGCGAGGCGAGCCTCCCGGGCCTCCCGACGGGCTCTTGCTGAGGCTCGGTCACTGTAAGAATCGCTGCTGGTTGGGTTACTGCCTCCTGACTCCAACCTATAAGATAAATGTTCAAGATAAAAGTTGGTCTTGAGAACAAAGTGTGTGTGTGTGTGTGTGTGTGTGTGTGTGTGTGTGTGTGTGTGTGTAAAGTCTAAGGCTAGTGTGTGCCTTTTCTATCTTGGAGGTATTTTAGAGCTCTGGCCAGAAACTTGCCTTCCTTGAGTCTCTTAGCCAGCTTGCCAGGTCTCATGGTCACACTGCACGAGAGAGTGTGCACACGAGCAAGCAGGCAGCTTGGGGAGAGAGGCCATCATTTGCCAAGAGTGGAGCTCACTTGAAAAATTGGCGGCTTGGACCCAGGTGCTGCCTGAAATCTTAGAGCTTTCAAATTAATTTGGAGTTGAACAGATTCCCCGAAGAGCGTGCTTTTAAAAGTCGAAGTTTCTTGGGTCTGAAGGGCTCTTGGAAAATGATTATAATGAACTGTCAATGAATCAGAAACACATGGGCTTGGAGAGTGAGCCAGCGGGTAGAGGGGAGGAACGGCGGCCACGGCAAGCCGCTGGGGTTTCGGGTGCACAGCAGGTCTGCTGGAGTCCTTCTCAAGCAGCCCATTCTCTCTGCTGTGTTCCATGGCAAGACTTGTCCTTGCAGCTAAGATTCCACACCTTCCGGCCAGGGAGCTTCTAGAGCTGCTGCTGCTGCTGCTTTACCTCCAGCACCGCTAAGAGTGTCGGGGAGACGCCTCTTGCTGAGTACCAGTGGAGTGAGTGCCCTAGTGTCTTCTAACGCTGCACACCAGCTTCTGTTTGCCTCAGCTCCTCTTTGCTCACCAAGTGTAGCACATATCCAAGTGCTGTGTGCAAACCAGCCTTCCAGAGCACACCCCTGAACGGCCTGGTTTGCACCATCACAGCTGTGTGACCTTGTCTGGTTTCTGCAGAAGCTGCTGGCAAAGCTGGAGGAGCTGAAGTGAGGCAGAGGATCGTAACAGCAAAGGCTGTGTGGCCAGAGTAGGGTGGGAGCTGCAAAGGGAGCTGGGGCCACGTCTAGAGATGCCAGAACTTGTGTTCTTCCCACCTTCCCACTCCCTGTTCATGGAGATCTTGGTACTGATGATTTTTCTGACTACAAAAAGCAATACATTAAGTAATACCAAAGTATCTACCCCATAATCTTGCCCAAGAAATAACTGCTGTTAAGAGTAGATTCCATATACTTCTGGAATGTCATATACAAAAATGTTAAAAAGCATATTCCCATAAAGCCAGATAAGACCTACATTGTCTAACGCCTATCCCCTATATTTACGATTCTCTGGGCATTTTACCATGCAAGTAAAAATATACTTCCTCCTTAAAAAAAAAAGACTACATAATTTATTCCATGTTATCCGGTAATTTAATCAAATTTCGGCTGATAGACACATTGCTTCAAAACTTTTAGCTATTAATATATCTATTAACAATAATAAAATGTGCAGTCTTATTTATAAGTCTTGGTACAGTTGGCCAATTACCTTTTTTGGTGGTGGTTGTTTTCTGTTTGAGACAGGGCCTCATACAGCACAGAACGGCCTCAAACTTGCTGTGGGGAAAATGGTATTTGTATGGTCCTACTTCAGTGTTTTAAGTCACGAGAGAGGTGTGTGCTTATCCAGTGCTGTTGTCCCTGGACGGCTAGTCACACTCTGCTTACAATTAAGGTGGGCAGCTTTCCCTTTCTCTTGTCACACCCTGAGATAATGCTCTTATACATCAGGGCTTTTTACAAATGTCTAATGCATCTCACAACTTTTTTCTCTCTTCACTTTTTATCTGTTTATAGTGACTTTTTTTTTTTTAATTTTAAAAGCATCAATATTTTCTCTCTCTCTCTCTCTCTCTCTCTCTCTCTCTCTCTCTCTCTCTCTCTCTGTCTCTGGCTTCATATTGCCTAAGTTGGCCTAGAACTTCCTATGTAGTCCAGGCTCACCTTGAACTCCTGAACCCCTGCTTCAGCTTTCCAAGTGCTGGGATTAGAAGTCTAAGTCACCATGCCCAGCTATTTACAGTTATTTTTAATAGCAATGAGGTAAAATTATATGTAATGAAACTTGACACTTATAATCTTTAGGGCACTGTTTGGGAAGGTATTTCCTATACAAGTACTGTCTTGTACTATTTTTGTAGAAAAGGTCTTTCTCTTTTTAAAAATCTAACTATTTGAAATATATTTCTGTTGGTTTTTTTTGGGGGGGGTATGGCTTGAAGGAAGGATGTATTTTCTCAAAACAAACAAGTTAAAATAGTTCATTTTCTCAATCAGTAAGTCTCTATCCACCCATGAGATGAAAATTCCCATCATACACATGATTTTTGAGGGTTCTATGAACTGTTCTGGCAATCTTTTCACTTATTATTTTTTATATATTTATACACCTCCTCATTCATTGATGGGGGTGTGTGTGTGTGTGTGTGTGTGTGTGTGTGTGAGTGTGGAGGTCGGAGGACAGCTCTGAGGGCTGGTTCTTCCCAGGGTCCCGTTCAGCTGTCAGGTGTGGTGGCAAACACCTCCTCTAGCTGCGCCCTCCCACCAGCCCGTCTTTACTCTTGCACTGGCACTTCCATATTTTAATCCTGAAAAGCCTAGGCTATACTTTGAAGTCTGGAGAGAAAGTGTCCTTCAATGTGGTCATTGTAGAATAACTGAGTTCTCTCTAAAGATGAGCTACAGCAAAATACTACTCTTTACTTTGCAAAGCTAAGTCATTCTATGCCACTTTACAAGTAAAATATTTATTCTTGGCTGGTACTTGGTGAGAGGCAGATGGAGGAAAATACATCTAAGTCTTAGCATATGTCAACAAGGCAGAGCTAGCTTTACTAGCAAGCAGATTCTGAGATCAAATTGCCCTGTGCCATTCTAGACCCACATCTCTCTCTTAAAAGGATCACCTCCTTTTAATTTTCCATCACAGGAATAGTGGAGAAGAAGAGATTCAAACATTCAGTTCCAAAGTTGCTATGATTTTTATTTTCTTCTTTAGGAAGATCAGTTTTGTACCTTAGATACTATGTAAAAAATTACAGAGGATCTTATTTATTTTAGTAATTGAAAAACAGGCTTTTAGTTCATGTGACGAACTATTCACAAGCACCATTTAGATATGAGATATATGGTTGGATTCACTATAAAGTGATAATATCATCTCAAACTCAATTCAGGGCTCTACTTGGCAATCACCCCGTCTTCTGAACTATGAGATTGGGTTAACTGCCCCTTCCCTGCACCTACAATACCTGCCTGCAGGTCTAAATGGCACTTTCTGTGTTCTTCTAAAAGGATCTGTTGCTCTAGGAGATTGTGAACTAAGTGCAGGGAAGGCCAAGGTCTGGAACTGATGCTGCAGGACAGTTTCATCAGTTGGAAATATACAAAGTGAACTGGAAAGAAGAGAATCTGGTGGCAGGAAGGTGAATTGAAAGCTGTTCTAGAATTCTGGGCAAGAGTCTGAATTATTGTGGTGACTGAAGAACTGAAAAGGAAGGATATGAAGAGCACTACTAGTGTTTTATGCAACACTAAATTGAAATGGACATGCATTCACTCACAGGAATTAAGCATGCATATAAAACAGAATTCTTACCTAGAAAGTCTTTCATGCTAGAGAAAGGAGACAAAAACAAAAAAGAAAAAGAAAATAGCATTAGCAAGAGACTAATTTATATTTCCATTCATAAATGCACTTTTCAAATCCGACGTCTCAACCTCACGATGGAGACAGGAGTTGCTGAGTCAACAAAGGGAACCAACTGGACTGACTGCCCAAGGCCACTCAGCTCTAACTCACACTCTGCGTTCTGACTCACAGAGCTGAGGCTCTGGAGACAGCATCCTTTTGAACTGGCAGACCCCAACATACCGAGCCATCCAATGCTGCCCTCTCCGCCAACGTGACAACCAAGCTTGCACTGCAGGAGTGACTGCCATTGGCTTTCATGTGACACTGAGCCATCTGCAGTGTGATATCCATCCTATTAATTTCCTTCAGTTCCCAAGCCTTCCCTGAGTGAACACTGCAAATTATAAACACTAAAACGCAGGTCAGTTCCTGGCTTCCTCTCAGAACTACAGCAAAGGTGAAGGAATGCGGAGCTATGGGAAGGAGGCAAAGTCCTACCCTAGTCCCTAGATGCTGCTAAGAACTTAAAAAGAATAATATTTAGAGATCTCAGAAGAAAAGAATTTCATAGATGGAAACTATAAGCTTAGTCCTTGTTTAAAAAAAAAGCAACATTGACTATGTCTGCATCTTCCATTTTTAAAAAATTACAAATGACCTTTGCCCTTCTATTCTTTCATAAAGAGAGAATCAAGCAAACAAGCATTTACCTGATTTACATGAGTTTATCTACTTTTACTTCCTCCTCTGAGATGTTAAAAGAGTAACAAAATCCAAAGGTCAGACAAGAAAAGAATGAAGAGAAGCAGTGTACAGTGGTCCACAAAGGAAGAAGAACCCTTAAACGGGAGCAGCACTCCACTGCCCTGCTTCGCTACCTCTCTGGGGTTAGTCACTCTTTCGTCAGCCCAGTCTCAGACATCACACCCTCAAGTTGTACCAGGAAGTGTAGTGTCATCACAGCACACCACAGGTGGCTTTCTACGGAATTAAAAAAAACAGAAAACCATAAGAAATAGGTTAGTACGGTCAAGGAACAGCCAGAGAGAGCCCACAGGGTACCTGGATAGAAGCAGGCAGATTCCACGGGGGCTAATTTTCTCACGGATGGGAGAGCATGTGAGAAAGGCAATGCCAGTGATGACCTGTGATGGCCACAACAGTTTTTGCCTCATAGTCTTCCTACAGAGCTCTGACAGACGGCCATCTAAGAAGCTGGCGGATGATGACACTCCTACCTGCCTGGAACACTACAAGCTAATAATAAGCATGTTAAGACTCTGTTACCAGTTCCTCTCTGGGGACCTTTTATAGAATGCACAAGGAGGAGTGATCCAGAGAAGGCAGTAGACGTCCACTCAGCCCCCAGCAGTGTGGGAAGAGCATCTCTGAGGCAATCCTTGACAGTTCCTAGAACACCCCCTCTAGGCTTGACCTGACTTTAGAGCCATGTGGATTCTTGGGTTTCTGGTTGCTGCACTCAAAGGCTAGCTCTAGCAATGGCCTGGAGTAGTTAACCCAGCCAGTTAGGATAGAAAAGTCTCCTAAATCTCAGACGTCAGTGAGATTTGGGTGTAGCAGAGGTAAACTAGTTATCTCGATATAAACAGACTTCTAAAGGAGATGCTATTTTCTTTGTTAAAGAAAAGGTTTCCTCAGATGCAGAGATCCACAGCCAAACACCGGGCTGAGCTCAGTTGAAGAGAGAGAGAAGAGGGATTCTATGAGCAAGGGGCAACAAGATCATGATGGGGAAATCTACAGAGACAACCAAACCAAACTAGTGGGAAGTCATGAAATTTAGACCAACAATTGTGGAGCCTCCACGGGTCTGGACTAGGCCCTCTACATAGGCGAGACAGTTATGTAGCTTGGTCTGTCTGAGGGGCTCCTTGACAGTAGATCAGGATCCATCCCTGGTACATAAGCTGGCTTTTTGGAGCCCACTGCCTATAGTGGGACACCTTGCACAGCCTTGATGCAGGGGGTGGGGGACCTGCCTCTACTGAATGTACCAGGCTCTCCCCATGAGAGGCCTTACCTTCTTGTAGGAGGGAATGGAGGGTGGGAACGGGGGTGGGAGGAGGCTGGAAGGGTGGGAGGTAGGAAGAGGGAGATCTGTGATTGGTATATAAAATGAATAAAAAAATTCTTAAAAAAATAAGAATCATACAAATGCTAAGAAAGAAAGAAAGGAAAGAAAGAAAGAAAGAGAGAGAGAAAGGAAGGAAGAAAAGAAAGGAAGAAAAGGCTTCAGTTTATAGTTTAAGAAGAGTATGCTTAGAAACTGCAAGGTAAGACCTGAAACATACAAGGTTTAATGTTTACTGACTAACTGCTGATAAGATGGCTTAGGTTTTTGAATAATGCTTCCTAAATGATTTTCACTAATGAACACCTCTAGAAAATACTGGTTTGCTTTGCTGCTTGATATCCTAGATAACTGGAGGTTGGTGAAAAACAACTGGTTAGACCCAGGGAGAAAAAGCTTCAGGGATCTTGGGTGAGGGGTAGAGTAGAGTGCCTGATTGACACAGGAGACGAAGTCAGCTCTTCCTCCTGCTGTCACCTAAACCAAGTGCGTGTCTACTGTTAGGTTGACTGGCTTCTCACTGTAGAGAGCTGCTTGCCCATCCTACAGGGAGACTACTGAATAAATCTAGAGATAGGTGAGGCGGGAGTGTGCCTAAATGGTCCAGGGAACAAGGAGCAAAAAAGTGTCATCATCGATGAGCACAGCGCAGAAGTGACCACCAACAACCTCCCACAGAGGAGGGCAGGAAGAAGGAGAAGTTCTAGGACACAGAGTTTAGAAACCTCCGCTCAATCTCCGACACTATGGAGACTGTGACTGTGGCTACCCATGTTCTAGGAATGGCCTGCTTCTCTTACTTCTGTCCTCTGCATAGCTTTTCTTTTAAAAGCGTAAGAGTTACATTTGGTCCACTCTAGGGTCTAGATATCTTATCTCTATAAAATAGCATTACTTATTTCAAAAGAGGTGTGAATCTTCTACCCAATTTGCAGGTTAACACACAAATATACCATATGTTTCAATCAGGAAGTCTTGAAGAAAAGTCCTTAAGAGTTTTGTTAAAGATCATTTTGTTCTACCTTTCACTCAAGACAAATGAATAATGGTCACTGAGATGGGTCTCTGGTGTGTTTGAACTAGATAAAATTGTTCAGTGAAGGGATTACTTTTCACAGCTTTAATGGCTTAAGAGGAGGCAGCAGAAACTGGGAATCGGACCCTTGGGCAGAAGAGACTTAAAGCTTTGGGAAACCAATAAGAATCCAATGAGCTTAAAATACGGTTTGGAAAATGTCCCAAATTAAGAAGCAGGCTCCTTCCTTTTATACCTCTGGAAATACTCCATAAGAGCTCCCTGCTCAGGCCTGCTTCTAATAAGAGAGCCAAGTGAAGACTGCCATTACTGCAGAGGGCAGTCCTAGAAAGGGACAGGAACCAGGATGGTTTTGATTTCTGAAATGAGGCTGGATAGAAAATCCCCACAAAAGCTTTTAACTGGAAAGTTATCAGGAGTCAGAAAGGCACATAATCAAAACCAAACTCTTTCTACCACGTTTAAAATAAAGTCATGGCTCTGGAAAGCTGGGCCCAAGGGAAAGGAACAGACCAAGTCACATGTCTACTGCCAAGGTTGAAACTGCTTTAACTCATGTTCCTTTGGAGTCAGGATCTGACCCCACAGCGATGGGAAAAAAATCTATTTACATTTCCAAGAGAAGGACGAAGTAGAAGGAACATTTTATATCATGTTCTGTATTCTAGCTGAGCCAGGGGAAACAAGTTGAGCTATTCTGGGATGCCCCACAGAGAACCACCCTTTCATTTCAGAGTTCTCAGGCTGATGAGAAACAAGCCAACAGAAGTGAGATTGCAAAGATAGAATTTAAGACCACATTTCAGAACCCCTGAAAACCTAATCATAATAATAACACACACATACTGTTACAAACCATTCTGGTTTCATCAGTATGTCCAGGAGAGACAAAAGTGACCTAGCCTTGTAACTTAAGGAATGCTCTTCATAATGCAAAGGAATAGGATTTCAAGGAAACTTGAAATAAAGGCAGTATACTGGTCTGTAGTGTTGGAATAGATCTTTCCAAGTCTGTATCCCCAACAAAACAGTGGAGATCTTGTACAAATTGAAAATAGACAGACGGACAAAGAACAAGATTTGTGTAACGATGCGATCATGGGGAAGACAATGAGAGAGCAGTATCGGCTCCCCTACATGTGCATAAAAACCATTATTTCCTTATTATCACCAAAGTTTCAGTTGTGTTAGTTTTCTCTTGCCATAGAACTCAGATCTTACAACACCCATGATCCCAGCTGTATAGGTAGCAGGGCTGGTACAGCTCTAGAGGCTTCTGGGTTCTCTGCCTTGGAGCTCGTCCACCAGGGACTCCAGGATCTTGCAGCTTAGGCTGCAGGCCCGTGCTTTCCTGCTTTCAGATAGTGGCCACTGGGGCTTGGGGGGTCTCCATGTCCCTTCTCACTCCGTCCCTGCCCTCTCCAATCCAGCAATGGCATACGGGTCCTTTCCACCCGTCATACCTTTTACCTTTTGTGCCATCAGGCTCACACGGTTAGACCAGGCAGGCCCACCTGGGGGAAAACATCTGCCTATCATAAGGTCAGCTGTGCAGACGATGGTTACCTATTCACAGCAAATCTGTATTTTCATAAATACAGGGTCTGGAGATTAGACCAGGATATAATCTGAAAGCCATTTCCAACTTCCTGCCTTTAACAACAAAACATGTCAGTTAATAACATCCTGGAAGAAACATGGCCTCTCAGCTGCAATGAGTGACCATATACAGTCGGCATCCAAACAATGCTAAACATACTCCCTTGTGCTAGAACAAAGTGCTCATACGTCTGAGAGACAGTAGACCTCTAAGCAAAAAATTAGCACCTATTAAATTACATATATCTTCATCATATTAAATGCCTTGGTTTGTTTTTTATCAATTACCAAATACATATGGGCAAATAGCTAAATGAGAAAGTCAAATTCACCACTTAACATTGTTTCTGTTATAGCTATTTCTTTTTAACTTGGTATTTATTGTTGTGCATGGGTGTGCACGATGTGCATGTGTAGAGACAGGACAACTCTGTGGCACTGGCTCTTTTCTTCCACATTACATGGGTCCCAAGGATCAAACTCAGGTTGTCTGGCTTGCTAGTGCTTTACCCACTGAGACATCTCTCAGACCCTCACTGTAAATATTCGTGGAAAATGTCACATGCTAGATAATGACTCCCTATTGGTGTTCACTTGTTTGTTTAGTGTGGAGGAGTAAATGTGAACATATCTATCCTATAAACTTTATAACACTGCAGGCAGAAAGAAATCAAGTGGTGTTAGCTTGCATATTCTACTACATCTTACCACATTTTAAAATAAAAATCAACTGGGGCTGGCAAGATGGCAAGTGGGTAAAGGCCCTTGCTCTCAAGCCAGATGACTTGAATGTGATTCTCCAGGACCCACACCACAGAAGGAGAGAACTGGTTCCTCCACACTCATGCCGCACAACATGTGAGCACCATCTCCACGTAAATATAACAAATAAAAAAAGTTCGTTATATTATAGATATACTCATCTTCTGGTGTATTTATTAAGCAAAATATTATTGGGATTTTACAGCTCATAGTTTCTACAGTTCCTGAAGAATGTCTGGATTATTTTGGAATTATAAAATGTCCTTAGAAGGAATCATATGAATATACCAAGTCCTCCATAAAATATCCGAGGCAAACCATTTTTTAAATTTAAAGATAATTTTAAAATCCTTAGAAACTACATATACCTTTATAAGCTCACACATGCTCTCTACCTAGGCATCTGTGTGCTATGTATGCTATATGATGAAGATGGACAAAAGAAATGAGAAGCCCTGAAAGGCATGGCTCTAGCACATGGTTTGCACTTCTTACACACCACAGACATCCTCTCCCTATGGCTTGGATATACCAGTGTGCACAGCTGCTTGAATAATACTGCAACGATTAAAAAATTGGGCTTGGTAAAGCCTGACTGCTCCTCCAAAAGCAGTTTGTTAACACTGCATATAGTCATCAGAAATTTAGTTCTGGGGCTGTAGCTCAGTGACAGAGCACTTACCTAGCATGTACTGAGCTCCATCCTCAGCACAGGGAAAAAAAAAAAAAGCCACGAATTTACAAATCCCCAGCTCAGCGTTAAGCCCCCAGCAGTCCCAGTCTTCAAGTGTCCTTGTGTCTTCATGAGTGCCTGGGTCTCATCCTGAGAATCTTCAGGAGATCACACCTCTTCAAGGCAATAAACTTCCCATGCTCAAAGCTCAAGAAGAGATACTTTTCTGTTTGTTTGATTTTTGAGACAAGGTTTCACTATGTAGTCCTGGCTGGCTTCAAACTGTGGCAATCTTGTCTGCCTCCTGAATGCTTGAGGTACCGGCATGCAACAACCATGGCTTTGTGTGCATGTGTGCATGTGAGTGTGTTTTGTGTTTATGAGACGTGGTCTTATGTACCCGAGACTGTCCTCACAATCACTGTGCAGCTAAGGAGCCTTGAACTTCTGATCCTCCCGCCTCTACCTCCCCAGTGGTGGGAAAACGAGCTTGTGACGCCATGCCTCGCTGAGATGGATTTGTTGTTGTTGTTGTTGTTGTTTTACATAGTAAATGCCACAGCTTGTTGGGAAGCAGTCATTTAAATTTAATTTAGAGCAAGCTATTGATGAAAACTTTGAAAAGGTCTTCCTAGATTTCACATCCCAAAGCGAAAGCGCTGGCAAGGTGGTTCAAATGGTAAGACACTTGCCCCAGAGTGATTCAAGTCTGCCAACCCGAGCCACGAAAAGGTCAGAGGAAAGAACTGACTCCACAGGCTGTCCTCAGACCGCTATCTACACACTGTAGCACTATACACAGCAACAGTGAAAATTCAAGAGGGAAATAATCCCAAGAGCCTTAGCCTAAGTAACATGTGATCAAACTTAGTAAGCTCTACAGGCCAGGGACTTCCTCTGTTTTAACTTTTTCTTTTTGTCTTGCAGAAACCAAAATATCAACTCATTTATTTTGGAGCTACAGATGTACTAGCATGATAAACAGGAATCGTAGAATTGCCTTGGGATACCCCATGTTCTGCTTTCAGTTCAGAAGTGGCACTCTCTAGCATGCAGCCTCTGACTTCAAAATGGTCGAGTGGGAATAGAGCAGAGTGTCCAAATCTTAGACAGACAGCCTGTTCACGCTACATTTTCACTAAGTGCCTGTGTATTGCCAGCCTTGCCAGTGACATCGAGTAATAAATACAATTACAAAATCTAAGACACGACTCTTTGATCTTCTAAGCACACTTACAAAACCGAGCAAGGCAAGAAATAAACTGAATGCAATTAAGGGTCAGAGTATATGGTTCTTGCAGTAAACTAAAAAGGAGAGACTAATTAGAGATCTTGGACAAGGCTTTAAGGAAGGTCACAGACATCCTAGAGTCTGAAGCTGTAGTTGTTAAAAATGACACTATCATGTGTGACTTATAGGAAATCTGCCACAGGTTATGGCTTTGCTAGAGCTACAGTTACCCCATAATGTTACTTTGCTCTGAAAGACAGCACTCCAAAAGGTAAAAACAACACAAAACTGAATTAAAGAAATTACTGTTCCATTTTTATTCTACTGCAGGGAAATGGAATCTTCAAGCACACAGTTGTTTGGATTTCGGGTTTTCCCAGAGCTGACTGGGTCTATTAAAATGTAGACCTCAGCAGAGGAAATGCTGTAGCCTGCTTGGAGGCAGGGCAAGGGTCCTTCCGGGAAGAAAACCCTTAGTAATTCATGTTCTACTCTATCCAAACTTGTTACAACTTAATAGGTTCCAAGTTGTAATATTTGTTTCAAATTTATTTACAAAGCAAATTAATAATATAAACAAAACAATAAAATCACTTGACTATAAGGATCTGTTTTTGAGCACTAAAAATGGCTTTAGAGAAACAATTTATATATAGTTGACAGACACACTAGACATGATGTGAGGTCATACCACCACAAGGTATGGCATATTTTCTTTTCTCCTATCTAAAGGAAGAAGACAATCGCTGCATCCAGACTGCAAAATAGTGAGTTTAAATGGCTTTAGGTCAGACAGGGTAAGAAGGAAGTGGGCTGGATCCACAAATAATATGTTTCACTTGAGTGTTAAGGAATTTATTTGATCTTAATTCTAATTTTAAAGTTCCAAATCAAAATGATATAAAATTCTTTAAAATTTTTTTAATTGTCACTTTCCCAATTATTCTGCAAGGGTTTCCCTCCTTTAAAATAGGTTGACTTGCCCTCATCTTCTTTTTCAAATCAACCCCAATAATCGGAATACTGGCAATCGTCTAGGAGCTCTTTCAGGGAGTCACGGCGGTGTCCCTGGGGCAGCTGTACATCCTGAGGTTAGACAAAGCCTGGATCCTGATTGCTGCTGCAGCATCTCCAGTTCTGAGATCTTAGATAACCAATTCCCTCTGTTTCAGTGGGTTCACCAGTGAAATGCGGACAATGGCACTCAGTGTTGAAGGTTACTGATAGCACTAAGAAAGGTAACAAACGAGAGTCCTTGGTACTGTGCTGGCCAGCACATGCTCTGTAAATGACAGCTACTCAAAGTGCTAGTTTCTCCCAAGTTTCCATGCTGTCTCTCTTGTTCCTCTTTTTGGTCCTTTGAGTCTCCCAAATGCTTGATGACTACTAGAGGGATCAAGGTCAAATAAATTCCTTAGCACTCAAGTGAAACACTGTGTTTGTGGATCCAGCCCACTTCCTACTCATGCCTTCTAACCTACAGCCATGTAGGCTCATTATTTTGCTAGGTGGATGCTGCTCTTTCTCAAAGCAATACAAAGATTTTTTTTTAAGACTTATTATACTTTCATTTACTTCACAATTTAATTTCAATCTAAAAATACTTAGTGTTTCACACAGTCTTTAAAATGGCTACTTATGTTTTACATGGCATCATGCAATCAAAGAAGCTTGTTGGATTGGAGGCTGTAATGACATGCCACTGTCAGATAACCAACACCCAGTGCATAAAAAGCAGGTCAAGATCAGAACCAAAAAAGAGCTAAAAAAGAACAAAGGGCTGATGAAGTCCAACTCCATTTCCCCTCGGCCTTCTGAGTACAATTAACTGTCAGCTCACCCAAACATGAGATAGAGAGAAAAACCAAGCCAAGCCATGTGAATGGTCTGGGAACGTCTTCAAACTCAAAAAACACAATTCCTGGCTACACAACCAATATGTATCGAAAATAAAACTAGAATTCAGCTGCAAACTCATAACCAATTGACTCTCAACTTCCTAAATTTCTGGATCCTTTGAGAACAGAACTTATTACTGTAACAGAAAGCTGAGTACAGTGCTCCCAGGCAAAAAAGCAGACCCAGGGCCTGCTGTCTCAATGCATACGGTTCCCGTCGTAACTGCAAACAGCCGGCTGTCACTTCTGGTTTACACTCAGTCCTTTCTTTATGGGACCTTCATTCCTTAGACACATTTATCTCTCATAGCTTCGTCATTACTGTCAATCTTTTCAGTCTGTAATTAATTTATTATGTACTGAGCTCTGGATCAACTATAGGATTAATATCTCTTATCTGCAATGTACAGGATCAAAAGTATCTCAGATCTCCATCTCTCTTTCTCTCCAGATTTTGGGGCATTTGCATAATAAGAAATGTTGGAGATAGATCCCAAAACAAAAACTTCTTTTGTTTCCTATACACTTTAAACATGTAGTATATAGACAATTTTTATTTTATTTTATTTTTTACAAAATCTTTAGTACACCTCAATTTTTTATTTATTTATTTATTTTGGTTTTTCGAGACAGGGTTTCTCTGTGTAGTTTTGAGCCTTTCCTGGAACTCACTTTGTAGACCAGGCTGGCCTTGAACTCACAGAGATCTGCCTGCCTCTGCCTCCCGAGCGCTGGGATTAAAGGCATGCGACACCACCTCCCGGCTTGTACACCTCCATTTTTAATGTGACATGAAATGGGATTTTCTCCTTGTGGCATCATGTTGGCCCTCAAAATTTTCAATTCTGGAACCTTTCAGATTGTGGCTTAGGTATGCTAAAGGTACATTTTCTGAATGTCACTATCTGACTGTCCCCAGCGCCTCTTATCCAGTCAATCCTGACATGAAAACACATTTCTGCCTCTCACTGTTGACAGTCCAGTTTGTTCTCTTTCCTGTCACTTTCGCACGGCCATCCCTGCTCCCATTCTATCAGCCCTCAGGCTTTGTCAGCTCGCCATCTAAACAGCAGAATGCTTCCTGTGTCCTGGAGAACATCTCAGACCAGTCCCCTGCCATGTCTCACCCCAATCCCTGCCATCGGGGACAACTGACTTGAGCAGCCTCCAGCATTCAGCTTCCGATGCTTCTTTCTCTAATATGCAACCTGGCTCACAACTCTACTTCAGATCCTCAATCCTGTGTCCACTGGCTAACCCCCCAAATCCTAAGAGTGAAAGACGAAGAGCCACATGGCATGATCCCTTCTCTCCTATTATAAATGTATCTTTCATTCCAGCTGCACTGAACTGCAGCTCTCAAAACAATGTCGTATTTTCTCACGCTCTCCCCCTCTGCCTCTGTAATATACGGGTCGGTCTTCTTTGCTATCTAGCTTCTGCTGTCCTTTACACATAAAGCTAACACATTTTTTTTTTTCTACTTGAGTCAACAAAAATACTCTGAACCTATGTTCTTTTAGAAAATTCATCTCCCTGGATATGAATTTTGTTTTTCATCTCTCCAATTAGAAAATATGTCTTTCATTTATGAATTCCAGCATACAAAACAGGAGTTATAACATAGCAAATGCTCATGAGATATTAATTGTGAGAGAATTACTAATAGAGCAGATTGGTTGGCACGTGGCACAGTCTATAATCCCAGAGTTGAGACAGGAGGCTTGCCCATGAATCAAGACTAGCCCACATGAGACCACACATCAAAACAGCAGATGACCTATTACCTACTTACCACGGAACCGTGGTATTACAGAGGCAAGAGCAGGCCACAGCTTACACAAAAGGAGCTAATGTCTTCAACACCCCCAGTCTTTCTGCTCAATACACGATGGCTTCAGAAGCTACCTTATCAAGGCTCTATGTAGGGCATGGATTAACTAAGCCAGCATACACATCCTTAGAACTTCAGTAATAGTTTCCAATGGGGAACCTGCTTTCATTCCTACAGACTCTATCAGCACTACCCAGAAGGATTCCTTGGACTAAAGAATCACAGTTTATTGACTTTTCTTGAGTGGAATAAAACAAACAAAAATGGATCGTGGCTTTAATTAGGCAGAAAAAAAAAAGGTTAACAGATTGCACCCTAATTAGCATTATTCACCCAGAAAAATGTTTCTCATTCCTTGATAATGAATTATAAAGTGGAGTTTAATGAAGCAAAACAAAAAGGATTCCAGATTGGTAATGCCCCAGATGTAGTATCCTAAGTAAAGAGCATAAAATAATATACTATTAAAGTATTTGGTGTTGGACAGAGTTATACAAAGCACCTCTCAAGATTGATAATACCTAAGGATGAAAAGTGGAGAGGCCTTTGTCATGAAAACCAGAGTTGTTACATAAATAAGCACCTATGAAAGCTGCAACCTTTTTTTTTTTTTTCTCTTTTCTTTTTTTGGTTTTTCGAGTCAGGGTTTCTCTGTGTAGCTTTGCGCCTTTCCTGGAACTCACTCTGTAGCCCAGGCTGGCCTCGAACTCACAGAGATCCACTTGGGATTAAAGACGTGCGCCACCACCGCCCGGCTAAGCTGCAACCTTTTATCATTCAATTTATCTAATGTAATGATTAGGGGTGATTATAAAATAAGGCAAACAGATTAACTGTTCCCTTTGTGTAAACTAGTAGTTGGTATGAAAAATAGTTATGTAAAACCTTTTCAATTTCAATGTTAGACCTGAAGCAATCCAGACTAAATGCTAGTGATCTTGGGCTATAAATACAGGTCAGATCCTTGTATCATAAATGAACAATTCAATGAACAATTGCATACTTAAAAGATTTCTAGAACTCAAGATATTCAGATGCTGATCCACTTACTTCAAGATGTAGTTAGCAGAGTTATTATCAAATAAGCATTACACGTTAGCTATCTGCTAGCATTTATCTACGTGTGTGTGTGTGTGTGTGTGTGTGTGTGTGTTCTATAGTTACGTTCTCTCTCACACACATGCCCTAGAGATGGAGATCTGAGATACTTTTGATCCTGTACATTGCAGATAAGAGATATTAATTCTATAGTTGATCCAGAGCTCAGTACATAATAAATTAATTACAGACTGAAAAGATTGACAGTAATGACGAAGCTATGAGAGATAAATGTGTCTAAGGAATGAAGGTCCCATAAAGAAAGGACTGAGTGTAAACCAGAAGTGACAGCCGGCTGTTTGCAGTTACGACGGGAACCGTATGCATTGAGACAGCAGGCCCTGGGTCTGCTTTCTTTGCCTGGGAGCACTGTACTCAGCTTTCTGTTACAGTAATAAGTTCTGTTCTCAAAGGATCCAGAAATTTAGGAAGTTGAGAGTCAATTGGTTATGAGTTTGCAGCTGAATTCTAGTTTTATTTTCGATACATATTGGTTGTGTAGCCAGGGATTGTGTTTTTCGAGTTTGAAGACGTTCCCAGACCATTCACATGGCTTGGCTTGGTTTTTCTCTCTATCTCATGTTTGGGTGAGCTGACAGTTAATTGTACTCAGAAGGCCGAGGGGAAATGGAGTTGGACTTCATCAGCCCTTTGTTCTTTTTTAGCTCTTTTTTGGTTCTGATCTTGACCTGCTTTTTATGCACTGGGTGTTGGTTATCTGACAGTGGCATGTCATTACAGCCTCCAATCCAACAAGCTTCTTTGATTGCATGATGCCATGTAAAACATAAGTAGCCATTTTAAAGACTGTGTGAAACACTAAGTATTTTTAGATTGAAATTAAATTGTGAAGTAAATGAAAGTATAATAAGTCTTAAAAAAATCTTTGTATTGCTTTGAGGAAGAGTAGCATCCACCTAGCAAAATAATGAGTCTACATGGCTGTAGGTTAGACTAGGTCTTGTTATATAGCTCAGGCAGACTGACTTTAATCTTGTGATTCTTCTGCCTCAGTCTCCTGAGAGCTGTTCTCAGTTACGTCATACTATATTAAAGGGGCATATTTTAATCAGCAAATAATACTTTGGTACTAAATATATGTGTTCAGAATTTTTAATTTTTTTCTATTTAAATTTTGGTAACACTGGGACTTAACATAGGGCCTTGTGCATTCCAGACTTTATGACTAGGATTCCTCAGTGCTGGCTTTTTTTTTTTCCCCTTATTTTGAGACAGGTCTCACTAAGTTGTCCAGGCAGTCCTTAAACTTATTGATCTTCCTGCCTCTGCCTCCTGAGCAGCCGAGATCACAAGTAGACCTGGCTTAGCATTTTAATGTTGAAAAACTGCTCTGAAAAGAAGCCTTTCTGGTGGTTGTATGAACCGGGTATCTTAAGTTCCAGCTGCTTCGAGGTAAGAGAATAGAGTTTCTGCTACAAAGAGACATGGTTCTGTTTTTCCAGAGTGACAGATCAGATGACAGATCAATAGCTCAGAGGGATGTTAGATCTGAAGCAATCCAGACTAAATACTTTAGATACAAGAGATGCTAAACTATGAGAAATGAGTGTAGATGCCAAGGAACTCGTTAAAGAAGTTATTTCATTAATCTACAGGAAACTTGCAATGCCACGACCGTTCTCAGTGTAGGCTGCAGGGTTTAGGAGGATGAAGAGGACAGATGGATGAAGGCTGGTGGTTTGGTTGTTTGTTTTAGAGAAGACAAGCTGAGGCTGGCCTTGAACTCAACTATGTAGCCAAGGCTAGTCTCAAATTTATGATCTTAGAATTCTTTTCTTTTTATATTTATGTTTTATTTTATGTGCATTGGTGTTTTGTCTACATGTGTGTTTGTGTGAAGGGAGGATGTTGGATCCCCTGGAACTGGAGTTACAAACCATTATGAGCTGCCATGTGGGTGCTGGGAATTGAACCTGGATCCCCTGGAAGAGCAGCCAGGGCTCTGAACCACTAAGCCATCTCTCCAGCCCCATGATCTTAGAATTTTTGTTTCAATATTCTGAGAGCTGAGTTTATAGGCATATGCCACCTTCACACCAGGGTTTTTTTAATTTTATTTATCTGAAAGAATGTTTTTTTCTGCATGTATATATGTTTATCATGTGCATGCCTGGTATCCACAGAGGTCAATGGACTCCCTGGAATTGGAATTATGGATGGTTGTGAGTCAGCATGTGGTTGCTGGAAACCAACATATATATGTATGTATGTGTGTGTGTGTATATACATATCTACATATGTAGATTTGTATATAAGAGTAATATGCACTTTTAATTGCAGAGCCATCTATCTCTCCAGCCTTTAAGGGGGTATTTTTTAAAATCATGTTTAACAGTATAATTTATGTTCAGAGAATAAAAATGAAAGTATGAATGGGCATTCAAGTAAACATGAATCTTGACTGTTAAGGACATGTACTTTCTTCTATTCAGATATGAGTGATACTTCATGGGGGAGAAAGCCAAACAATACAGGCAGGCAGGAGGGTCTGTTTGTTTTGTTTTGTACATTTATTTATTTATTTACTATTTTGTGTATGTGCACATGCATTTGTACAGAGCTCAGAGGACAACTTGTGGGCGTTGGTCCTCTTCTCCATCATTTCCTGGGAATTAAACTCAGGTCATCAGGCTTAGTGGGAAGTGTCTTAACCTGCTAAGCCATCTTGCTGGCCTTAGATTTAAACTCTTATATTATTAAGAAGGTCGCAGGCTTACTGAGTACAGAAATCTGGCATTACGTAATTCAAAAAGTATCAGCTACTGCCAAGAGTTTGAAAGTAAAGGTATGTGATAAAATAGTTTCTGTTCTGCACTCACTAAAAATCATCCTGCTTTTGTTTTCACAAGTTAAAAATAATATCTAGTCAGCTAGTTTTAATTGATCCATAGGGCTTCCTGGACATTTGTTGAAGAACAAAATGTCCAAAATACTCTGTAGGTAAACAGCCATTATTTAAGACCTCTCTGAGGACATTTTCCTTACATGGAAGCATTTCATAGTTAGCTCCTTTCCACCACTAGAATAATAACAAACTTTTAAACACCTGTTCAAAAATTCAGTCCTGCTTTGAAGAATGTTGGGTCAATCAGGGACTGCACCTCTCCAATGATGCAATCTCTAGCTGATTAAAAACTACGGGGGGGGGGGGGGATTTGAAGATAGAATAATTGGCCATGTCTTTACTGTAAAGACCTAGTAATTTTCTTTAAGAGAAATCTGAGGCCTACAAGGCCTCGAGATCTGTGGTGTCTTTAGCCTCAGAGGGCATGACTGGAATTTAAGAACCAGTCACGAGGGATTCAATTACGGCCTGTCAGTTGCCTCCCTTGGTCCACAGACACAGTGTTCCTCTTCCCTGCAATTTCAGTTTCCTGTATCCCTACCATGGATAACTTTTAGATTCCTACAGCTACCTAGGTTTTGAACTATTATTTTGGCCCATAAGCAGGTCCTTGAACGTGACCTTCAAATCTACCTGCCCTGCAATCAGTGTTTTGGATAAAGTTTTGGAGGCAGAGAAAGCTGAGCTGAAACCTCTGCCACTTCCTAGCCAAGTGATGCTAGACAAGCCACACCTCTTTGATGTAAGCCATTAACACTCAGCTTTCGGGCAGCAGGGAACCAACCTGTTGCAAGTAGGCATCAGAAGACATATGAGCACAAGACCACAATAAATACGCTGTTCAGGTATACCCCAAACCAGTTTTTACAGAGTACCCCAATTAGTCAAACATGAGAGTTAAATGAATAGACTAGTGAAATCTCATGAGATGAATCCTAGCTAAATCCCAAGAGTCAACAGCCTCCAAATTACTTTTGCACATCTTTCTCTGTCTCAGTCATTAAAGACATTCCCACCAAAGCCATATGAAAATCAACATTCTCTACAGTATGGTCTCAAGCCGTCTGGACACTGGAAGTTAGTTACAGTAAACTGATGCTATGGTGGGAATCTACAGCCTCCGGCCACTAAAACTGAGAAGTAGTCACTACTCATGTTTTGGATTTCCTGTAATTTAAACTCTCAAATTTGTTCCCACTGTGCTCTCTGTCTAAAAGGCAGGGGTGGGAGGTAAGAGAACCAGGTTAGAAAGATGGAGACAAGAAGGAGCACCAGATGCTAAGGAAGGAAAAAGAAAAAAGGAGGGCAGTTACTAAGCAAGCTTGCTGAGCGGTCCCAGGTATCCCAGATGCCCCTGGGGGCTGTGGTTTCCATGAACTGAATGGTGACAAGGAGGTCTTTACACCCAAAGGCGCTATGGGCTATGACGGGGGAAGGCAGCCCACGAAGCATTAACTGAAATAACGCTGCTCAGTTTTGTGGACATCAGTTAGGGGCCACAAGAAAATATCCAATGGCTGCTGCAAAAAGGGCCTGGAGCCTTGTGGTGAGGGAGGTACAGTCCACGAGGAGAAGAAATACTCCAGGAACCCAGGAGCTCAGTAGTGGTGACACTGTACAGCACTGTACAGTCTCCCTTGGTCCTCTCACATAAAGGACTGTGAGCAAAATAGTACCATAAGATTTTGGGGGGACTCTAGTAACTAAATATCTCTGGCTGGAGTCGCAGACCAATATGCTGCCTCCCAAATTTTACTATATGATAACTTACACTTGGAGGGAGCCACTGAAAATGAAAATAAAACAATAAAAAGAAGCCGCAGTCTGCTGAAGTTTCTTGCAAAATCCCACAGCTCTCCAAATAAGGAAGCCTGATTGCCCTCTTCTTACGCTGCTGTGTGTATGTTCCAGTGCAGTCCAGTTCCCTAGAGGGAGCTGCTCCTTGCCTGCTACCTAATATGCCCATCAGGGCTTCTCACTGCTCATTTGCCAGTGGTGGCATGTCTTGCCTTTGCCAGCGTTTGACCAGGAGGACACTGAGTTAGATACAAATGTCCCTATGTTAACAAATTAAGCAGAGCTAGTGACCAGAGGAAATGGAGGAAGTCTTAAAGGGCCCTGCCCATGATATCACAAGCTCCTTAACCCAGCTGGTTGTCAAAGGAGCTTCCTGGTGGTACCTGAGTGGAAGGCTGCCGGCATCCGCAAGTCTTAATTCACTCTGACTTTTTATTACTCACAGAGACATATAAATCAGGTAAAGGCATACACTGTCTCATGCACACACATATGAATATGCATACAGAACTTGGAAATGATGAAAATTTGATGCACAAAGTTTCATGCCATTAGGGAGCTTTTTCTCTTGAAACATAGTATTAATCCATAAAACACAGGAAAAACAGCAACTGAAAATGAGTTAAAAAAAAAAAAATAAAGCCTGTGAGTTCAAGGCCAGCCTGTCCTACAGAGTGAGATCCAGGACAGGCACCAAAATTACACAGAGTACCCTGTCCCCTCTAAAAAATAAAGGAAGGAAGGAAGGAAGGAAGGAAGGAAGGAAGGAAGGAAGGAAGGAAGGAAAAAAAAAGGAAGGAAGGAAGAAAAGCCCCATAACACATTGTGATAAAACCCTAGAACCTACTAAGGGTGGCGCACACCTTTATTCCCAGTACCTGGGAGGCTGAGGCAGGCGGATCTCTATTAGTTTGAGGCCAGTCTGGTCTACACAGCAAGCTCTAGGCCAACCAATACTCTATAGTAAGACCCTGCTCAAAACAAAAACAAAAACACCCCCCCAAAACCCCCAAATCAAAACCAAACAAAAAACTAACCAAGCACAAACAAACTAAAACAAAAACTAAACAATAAAACACATCTAACAAAAAATTCCCCAGAATCTTACTGCCAAGCAGTTTACAATAGATTAAAAGCTAAAAGACAGAAGCTGTAGCCTGAATTATTTAAGCCTGCTTTACTTAAGACAGTATCAAGTATTGTGAATCATAACCCCTTTAAGGAGAGATATCTGGGGCTTTACTTGCACGTTTCCTCCTAACTGACTTCTATATATTCTGAAACGCCCCTTTGCTCAGTCTCAACCTGCAAGTTACATGGAAACACATTTCCCACCTTCGACATAACTACGACCAGACATAAATACAAAAGGCTTACTCGGAGCGTCTTGGCAGTTGGGGAGGGAGATGCCGGGGGAGAATCAGACTGAGATTTCCTATTCCGTGTGAATTCTTTACTTCGTGTATATAAAGAGGACATGGCTCACGGGGTTGTAGACAGACACCCAACCTCTGGATTCTTCACACAAAGCTGAGAACTGTCCCTGTAGATTACTCTGACAGAATCTCTCCTTTTGAGTTGATACAAGATGACTTTGGATGGAACTAAATAAAGGATAAAAACCGCCTTGTAAATTATAGTCTTGAGCTCTGAACCAGTCCTCAGTTACAGAGTCTGAGAGTCGTGTCCCATCAATATTTCAGTTCAGCTTCAATCACAAGTGTGAGCAGGGTAAGGCATGTGCCAAACACCACCATTCATGCCTAGACCGGATTCTTGATTCTCAAAGGTCGCTTCTTACTCAGGTTGGCTCTTGAATAAAACCTGAATCTGGGCTCCCGACGACTCCAGATTAAATCCCGGAGGAGTGACGGTTCTGGATCTTGCTGCAGATGAGTCTGAGAGAAGTACTGTCACTTTATCCAGAAGGAAGAAACACAAGTCCTCCAGAAGCCACCCTGTCCTCGCTTAGCCTGATTCCACTGAGCTGTAAGGGTTTGAATTGCCGGGCTAAACTCAGGTTAAACAACTAAAAACACAAAGAAGGAACCAAGTTTACGAGAAGGAAGCAGTCTGAGGAAGTCAAGCTTCCCTAAGTCCTTCCAGACGAGCTGCCTTTGCTCTAAACACTCAGAGTCACACGCACATCTTTCCCCTCCCTCTTCTATTTTCTGACATTCCAAATCCCTATTCGCTCAGCGAGGAATGCTGGAGAGTAGCCAAGGGCAAGGATTCCCTTTCAACCCAGAACTCGGGTGCCACTTGCAGAAGGAAAAGAAAGCCCCTGGCTTCTAGGAATGGAGGCTGCAGGCGTGTCTCGGGGCAAGCCCACAACCTCCAGTAGTTACTACCCCAGAGCAGACAGCAGTTGCTAAGACTGATTTCTCTAAACACTTTTTTTTGCATACAAGAATAGTGATTTTCAACTCTGATATCTCTCCAGTAACAAGCCCAGACAGAAATGAGAAAGTACCTTCAAGACTTTTCTGTGAAGTTTCAGTGCCCTGGCATCCGCATCGTGAGAAAGGCCAGCAGTTTGAAACTCTGGCCCACTGCACAGTAAGCTCTGAAGACCAGAGATCTTATTGGCTAAGTCGCTTTAGAAAATGTGGCAGTTTCTTAAGACACCAAACAGCAAGGAAGAAGATTTGAAAGTGGAACAAAGGTGGAGAGAACCAACTGTTAACAGGTGACAGTTTCGGAATTTCAAGACGACAGGACTCAGCAGCACAGAGGAAACTAAGAGTTAACAAGAAAGGAATTTCTTCGCTGGGCGTTGAAGGAGTTTGGATTTGGCCTTGAAGAAACATCTCAAATTTAATCTCTTGCATTCTGTTGTCATCACTACTCTGTCCAACATTTCTAAGCCAAATGCTTTCTAAGCCAATGGGTTTATCCCCAAAGTAACAACTCATTTCCCTCCAGGCTCTTGGAAACTCTATCCCACCCTCCCCTTTCCACGTGAAATTTATACTTTTTCTCCCTTAAATCCTTCCAACTAATAGCTCTTCTGCCTCAATTGTTTTGATATCCTCTTTATTCCAAACACTAATTTTATGAAATTAAATAAGCAAAAGTGATCATCTACTTGGGGGGTTAATATGATGACTGCAGTTTAAGAAGGATTTATAATGAAGTCATGATTCACTTTCAATCTGAAAACAATTCCTTCCGACTGGAATTATATAGCTCCATCTAAAAGGCCAATTATTTTGAGAATTCTTATCTGTGAATTTTTTTGGGATATTTATTTTGTCTGTGTCTGATGTGGGTGCACATGTGCCGTGTGTGTGTGTGTGTGTGTGTGTGTGTGTGTGTGTGTGTGTGTGTGTACATGTAAGTCAGAAGACAACTTGGGGAGCTTTTTATTTCACCATGTGGGTTCCAGGGATTGAATTCAGGTTGTCAGGCTTGGAATCACAGCCTTTAGCTAGTGAGCCATTTTACTGATCCCCAATCTATGAATTTTATATTATGGATCTATCTTACATAGTTAACCCTGTCAATATGTTGAATGAACATTATGTCATCATGGTTACACTATTTTTAAAGGGACAGTAAGAACAACTCAGGCACAGTTTCTGGATCTGTTTCTCTATAGTTTATATAGTAACTTCACACTTCTAGCAATTGGAGAAGGACTGACTATAAACCCCTTTGTTCTTAAACGGCTATTGTTGTCTCTTCTCAGTTATATCATATGTCTACTTAAGGAAGTTCTAATATTGACAAATTCTTTTATATAATTTAAAGTGTTCCCATATAGCAGATGTTATCTTCTTTCCTCAATAATGCTGAAAAGTACATTGTTATATTATTATCTAATGGATGAGGAAACTTAGGTTCTAAAAGGTTAAACAACTTGGCCAAAGACACACAGCCAGCAGAAGTGAGCAAGAACACCACTACCGAGGGCTGAGCCCTCCTGATTCAGGTGAATAAAAACTGATGTGGAAAGACCTACTTACCAATCAAGGTCTTCAAGAAAACCACGGCCTTAAAGGGGATGTAGAGCATCTGAGACACTCACAGGAATAAATTAAAGTCTAGACCAAAGATAACTTCTCCAGAAAGGCTGAATCTAAACTCTCTCTTTGTTCACTTTTATATATTTATTTTCTTCAATTTTGCCAAAAAATGTATTCATCTGATTCAAAAAACATCAATTCCCCCATGAAAATGAAAGCATCTTTCCTATCCCAATGAAAAGAACAGAAAGGAAATGCACTTGGCTGAGGTTATACAGAGAATCTAGTTTTCAGTTCTACACCTCTGCAGTATCATTTCTAAAGTTGGACTCAGAGAGTCCAACAATCTACCTTTGTCTCCATACTGGTCCATTTAAAATTTTATTGTCCTGGCCCGGGATATTGATGATGACATAGTCACACTGTCCCTTAAGACAATCAGCATGGGGGTATCTGATTAAGAATTGCTCTCTTCTTTGCCTCCCCAGGCAAGAATTCTTCAGTTGCTAACTGAAACTATTCTTCTCAGATTGAGTCAGTAACCAAAGAGCCTGGCTAGGAAAAAAATCCCAGAAACAAGACTTCATGAGCTAAGCTTTATATTTGCTTAAAATATAACTTGTTTCAGAGAGGCAAGACAAAATGATGGGCTCATCTGTTTTATTTCTTCTAGGTAAGATAAAGAGAAGGGGTTGGTGACTATAAATGAATTAAGAGTCCCAGGCAGTCAGTTCAACAATCCCTAACTACAAGGACAAGCTAATAAAGGGTTTGTGTTTGAGTTGACATAAACCAAACATGTGAACAACAAACGAAAACCCTTACAGAGTGAATCCTGCTCAGACTCAATGCTCCAAAACTTAAAGGAAAAACTTAATGAATCAGGTATGCTTTCATTTAGTTTTTTTCTTATTATTCAAATCAAGAAAATGGAATGCCATAATTTAAAAGTGACACTTGGCAAACTGCTGGTGATGATACCAAGCCATGAACACGCTCCCACTGGGATGGCTAGTTTTAATTGTTAACGTGACACAGTCTTGAATCATCTATGAAGACAGTCCCAATGAGGACTTGTCTACCAGAGCAGGTTGGCTTGTGGGCATGTCTAAGATTAGAGACTGCCTTGATTGTAACTGATGTGGGAAGATCCAGCCTAAACTGAGCGGCACCATTCCCTGAGTCTGGGTCCTGGGTGGTCACATAAAAGAGAAGCGAGCTGAGCAGTAACAAGCATGCATGGATCCGTTTCTCTCTCTGCTCTTGACTGTGGATGTGATGTGACGAGATGTTTCAAATTCCTATCACCTCGATTTCTCTGCTATGATGAAATGTAATCTGGAATGGTAAGCTAAAATAAATCCCTTTTCTCCATTTGGCTTTTTCTCCAGTTATTTTATCAAAGCAAAAGACAAGACACCCATCATGCTGTGCTTTTGGAGAGACAGCATGTGGGCTTTACAGTCATCCACCCTGGGATGAAAACTAAACCCTTGCTCAACTCTCTGACATGGTTCTTTAACCTCAGCGAGTTTTATGTGGGTCACTTTCAAAATGGTGAAACATAATGTGGAGTTATGTTCTTTAGGGTTAATACACAAAAAATTAATCAAATATATGACCATACTCAATATAAGGTAGTTATCATAAAAAGTGTTTGGCCGATACACATATGCATTTATAAAACACATATAAAACTCTAAATGAAAATCTGAGGCAAAAATCTAAATACTAGCTTTCACATTTTATGCTCATTTATATTTTTTTATTTTTATTTATTATTTTGGTTTTGGTTTCTCTGTGTTGCCCTGGCTGTACTGGAACTCACTTTGTAGGACAGACTGACCTCAAACCCACAGAGATCTGCTTGGCTCTGCCTCCCAAGTGCTAGGATTAAAAGCGTATACCACCACCACCTGACTTCTTTTTTATTTTTTAAAGAACGATTTCATTTTTAATTATGAGTATGTCTGCAGATGATCACGTGAATGTATGTGTACATGGAGGCCAGAGGTATCAGATTCCCTGGAGCTGGAGTTACAACAAATGGTTGTGAGCCGCCTGATGGGGGTGCCGGGACTTGAACTCAAGTCCTCTGAAGAAGCAGTACCCACTCTTTACTGCTGAGCCATCTCTCTAGCCCCTGCTCTTGCTTTTCTTCAAGCCAGGTAGAAGGCTGCTATTAAAGGGTTAAGAGAATCTCTTTTCCCTCTGCCTACCTTGTCCCTTATCTTATTTCTTGGAAGGTAGAGTCCTGGAATGCATGGAGGGTATGGTGATGAAGCCATAGCCTGGCATCGTTAGGGGACAAGGACACCAAACAAGAGAGAAAATGTACTAAAGATCATAGAAAATAGGCTTCCATTTTTTTTTTTTAAAGATGGAAATATGAAGGGGAAAAAAGAAAGCTGAAATGACTTCTGTGTTTTTGTACAGAATTGAAAATAGTGATATGGTTCACGATTTTCAATATAGATAATGAAATGGAAATGTGTGCATATGTATTTCCTTGCTTCTGCTTACTAAGAGGGACTGGGAAGAGCAATACCCTACTAGCATTTGGAGACCAGCACCTAGATTACTGCTGCTGAAATGATACTTTCAACTAAAGGAACCAGACTCCTGGGAAAGTGATAATTCCATAGTTGGGAAAGGAAAAGAAAGTGAAGTTAGGTCCCTAAGTAACAAGAAGACACCAAAAGTCTGTTTAAAAAAGGGACATATGAACATCAAAAATTAAAGCAATGAACTAGCTGTTGAAGAAAATGGGCATCCATGAACATACATCAATATAAAGAAACGAACAATAATAAAAACAAACGAGGAAAGTTCTTTGTTATGGTAAAATGTAGAAAGAGTGATTAAGTTAGAAAGAGAACTGCCATTTTTTAGAAACTATCATTGCAAAATTCATTCAGGAAAGAAAAGCAATGAATCTCAAACCAGTAGTTAAAGTGGATGAGTGAGTGACTTTTACAAGATCCTAAAGTATTCCTTTACAACACACTGATAAATCACTAAAGAGCAAAAGGAACTCTGCCACGGAGACTCTTGGTATATGCCATCTTCATCTCTGATCAAAGGGAACAGCACAGGGAGGAGGACAAAGAGTTTGACAGGAGAAGAACATATAGCATCATTCCTGTGACAACATGGCATCACGACGCTAAGCACACAGCCTGGATCTAATTAGGGTGAAGCTCTGGACACATACAAGTCAAGGGGTATATGACTGGGCTCTTATCGTCAACTTCAGTCAAGGACGGACTGACTAGAGAGTCAAAACTTGGTGGGTTCACGACTCAGGCTTGGGTCCTTGTACTAGAAGGGCCATTACTGAGACAACGGGTCAGACTTGGATTGGGCCCCTGAGTGAAGGGGACAAAGAGTTCTTTGTCCTATTTCAGTATTTATGTGGTTTGAAACTGTTTCAAAACAAAAAGAAAAGTCTAGCTCTTTAATCTTACTAGGGTGGGAAAAGAGGACAAAGGGATGCCTTACCTCCAGAGAACTCTGAGAAATAGCTTCTCCTTTCAGAGGACTCTAGGATTTCACAGAACGGGGTTTCTCAATGCAACAGACCACCATTTGGGAGGGTACAATGACTATAATTTGAGACTCAATAGGTCATAAATCAAGTTAGTGGCTCATATCCAGATGGATAAAAAGTGAAACAGACCAGTAAATTATGGATGTGTTACACAGGAGGATTATGCGTTCTTGAAACTGTCGTTTTAGTTGTACAGAATGGACACAGTATGTATCGGATCATAATGTAGAATATATTTCATGCTCAGTTATAGCAAAAAGTTTGAAGCTCATGATGTGAAGACATTGATAGCTTTTGCTGACGGGAAGAGCAAGGGCGGTGCTTAGTCTGGCATAATCCAAGGATAGCCTCGATCAGTGAAGCCTGGAAACAGTACTGAAAGTCACTATCACAAATGTGGGAGCTGATGGACACTACCACGAGGCAGGAGAATGAGGGTATTATGGTGGCCAATGTCAGAGTGTTGGCCATACAAACATGGAAATTCAAATGCAGCCTGCTAAAACTTATGTGGTACATGACATGAAGATTCCCTCAATGTCACTAAAAGTTTTTGGAGACAGAGTCTGACTTTGTAGCCCTGACTGGCCTCACACTCAGAGATCTGCCTGCCTCTGGAGTACTGGGATTAAAGGTGTGTGCCACCGCGGCCAGCCTTGCCGTTAAAGGTTTCCACCAGAGGAACTTGTACTTGACATCATATCAAGTATCAAGGCAGGAATGTTGGGAATGGCAACTCACTTTTCTAAATCATGACAGAAGACACCCCACTAGCTGACAACTCAAATTCAAGTGTCATTGCCACACGAAGAGGGGGCCAGTGGTAGTTACCTCTGTCTTCAGTTTTCAAGTTTAATTAGGGAGAGGGAAGGAAGAATTTTGAGAGAATATAGAATTAAAAAAAGAAAAGAAGGGGGGGGTGGCTCAGCAGTTAAAAGCTTTTGCTGCACAAGCCCGATGAGCTGAGCTCCACCCTAAAAAGGCAGATGTGGTGGTGTCACCTGTAATCCCAGCACTACTGCAGGATGGGGCCTGGTGGAGACAGGGGAACTGACAGGGAGCTCACGGGCCAACTAGCCTGGATCACGTTACACAGCAGCAAAATCAGTGTATCCTGCCTAAAAACAAGGTGGAAGGTGAGAAGTAACCTCCACATTCATTCCACGGAGTGTGAGTGCATGTGTGTACATGTGTGTGAGCAAGCACATGCACACACAGACACACGTACACAGACAGACAGACAGACAGGCACACACTCTCACCGACAGAAAGGAGAGCAGGACCAACTTCTGCATCGTTCCTGTGACAGTCCTGTCACCTCTCGAGATGTCAGGGTTGAGCCTGAGCTACAGAGTTTACGGCAGCGTTAGGTGACTGTAGTCGGAATCTAGGTCTAATCCTAGACTCTTCTGAAATATCTTCCAACCTGAAACTTAACCATCTACAACAGTGGTTCTCAAACTGTGGGTTACTACCTGTTGGTGGTCGCATATTAGACAGCCTTCATGTCAGATATTTACCTTACCATTCATAACAGTAGCACAATTACAGTTATGAGGAAGCAGCGAAATAACTTTATGGTTGGGGGTCACCACGACGTGAGGAACTGTGTTAAAAGGTCGTAGCACTAGGAAGTTTGAGAACCATTGGTCTGGAAGTACACCTACTATTCCGTTTTTGGTATAGTGACAAAAGAATTCTTTACCATTGTGTATTTACTCTGCTACAGCAAAACTATGGGAAAGTCTCCTAGGAAAGGTGAGCACAGCTTCCAGATGGCAAAGGTCTTCAGGGCCCAGAGAGGACCCCCGACAGTTTGGTAGACATTACCTCATCTTTCAAGAATTTCTTGGCTGCTTCCTACAAATCAACTTTTAAGTGGCTTAGTTTGTAATAAACTGAGTTGCTGTAATACGTGCGTTTAGCTCAGATTTCGGGAAGTGGTGAGGACTCAAATATTACCAGTCAAGAATTATAGTTTAAATAGTTTACCCATTCTTTGAAGCCAAGAACTGGACATAGAAAAACCATTTTCAGGCCTGTTTATGGATACAATGGTCAATAGGCAGATTTTTATTTTCATTATCAACAGGTACTTTTTTTCATTAATTCATCTAAAAACTATTAACCATTTACTCTCCGTGCAATGTGCCATTAGAGATGTCTAAAGTTTTTTACAACATGATTCCTATCTCCAGAGAGATCCCAAAAGATCTTCAGATTTACATAACTACAAAGAGTCTCCTAACTGCTTAAAAAAAAAAAACCAACCCCTAGTCTTCTATATTTTTTTAGAATTTTTTAAAACTCTGTGTCTGTGTCTGTGTGGGCTGTGTGTACTTGGTTCCCACAAAGGCCAGAACAGAGCATCAGATTCTCTGCAGCTGGAGTTTCAAGAGGCTGAGAAGTGAACGTGGGCCATTTCTCCAGGCCCGTCTATACATTATAGACTTGTTTCTGATCCCACACAGAGCAATCATCTATTTTTTGTTGTGGTGGTTTGGATGAAGGCTTGAACTTGGAGTACTCAAACACTGAGTGGCATTCCCAAGCCTAAATAAGTGGTTTTTAAAGTACTTCTGATGGCACAGAGTCAACTCAGAAGAGCTTCAGTGTCTGTAAGAGCCTCATTCACTGGCCTGTGCATGTATACTGGTATTTTATTGCTAGGTATTTAAAAAGGCTGCAGGTAGACTTTGCGGAATTAGGGAGAATGAAAAATATTGAAGGGAACAGGTTCTCTGTCAGTTTCTTCTTTCTATTTCTCCCATTTTAAAAATTCATTTTTATGTTCTGAGTACTTTGCTTACATGTATGTGTATATATACACCACACATGTGCCTGGTGCCCACAGAGGCCAGGTGTTGAATCCCCTAGAGTTGGAATTACAGATAGCTGTGAGCCACCACATGTGTGCTGGGAACAGAAATCGAGTCCTCAGGAAGGGCAGCAAAGTGCTCTTGAGCACTGAACCGTCTCTCGAGCTCCATTTTCCCATTTTAATCCTCTGCTTTGGTTTATGTGCCATGAAAATCCTCCCCTTTGGCAGGGATGGGCAAAAAGAGTGATGATATCAGACAACTAGTAATGACTCCTACACAGGCGCTCCTGGGTGAGAAAAACACATGAGGGATTTGATCACGAAATGAATCTCTTGCCCTTACTTCTCCTTTGAAATGAATCATTCTAGGGTTGGCCTTCACTACACATGTACGGAAATATAAAGCAGAGATAAGCCAGGCAATTCTTTCCATTTAATAAAGGCCTTCTGATTGTGTTCTTTATGAAAAGGCAATAAAAGCTAAAAAAATCAGACCAAGAAATACACCCACTGAAAAGCTTGTGTGCATCCTGGTGGGCTGTTTGGAGTAAGGGGAGGAGATGGTGTCATCTGAAGGTACACAAGAGTAACAGAGAGAAAAAGCAAAATAGGACTTAGAAAATTACCCAAATGGAGCTTATAAATCTTTCCCCTCATGTATGTGTGTGCACACACTCGTGTTCACATGTGTGTGAATGGGTGTGGATGTGGTGGTTTCAAAGTTACTGTTGGAGTCTTCCTTGGTCACTTTCCACCTTGTTCACTCTGAGTCAATCTCTCAACTGAAGCCAGATCAGCTCGATGGGACCAGTCTGGCCAGCCAGCTTTCCAAGGATCTTCTGTCTCCATCTTCTAAGTGCTGGAACTGCAGGCAGGCCATCATGCCCACCCAGCATTAACACGGGCTCTGGGAATGATCTTAATGTTCCCGTGGTAAGCACTCTAACCACTGAACCACTGCCTCAGCCCCACAATAACTTTTATTTGTCTACAAAACATTGCCAATTTTGCTGTCATCAAGTTAAAAAAAAAAATCATGTCCTAATGTTATTGTGAAAGTTTAAATCTCAGGAACTTATTTAATGGTAAGAAATTATAAAGAAAAGTCCTGTAAGAAAAATCACTGCAACCTTGCCCTGGGATTGTTCATTAGGGGCATGTGTGTATGTCAGGTAGACCGGCTACCAACCAGCCCCAGGGGTCCTTCTGTTTGTCTACTCAGCAGCCCTGGGATTCTATGAGTACATCATTGCACCCGGCCACAGCGGCTGCTTCTCTTTTTAACATGGGTGCTAGGAATTCAATCCCCATGCTTGCCCAGAAAGAATTTTATGGACTACACTATATCCCCAGTCCCGAGTCTCGTGTTCTGTAATTAAATTTACATTTAGCAGCAGCTTAGAAAGGCACACATTTGTGAAAAGCTACTTTTTTTCCTTCATGGGAACACTTGCCCTTTCTGCCCCTTTCACAATGTCTTCGGAAGCCCCACATAAAAACAACAGTCAAGTTGGAAGTGACAGCTCGGAGTCAGGGCAGAGGTTTTCAACAGAGGGTTACCACCGAGACATGTGGATGTATGTGAGGACATTCACTGTCACAATGATGGGAAACGGGCATTTAGGTTATTATCAGCCTGGGAGATTTGGGGACTGGACCTCATCCTTGACCTCAAACAGCTACTTTAACTACAGTAGTTTATAATCACTAATTATGGTTAGAAGAATAAGCCTTAAGTCTTCTCTCTGGTCCTGGGAGAAGACATGAACTGTCTGGAGATTACTAGGAAATAACTTTTTTAAAATTTTATTTAGACAAAGGATCTTATATAGCCCAAGCTGGCCTTAAACTGTCCGAGGGTGACCTTGAATAGATATTTAAATCTGGCTCCAGGGTCCATGGACCACTGGACCTTTCAACTGAGAGAACAGGACAGAGTTCTGCAGGAAAAACAGCTTAGAAAGGGCATACGCACCTGCCCGCACTGCAGGCCAGCACGGCCCTCTGGCTACTGTCTGCTGCCTCCTCGAGTGTGCTCGGCTTTGTAGTGCTCTCTTTGGTCACCATCCACTCTCACTCTCACACTTCAGGCTGTGTTCTACTTCACTCTGCCACATTCCAAATCTCAATTCTGCTTAGTCGAAATCCTTTCCATGGTAATCACAAGGACTAGGGGGCCAGACTCTGGTGACACACTGGTATTTAGGAGGTCAGTTTGGAAATTTGCGTGTCCTCTGTACTGTAGACAGTACCTAATAAAGAATTAACCTGCCAAAATGCTCATGGCACTTTGCTAAGAAAAAAAAAATACTCAAATTGCTTAGGATAAACTTAATCTTTTGATAAAACTAAAAGCAACCAACGTCACTGCTCTATTGCTATGAAGACACACCATGACCATGGCAATTCTTAAGACAGAGAACATTTAACTGGGGGCTTGTTACAGTTTCAGAGGTTTGGTCCATTATCATGGTGGGAGCATCGGGGCATACATGGGGCGGGAGCAGTAGCTGAGAGCTACGTCCTAATCCACAGGCAAGGACAGAGAGAGGGAGAGAGAGAGACTGGGGCTAGCATGGGCTTTGGAAACCTCAGAGCCACCTGCAGTGACCCACTTCCTCCAACAAGGCCACACCTCCTAAGCCTTTTAATCTTTTCAAACATTGCCACTCCCTGGTGACCAAGCATTCAAATATAGGAGCCTATGGAGGCCATTCTCAATCAAACCACCACAATACTAAATTACAATTTGGCATAGTTTTAATTTGGTGTGTTGTTCACTGGTAGAGTGCTTGCCTAGCATGTACAAGACCCTATGTTAGTCTGCTGCCCCTCAGTGCAAAAAAAATACTCAAATAATCTGAATAAATCTATTCTTTAAGACAAAGATATCTGCGACAAGTACTTTGTATTATAATCTCTATGTCTAGGAAAGTATTCTGACAATTAAAATATTCTAAAACTTAGGCTCACGTATTTGATGACAGTGAGCTTCTGGAAGTGAAACCTGTAACTTAAAGTCATAATCACAGAAACATCATAACCTAGGACTGAAATAAATTATAAAACCTATTTAAACTCAAGTTCCAAAATTGTCATTAGCTTCATTTCATCTTACATTTTGTTAACTGACTTGAAAGTTTATAAATTTGGCCCAAAGCTCCATGATGTGGGAACCACAATTAGAAAACGCATTGTTTTGACAAAGCCCTCCGGCTACAGTTAACTGGCACACCCCTCTGCTTTGCGGACACTGTTGACACATACATGTTTTGTTAGTTGTCTGTTCGCCATGCTTTAATCTCCATGTTCACATACTCTAGAACAGCTAAGTCGTAGAGTGTGTATCTAGCACACTCAAGGCCCTGGGTTCAATTCCCAGCATCAGAACAGAAGTAAAGAAAAGAGAGACGACTAGAGTAACAATCACCCAGACCTCCAAGCGAAGGCCCAAGTAGAAAAACACACCGCTGCACAGCTACAGTCAGGCTTCATTCCAATTCTTCCACCTCTCTCAGTCTCAAACTCTTCTCTTCAGAGTCAATTAAATGCCCTAATATTTCCTTTTTTGTCCGTCCTATTTCCACTGAAGATCACAGGATTTTTCTCACAGGATGTAAGCTTTGGTTCTGGCTTTTAAAACATGGCTGCTCCTCTGGAGATGATATAAATGATATAAATCTATTTGCCAGCCACACAATACATACCCATAATCCTAACCCTTGGAAGGTCAAGGCAGGAACACTGTGAGTCTCGAGCCAGCCTGGGACATACAGCTGGGCTACACAGCCAGCCAGTCTGAAACACCACCTCCACGTCTCCTACTGTTCCTGAGATATAGGGAGCACAACACCCAAACAAAATCAAACCAAAGCCCAACACACCCCAGTCATCACAAGAAAGAAAAGCTGAAAGAAAAATATCTCCAAGTATTTCTGATATTTCCAGAGTACTGTGGTCCACAGAAAGTAAAGAACACTCTTTGTACGTACTTTAAGAGTTACATTTCAACCCCACATCATAATTCAGAAATAATACTCCTTTAGCCAGCCATGGGGGAAGGGGAAAACAATTCCCAGAGCACACAAGTTAATTAATGGTCCTGTCAACTCTGTCATTCCCACAATGCAAAGCCAATGTAATTCTAGATAAACACAATCACGCTGAGGCAAACACTTGCAGAGTGTGAGAGCTACACATGCATTTCTCTAAGAAACACCACTTGAGAGGTTCATGAGGCATGGTAATGTTTGCGGAAAACAGGACCAGTGTGGGAATCAAACCAATTAGAGTCCTGGAGGCTGCTGTTTAGCATGCAATACTAAAATTGAGCTTCATGATGGCTGTGGCACACATACAGACACACAGTGCTCTCCTGAGCACAAAGGTCAAACAAAAGCTAATCTCTGAGTGAACCAGGCTCTGTTCTAAGCAGCTTGCATGGTGCAGCATGCCATGTTATTATCTGACATGGTTGACTAGGGTGATGGTAACAATGTATTACCGGAGTTAAGATCATGAGTCAATCTCTGTATGTTTACTTAGCACCATATTCTAACAAATAAACCAAGGAGCAAATAATTTTGCCTCACCACAGACTATGCATATGGTCATAACAAGTACTCAAAATCCACCACTACAAATGGAATCCAAGAGCAATGGAGGTCTGCTATTAAGCACACAGAAAGGTGACCACAAAATCCTATGTTCCATCCCATGAAACATATCACCTAGGAAAGTCAAATGTCAGAAAAGTACTCAGTTTTTGTTTCTTGCCTCCTATCCCTGTTTCTAAATAAGTAGAAATCAAGACAAACTGGTATGGACTCTTTTTTGGGATGGGGGTGGGGGTGGGGGTGAGGGTGGCTTTTCGAGACAGGGTTTTTTTGTGTAACAATCTTGGCTGTCCTGGAACTCACTTTGTAGACCAGGCTGACCTCGAACTCACAGAGATGCGCCTGCCTCTGCCTCCCAAGTGCTGGGGTTAAAGGCGTGCGCCACTATGCCCCATCTAGTTTTCTTCTTTTGAGTCTCCAAAATAGTTTCTATAAGTAGTATTGTTTTTTGGCGGTTTGATAAAATTTGCATTGAAATAGCTCACACATTTATTTTAAAAAATCCAAAGCAGCAGCAGCTGATTTTTAAAACAGTAAGAAACTTGGGGCAGCAGAGGACTACAGTGCAAACCTCCTCTGTACGCCCTGCCACTGCCCCATAAATGGAAGCAGACTGAACCAGAGCAGACGGTGCTTTGCCTCGCCAAGAAGAACCAGTGCAGTCAGCAAGGGCTTTGTCCTAAGCACCAAGCTGCAGTCCTGCACCTGGAAGCCAGCCATCAGCACACTGGAAAGAACGCTGCACTGGGAGCTCACAGCACTCATTTATTTTCTACCACGGAGGCATCACACAAGTTAGGTTGAATACACCCCCTTGTAGGGCCTCAGGTTTTCATCTGCAAAACAGGGAGTTGGACTAGAAGCTTTTAAAAGTTAGAGCTTTTAAAGTGCCTTGTGAACTGACTTTTCTGTAACCTTGACAATTTGGGACTTCATAAACTAGCTGACTCCTCCATTCTTCAGTCTGCTGAATAAATCATTTTCCAGGTAGAGAGAAAGCCCCAAACATCCTGAAATCAATCTTGAAGTCAGGTGGACGTCAGAATCCCCACACACTGGCTTTGTTTGCTCACCGTTTTGTAAAGGAACAATGTGGTCAGCTGGGTGAAGTTCTACATAGGTGTACACATAATCTAAGGGTTTTGTTTTTAGCACTTACTTACTTTTATTTTTATGTGTGTGGGTGTTTTTCCTGCACGTATGTCCATGCACCACATGCTCCCAATAACCCCATAAGCCAGAAGAGGACATGAGATCCCCTGAAACTGGAGTTACCAATAGCTACTACAGTTGTTAGGAACTGAACCCAGGTCAAGAGTAGCCAGTGCTCTCAAGTATCTGTCACTGGTGCCTGGGGAGACAACAGAAATGTAATAAATAACCCCAAGCTGACTTGATCAGAGTACAGATGGAGACAAGGTGAGAGGCACAGCAAAGCCTCAGGACGGATGACCCGACCTGCACACTCGGTTATGTGAGGAGAGGTGCAGAAAAGGCAGCGCCGAACAGCAGGGCAAGGGCGGGGCTCTCCACAGAGAGAAGAGTGGGTCAGGAACTAAAAAACAGTGCATGAAGCATGCAGCTTGCAGTACAGACTACAAGTGTGGCTGTGGTTCAACCTAAGATGTAGTATGTACCACACCTCATGCAATCTTCACAGCCCTTTGAAGATACATAAATGTCCCCCTCAAAAAAAAAAAAAAAAAAAAAAAAAAAAAAAAAAAAAAAAAAACAAGACACTGAAAGACATTTACCATCCACACCACTGTATATGAGACAGCAAGTTGCACCTTTCATGGTACATGTGTGGACATAAATGGTACAAAGGGAGGGAGTTCACTGTTTAATATTTTCACTCCAGCAGAAAAAGCAACCAGTTAGAAGAAAGAGATAAAAATATTCAACCAATTTCTCATTTAGGGGCTCAGGAGGTAGCTCAGTCACAAGTGTTTGCCTTGCAAAGCCTGAAGATCTGAATCTGGATCCCCAGAACCCACACAAAAAGGCAAGTATTTCAGAGCTGGTAAGACAGGAGGCAGGAGACAGGCAGATCCCAAGTGTTCACTGGCCAGCTGGTCTAGCTCCCTGGTGAAGTTCCAGGCCAATGAGAGATTCTGTCTCAAACAAAATGTAGAAAACACCTAAGGAATGGCATCTAAGGGTGTCCTTTGAAGTACTGCACACATGTGCATGCACACACAGGCACATACCTGTGCACCCTCACACATGAACACACACATAAAAGCAAAAACCAAGCAATTCTCATTCATGTCATAAAGAGGCCACTGAAGCACTCTTCATTTTCATGGGAATCTTAACTAAGTTTTCAGGACCGGAGTATTTATGACTTTGGATCTAGTTCATTCAGTAATATTGTATCATAAGTCTTATCCTGTTTATATATGTTTATAACTCAGTTGTTTGTGTGTTTGCTGTTTTGTCTTGCTTTTGCTTTTCAGTTATCTGAGTCTCACCAGGTAACTCTGGCCAGCCTGGAACTTGCTATGTAGACCAGGCTGGCCTCAAGCTCACTTGCTTTTGCTCCTGATAGCTGGGATTAAAGATGTATACCACAACCTATAACTCAGTTTTGATGGCTATTTTATATGGAGCTCTAGTCTAAGGAAAGAGCCCTAAATGGCTAGTGGCAAAGCAAACGATGAGTCATGGTATTTCGCTGCATGGATAAATCACTTGTCTTAACTACTGCCAGAATGCGGGGCATTTAGGTTATTTCCAGTTTTTCCTACTATCATAAATAGCTAAACAGACCAAGTTTGTTTATTCAACAATGCCTAACAATCTTCTACACATAAGTACTCAAACTTTTTATGGGCTGACCAAGTATTTCAAGATAAGTATATATAATACACCTTGTGATGGAATATCCTATGCATAAGGAATTATCTATAGTTATTATATCTGTGTGACTATTTCCTAAAAATACATTTCCATTAATATAAATTCTGGATAAGTTTCAGGCTTTTGACAGTTTACTTCCTCAAAGAAATTAACTTGCATTCCCAAAAGTAGAAGATGAAAAGGCCAAATTTACTATATTCACAGCTACATCCTTCAGTATTTCTCTGTTGCAATTAGTTTTAAAAGATCTTCCTCATAATTTTAATTTATGCTTTTTTTAGTGAGGTTGCAAACTTTTTTTATGTTCATTTGCAATTCTAAAATTCTTTTTTCTTTTTCTTTCTTTATTTTTCTGAGATAGAGTCACTCTATAGTCTCAGAGTCCTGGAATTCTATATGTAGACTAGGTTGGCCTTGAACTCACAGAAATCAGCCTGCTTCTGCTACCTGAATGCTGGAATTAAAGGAGTGTGCTACTACACCTAGCCTCGAGAAATGATTTTCTAATGTACACTACAATATCAATCAAATTTGGTCCTTGAAACTCAGCTGTAGGTTGCAGAGGGAAAAAACCCTCTGCACACAGTATTTTCAGAAACAAAATATTGAAAAAACAAAGTTCTTTAAGGAACCATCTAACAACCTAGTGAGAAGAGGCTCATTCACAGAGCAAGCTAGATGACAGCACACACTTTTACTCCTAGAAAGTAGGGAGTTCCAAACTCCACTGCCTGACTTTTTAATGACACTCATGTGCTATATGCTTTTATTTGTGAAAGAGTTCTGGAGTGATGATGTCAGTGGGGAAGGCTGCAAGGATAAGGTTCCCCCAGCCGTTCTTCGAATGCTCTTCTTTTAGAAAGCTGCATTAGTCAGCGTTCTCCGGTAGAACAGAACTGACAGCATGGATCTCCATCTCTCCTCTCTCCCCCTCTCCCCTTCTCTCTCTCTCTCTCTCTCTCTCTCTCTCTCTCTCTCTCTCTCTCTCTCTAGATAGACATGGGATTTTTAAGAGTGGCTTACAGGCTGTGGTCCAGCTGGTCCAACAATGGCTGTCTATCAACAGAAAGTCCAAGAATCCAGTAATTGCTCAGTCTACAAGCCTAGATCTCTCAGCTGGTCTTCAGTAGATGCCAGAATCCATAAGAAGTAGGCTCTAATGCCAGTGAAGAAATGCCAGACTTGCCAGAGAGCAAGCAGGCAAAGAGCAAGAGCTTCCTTCTTCCATGTCCTTTATATAGGCTTCCATCAGAAGGCATGGTCCAGATTCAAGGTAGATCGTCACAACTCAAAAAAATCTGGGTTAAAGGTCTCTATTCCCACCTCAAATGATTTAATTAAGAAAAGTCCATTGAAGGTGTACCCATCCACTTGGGTTTTGGTGAATTCCAAGAATAACCATCACAGAAGCCATCTAGATAGCCCAGAAACTACATGCTGCTCTCTCTCCACAACTGTGGTTTGAGTGTCTGTGGCGGTTATATTAAGAAATCTCTAGAGGATCAGAGCAGCACACCTGATCTGTAATGGTGTTTCCTGATACTAGATCATGGGGGCTCTGACCTAACCAGTGATTAATCTCTTGGTTAATTCGTGATATGATGGTGTTACTGGGAGGTGGCACAAAGGAGCAAATGGGGCCTGGTTGGAGGCAATGCAGTCGTGCCCTGGGTGTTAGAGATGTAACTGGCCCCTTGCATCTACCCGTTCTCTGCTTCACTGCCACAGCCCTACTGCCGTGGGATTGGAAGCAGAGCGCTAAGTGAGCACACGCTGAGCCTTCTAACATGTGAGCCGGCCCAGATCCTCAGCTGTCTTTGCCAGGCCTTAGGAAAAGTCAGGAGCACAGTGGCTTTAGACTTTGCCAATCCTGGATTAGGCTGCAAACCTGAAAGGACTGTCCCTGAGCTGGACACAGACAGGTAAAAGCAGAGTGAGATAAACAAACGAAGGTTGGCCTAAGGAGTATTACCGCCACTGAGAACTTGACTAACCCTGACCATTTCACCTCACTCACTAACCCAACAACAAGCCCTTCCCAACTGTCTGCCTAATGTGGAAATGTTCCTCTGAGGTACAAACATGCGTGCTGTTCATTCCTTCAGGATATCCTTACAGGAGAAGGGGATCTGCCTTCTGTTCTCAACAAGGAAAGAAAGCAGAAATGTGGCTGAGGACTGTTAGTGGGAAGCAAATTGGAGTACAGCAGGGAAGTAGTTACCACAATGAGCTGAATGACACTATCATCAGATCTGCTTCAACTCTCCAAGCTTCAGTAAGGGGCGCTGGGGAGGGGGCACTTTTTGTGCAGGAGCAGATGTATGCAAGCCAGAGTGCCCAAGTGGAAGACAACTCTGGGTGTCAGTCCTCACCTTCTGCCTTGTTTGAGACAGGGCTTCTCTGGTGTTGTTCACTGCTACAGATGCTAGGTCAGCTGGAGCCATCCGGCTTCCAGCATCACAGGCGTGCTGGGGATTACTGATGTGTGCGACCCCAGCCAACTTTATGTGGGTTCTGGGGATTTGAACTCAAGTCCCGATGCAAGCACTTTATTCACTGAGCAAGCTCCACAGCCCCAGGATTGTTTTAAACAGGAAACTATGTTGGAGGTCTGCCCACAAAGTCAATGTCTACTAATACAAGGCGACTAGCATTAGAACACTCATCAAGGCCATTACCCACACACGAGTCACAAAAGGCAGACATCATTCTGTGGTGTTCTCCCATCTGACTCCACTCAACTGCTCTCACACACCAGCAGCTTCTCCCAATCGACAGGTCTACTGGACACCTTTAGATCGTACACTTCTGGACTGGGCCCCACAGGACTGCTAGTAGCTAAGGGTTGTTTGCTACTTTCTCTTCTCTGTTTCTGGGGGGGCTACTCTATGTAGCTGTCCTTCCATCTCTTGATCCAACATCCTCATGTACCAGCTGGGCTTGCTGTCGCTGTTTCCTCACCACGCTTTCCAGCTTCGTCACTACCACCCTCATTACTACCACTAAAGTAACCAATGCTAACTGCTTGCCAGATAAGGTTCTGTCCAGGGTTCTGTTTATTTATTTTCCTTCAGTCCTGGGGGCCTGGCACATGCTAGGTAGAGACTTAACCATCTTCAATGAGCTATATCTTCAATGCAAGTTCAAGTTTAACCACCACATTTTATTGCCTTTTCCACTCAATCTCATCTAATCTCTGGCTGCAGAAATTGGCTCTGAGAAGTACACTTGACATAAGTGAGGTCAATCAGACACAGCATTAAGACATAAAAGGTCTTTCTTTGTAATATATACAAAAAAAGGAAGTAGAGTTCTGTTGATACAGTTCGAGCTTCCTAGACTGAAGCCAGGCCAGGATCACTTGAGTTATCTCAAATTACGTTTCTGTCAACACAGTCCTTGAAGTTTCTTCTCTCCTGCTTGATAGAACACTCCTCCCTGCCCCTCTCCCCGCCCCGCCCCTCTTCCCTTCTCTGACTTTTTCTCTTTCATGTAACTCTCCTCTGCCTACCTATTAAAGGGTGGTATGCCCAGTGGTCTCCTTGCACCCCATAGTCACTGTGATAGGCTTTTTTTGCTTTCCTGGGTCGGACAGGTGAGCTCGCCTTTTTGCTTGTCCCCTGGCTCTCATAAATTCTTTTTTTTTAATAAGATTTATTTATTTATTATGTATACAGAAGAGGGCACCAGATCTCATTACAGATGGTTATGAGCCACCATGTGAGTGCTAGGAACTGAACTCAGGACCTCTGGAGGAGCAGTCAGTGCTCTTAACCCCTGAGCCATCTCTCCAGCCCATGCTTCATAATTCTCAATGGTGTTAGAAAAACAATGATTCCAGGTTCTCTTTCCAAATATTCACTTCTATTAACTATCATCTCAAGCAATCAAGGTCAAAGCTTCAAAGATGTTTGATGTCTCCTTTATAACCCGCAAGTTTCTCCTACATAATTTCAGGAGACTAAAAGTTGACAAGGCAAATGTGTGTGTGTGTGTGTGTGTGTGTGTGTGTGTGTGTGTGTCCACAATCCACTCCTGACTAAAGAGTCAAACCATAACTAGCAATTAAAGTGAATGACAGCAATTAACAGTTTTCTACAAAGCACCCTTCCAAGAATTCCTGTGTCTAAAAGGCAAAGTCAGTCACAGTTATAGCCTATATAAACAGACTCTCTTAAACGTCAAGTGATTACATATCCATCCCTAAACTATAATCTTTCCTAACAACCTCAGAGACTGACCTTGGGAGGTTAAAAATGAAGAGGACTACACGAGAAAAGCAGACAGACACAGGAGGAAACACAAAAGGCAATGAACAGAGGCAAAATAAATAAACTCTGTTATAATAACTATTATTACAGGGTCTCATGTAGCCCAGGCTAGCCTCCACCTCATTATGTATCTGAAGATGGCCTTGAGCTTCTGATCCTCCTGCCTACATTTTCCGAGTGCTGAGATTATAAGTGAGCATCTCTACACAAGGTTTATTTGGTGTGGGGATTGAACCCAGGGATTCGTGCACACTGGGCAAGAACTGTACCAATTGAGTGTCAGCTCTGACCCTGAGAAATTATATTTAACAAAAAATGAAAACAACTCCCTTTCCTCTTCATTCTCTTATTCAGAAGTGTCTCTCTAATGTTTTTTCCAAGTAAAGAAAATATATATCCCAGCCAATGCATGACTTCCCTTTCTTTGCAAACTGCTGAAAGTAAAGAATCAAAAGAATTCTTCAGACAGGTGCCCAGATGACAGAAACCCACACTAGGAGTTATACTGACATCAGCAAACACTATCTGTACCAGTAATTTAATGGCAGAGGCCATCAAACTGTGGCAAACCCAATCTACCAGCTTGCTTTTATAAATATAGTTTGGTTGGGACACAGGCACTCCCACTGACTTGGAGGTTTCCTCTAGCTACTTTCCCATTGTTACAGAAGATGTGAGAGTTATCACATGCTCAGTGTCCCCCAAAGTAGATAACAGTAGACTCTTTATAAGAAGTTTACTGACTGATAGACCTCAGAAAGGCAGTGTTGACTCTTCAGAATAGCTAGCACATAGTCATACCTGACTCTTGAACAAACGAGAAATGGACCATCTCATCACAGCAGACAGTCCTGTGACTCACTCACTTGGTACTTCTTTTTCCAAAGTCCCAGAATCCCTAGGTAAAATGCCACCTTAGAGCATAAACTTTTATTTGGTGACATAATACTCAAACATGTTACTTTTCTCTTAAAGTATTTCTGTTACCTTAAACATTTTTCAGCAGCACAGTAAGAGCTGTGAGTTCCTCACTACAGTAAGTACTTTAGTAGGTGGTGTAAAACAATAGCAGCCTCCAAGTAACCCGACTATAGGTAATGGGTCACAGTGCTTTCGTTTAGCTGAAGTATATTTAAAATGCACCTCCCTTTGGCTCTGTAGCCAAAATCATGGGCATTATATAAGGTATAAGAGTTGAATTATAACAAAACATTTTTAAAATTCTAAAGCATACAAAAATCCAGCATTTTTAAAAAGCCCACATTCTGTTAGGGCCCTTGTATATAAATATTTATGTAGTATAAAGGATCATGTTTGAATATGAAACTATGGTTTGCCTATGAAGAGATTCATGCTACTAAATGGCTGTTATCTAATTCTTAAATATGCTTGATTGACAAGAAGGTAGGAGAAAAATTAAAGCTAACAACGTCTAACCATTCGTCTTTACATTTAACTACCCAATCTTTTAGGTCCTATCTAAAATAAAATAGCACCTCAACAAGTAACATCTGTTAGTGCCACAAGCTTAACATTCCTGCTGGGGTAAATCTATAAACACTCCATTTGCTGAGAAGGGGTTTCAAATCCCACACTAAGCTTTCAACCTCAATCACGGGGCCAGAACTCTAGTATTAGCTAAGCCTAAGCCATGGTTAAGGCTCTCTAGCCATGCTATCAACAGAAGAAATGAATACTTTTGTAACCAAGGTGATCCTTAGACTCCAGCTCAAAGGGGAACAATTATTCCTGGAGGCTCTCTTATGATCAAAGCCATCAGACGACTGCTACTTTGATAAAAGACTGGAACCCAGCTGCTTTGAAGGCAACCTCCTGAAACTGTCATCATGGTAATGATGGGGTCTCGGGAATTTTCAAGTAGAAAATGATGCTTCTTTCAAGAATATCACTAAGTTGGTTTTAGTTATGTACTGGAAAAATAGAAACATGTTGGGAAAACACAAACAGGAATTTCATCAAAGTTGTGTTTTCCAATTTCCTTACTTGACTGATTGTGCGCGTATACATGTTTGGAAGCCCACAAACAATGTCACGTATGGAGGTCAGAGGACAACTTGTAAGAGAGTCAAGTCTCTCCTCCTACCATGTGGGTTCAAGGCATCACATTCAGCTGGTATAAGGTTTGGTGGCAGGTGCTATTTCCCCAGCCCAGTTCATCAGCATGTTACCAATGTCATCTAAATAATATGGCCACAATTTTTATTCTTTATGGCAGAAGAAATTCCCTTTTAATGAGAAATATTTTAATACCTTCACCTTTACTGTTCTGAAATGAAGCCATAAAATTTAGCTAAAATCATTAAAATACACAAATAGAGTAGAATAATTTATAATGAAATATATACCAGTTTGCATACACAGCATTTTGGTGGTAGGAATTTAACAAGCCTCATGCCCCTCTTTTCTGAGCTACATCTCTACCACATAGATTTTAAAACTATGACACACACACACAGAGTATAGTAATGTACACGTATATAATTATTTGATCAATAATACTATAAGGCATAATGAGGTAGCCAGAGGTTTGGCTACATCAGATAATTACTGTGAAGGAAGACATCCAATGAGGATGTAGAACTTCCTGTAAGTGCCTCCATGATCCAAGTGACACTGCCATCAGTGGTGAGGACATCTAAGTATGGTTTCTCTCTAATCTGTGGGATGCCTGAATGTTTAGAATTGCCCCTACCAACTGAATTTGTACATAAAATGACTTCACTTTCAGACTCCTCAAGACTTCCTAGGGAAGTCCGTTTCCTATGTCATCACAGGACAGTCCCTCTGCCTCCCCCCAGAGGCACACACACTACCCCATCACCCTGTCCCCTGAAAACATCACATTTGCACAGCTGCCTCCAAAACACTCTAACTAAGTGTATTACCTTTTCTATAACCAGAAGAAAACTCCACTCTGAGTTTCAAGCTCCTCAGTGTCCCCCAACAAAAACATATAAGGTAACAGGTTCTAACACGAACTAATGCCTTGCAGGCAACTGGAGGCGAAAAGAAGAAAGGTAGAAAAAGGGAAGGTCAGGAGGTTAATTAACTTTTCCTAATAGTTGGGTAAATCTTCCACATTTTCAGAAAAGACATTTAAAAGAAGCCCAAACATTACCTTGAAGGCCAGTTTATTCAATCTTTACAAAGATTTCTGATTAAAGTGAATTCACTGATCTAACATGACACTGGGTCCAAACTTGCAGGGTTTCCAAGGAGTACGTGTGAGTTTTGATTACTGAGATTCCCTTGGCAACAGCATGGCCTAAAATTAATGGAGCTCATAAAAGGAAGATGCCAAAAGGAATTTGTTCTTGAGACGCTTTATGCAGCCTGGGCTGGAGCAAGGCGCAGTCCATATATAGAAACCCATAGCATCTGCGGTATTTTAGGACTACGGTTACAAACAAGTGGAGATGTACAGTGAGAGCAAAGAGCCTTCAGGTCAGGCTGGCGCTGGCCACCAGGGAAGCTTCTCCAGTGCACACGGGATAGAGAGCAACGTCTCTCCTCTCCGCTCTCAACTGCCATCGTCGCGAACTGCACAGCCCCAGGACGGCTTGCTATTGCACAGACAGAATGCCTGCCAACTCCCCGGGGCTGGCTCCCAGAGAACTGCTCATAACAGTCATCGCTTATTAAATCTATCCCTGTTTCAAAAAAACCCTACGAACACTATCATGTTATCAAATTTCTCAGACATCTCAAAGCTCTCTCATTCTGAGTACTTTTATGTATTTATTCTTTCCCTTATCTGTCAAAAGATAAAGAAGTTGAGTGAAGAAAATCTGTATTTTATTATCCGTTTAACTCGGTTAAAAGCAAGAGGAAAGCCTACCAAGAAAAAAAAAGAAAGATTGTGGTTGCTATATGGCGTCCTATAAAAATATTACTTTACTACATAAATAACTAGGTCTATCTGATAGCTTACCTACCGTGTCTTTAAACTCAGGCAAGCTGTTGTTCCAGCTCAACGGTGCAGTCTTGTCTGGGAAATACCTTACCATATTAGGCAATCAGGCCCCAATAGAGAGGAAAAAGCAAAACAGACCTAGGATTTTACCTAAAAGGAGAAAGGCCAAAACACTGCCCAGTGGTAGAGAATGGACAGACAAAGGTGCTTCATGAGATTAACAAGATTAAAAAATACTGCTGGAGAGAAAAGATCCAGCAGACAGCCAGGGCAGTTGCGAAAGGTTAGAGAAATAGTACAAATCCATCCAGAGAGGAGTGAGGAGAAAACCAGGAAAGACTTGTAGAGACAGAACTGCTGGAAAACCCACAGAAGAAAAGCAAAGACAGAGGAGCAGTCTGGAGATAACAATCCAAGTCAGCTTGACCCACAAAGAAACATGTAGGGATTTGATTGGCTTGCAAGCTCACGGGATTCTGAGTGAAATTTAAAACATTCAGTCCTGTTCTTTTTGACACATTCTTTTTTCCCCTCTCTACCTCAGCACTTCCTAAAAAACACCCTCAAAATGTCTCAGAAAGCCAGGTGTGGTGGCAGTTCTGTAATCCCAGCACTCAGGAAGGAGGGTGGAGGGGCCAGCCTGGGCTCTGCGGTGAGGACTTAAACTAATAGCAACAAAAGTACTTTTGTTAGAGTTACAGGGGAGCCTGAGCTATCTCTCAACTCTCCAAACAAGTTTTTCTTGAAGGGAAAATTAGTAGATCACCTTACAATCACACGATTCTAAAGGCAGAGGAAAGATCCAAAAGCCATGTTCTGACCCGGGAACTTAGGAATCTCCAACAGCTTACATGTACTAGCTTCACTTTTATTACCAAAGTCAAACATCAGGTACTGTAACTATCTCCAGTCTATAAATGAGGAATCCGAAGCAACGGGAAGTATCTTATCTAAAACAGTTCAGCTAGAATTTACACCCAGAGAACGCTGTTCCTGGGTCTGTACTTGGCTTTTATGCTATCCTGCCTGTCATAGCAGTCTGAGGCACACAAAAGATAACATAAAGATACAACCAAAAGCAGTGTGGTAGTGTGGGCAGGGAACGGAATGCCCCATCCTTGCCGATCATCTCTGAGCCTCTGCAGTTTTTAACCATGCAGCACGTGTGTGTGACAGAGGAAAGTGTATGGCCTGTCTGTGCTACAGTTAAGTGTGTGTGACAGAGAAAAGTGTATGGCCTGTCTGTGCTACAGTTAAGTGTGTGTGACAGAGAAAAGTGTGTGGCCTGTCTGTGCTACAGTTAAGTGTGTGTGACAGAGAAAAGTGTATGGCCTGTCTGTGCTACAGTTAAGTGTGTGTGACAGGAAAGTGTGGGCCTGTCTGTGCTACAGTTAAGTGTGTGTGTGACAGAGGCAAGTGTGGCCTGTCTGTGCTACAGTTAAGTGTGTGTGACAGAGGAAAGTGTGGGCCACTGTGCTACAGTTAAGTGTGTGTGTGACAGAGGAAAGTGTGGGCCTGTCTGTGCTACAGTTAAGTGTGTGTGTGACAGAGGAAAGTGTGGGCCTGTCTGTGCTACAGTTAAGTGTGTGTGTGACAGAGGAAAGTGCGGGTCACTGTGCTACAGTGCACTTACGGGGTCGGAGGACAACTTTGGCGAGTCTGCTCTCTTCTTTCACTGTGGATTCTGGGACTGAACTTGGGTCATCAGAGTCTCGTGGCAAGTGCTTTTGTCCACCGAGCCATTGCACTGGCCCTGTTATCTTCAAAATGAGATGGCTAACTCAATGAATTTGAGGCTGTTCAGTTCTGTGATGGTCATTTGAGCCACCACAAACTAAATCAGTTTAGAATTCAGTAGCAACTAGTAATAAATGTTTCTCAAAAAAAATAAAAGCTTCATAAGTGAAATGGAAGAGCTAGTTAAGAAAAAATAGAATAAAGTTGAGAAAAATAAGACAAAGCAAAGGAGACCCAGAGGTGAGTCGACTCAACAATTTTCCTGGTTAATCAGCAAAGCCCCCTGTGATTGTTTAAAAACAAGCTCAATGCAGAGAGGCGGTGGGCTTTATTTCAAAGGGTATCAGGAGAGGCTCTGGGGTATTCAGCTCTCTTACACCTCTTTAATAAAAAGGACAAGCAGATTGTATGGGTACTATCACTATACAAGTAAAAAACACTTTTTTTTTGAACTTATTGCTCTGTTTTTTGTTTTTGTTTTTTTCTTCGAGACAGGATTTCTCTGTGTAGTTTTGGAGTCTGTTCTGGATCTCACTTTGTAGACCAGGCTGGCCTTGAACTCACAGAGATCCGCCTGCCTCTGTCTCCCAAGTGCTGGGATTAAAGGTGTACACCACAACCGCCCGGTTGTTCTTTTGTTTTTCATATGGAAAAGGGGGATTCTCTCATATTCTTCAAGTGCCAAGGCTAGTCTCCTGTACAGTTCTCAGTCTTCCTGCTTTGAATTTCAGAATGCTCCACAGTTTTGTCTTTGGTCCTTTCTCTGCAGTTATTCTCTTGGTAACTGCATCCCATCCCATGGTTTTAGAGATGATCAGTGTGTTTACTGACATCCAAGTTTATAAATCCAGCCTGGACCTCTGACTTGAACTCTAGATACACATTCAACTGCTCTCTTGACATTTCCATGTAAAAATACATCAGCTGGACTTAGTATGCCCAGTGCTTCTAAACCCCAAACAGATGCCTGCCTTTCTTCTACCCCATCTGTCCTTGCTATAGCATTTTCTATCTCTGCTATAAAACTCACCCTTAGAGATGACTCAGCTAAAAGCTTTGGGGTCAGTCTCCACTTCTCTTTCTTCACGCTATATTCAAACCAACAGCAAATCTAGGCTGTTCCAATTTCAAAATACACCCTGAATACAACTCTTCAGACCCTTTTTGCCATCACCGTGGTCCTAAACCACCTTCATTCACTGTTTCCTGTCTTACAGAGCAGCCTCCTAACGGACGCTCTTGCTTCCGTTGGTGTCCCCACAGAGTAGATTCTCCAATATGACAACAGAATCCATAAAATACAAGTAAGCGCATCACTCTGGCGTGGACAGGTCCCCACATCTGCAAAGCAACACTGAGGCTGTCACAACGACCCAGTCCACTGTCTGCTGTTTCGTCCATTCTGCTCTAGCCACATTTGTTTTTCAACCTGTCCTCAAACACGCAGGACTCACCTGCCTAGGGTCCCTGGGAGTGTTCCTTCTGCTCTCACCCTACCCTCCTCTGTCCAGTACAGCTCCCCGTCTCACATCCTTTAGTCTAAGCTCAAATCACGTTCTGTCAAGGCAGCCTAATCTGATTGCCCTGTTTATAATGTGAAGTTCTGGTCCACATGACACCGCTGTTCCCTTGACTCTGCTCTGTGTTTTCCATAGCACTTATCATCTATTTACTTTAAGTATTTATTTATTGCCAGTCTCTCTTGTTGGAAAGTAAATTCTACAAGAACAGGACTTTTTGTTTATTGCTGTATCCTCAGTCTCTAGAAAAATGCCTGACCACAAATGGTCCATAAGAGGACTTACTTAAGAGTGCAAGAACAGGAAGGTTCTACAAGATGGAAACAGCACAAAATACTCAGTGCATTTAGTGGTTGGCATTACACACATTTTTTGGGCATCGATTTCCTGTTAACATTTGAACTAAGCCTTGCCAGCAAATTTAAGTTGTACTCTTTCATTTATTTAGTTGGAAAATGACTACATTAAATTCCTCTTTTAGAGCACCTTACCAACAGATCTCTCCACTAGCAGGCCAGCAGCATTAACAATGCATTTTAAGGGGTAGTTAATTAATTCAATCTATTAGTTCCATTCAGGATTAAGACAGCTCCACAGCTTACTTAGGGGGTACAGTTTCAATAAATTTGTTCGGATTGAGTATCTTCTGATTCCCTTAGAAAAGCTTCAGTGAATTACAGGTGGGGGTGGCCTTTCCTAACAAAAGGATTTTAACTCTTACTTGCTGATAGAAATTGCTACCCATCTATGCCAAGGACAGCAGAAGAACGGTGATGCTCTTATCCACTGGAGCTTGATATTTCCTGAGTAGCTTATAAATTCTGTAAGATGTTCCTTCCCTCCAGAAGGTCAGAAGCTACTAGCAAGTCAACTCAAACATGTAACCTGCTGGGTAAAAAATCCAAATGGATGGACAGAGTATGGCAAAGGATGTAAGCCATACTCTCAGGCCTGGTCACTACTGACACATAAAAAAGGTTCTCTGATGCAGGCCAGAGATATCACATCTCCAAATAATCTGCTTCTTTGGGTCTTAGTTTTCTTAACTGTGGGATTAAGTTCTTGAACCAAGTTATCTGTACATCATCTTGTAACTCATGATACATAGCGTTATAAAGCAAATGTCTTTAATATACTGAACTGGCTTTTTTAACAAGTCTTTAAAAGCAAAAGCAGTTTGTCTGCGGTTCTGCTTCTTTTTAGGGCATCATTTTGCTTGCTCACCAACATCTTCTCTGCTGATTACTTGCGCCCTCTAGTGATGGAGTCAGTTACACAACAGGATTGTGCTGGGAACTGACTGACCCAGAAGATGGGAAAAAACAAGCCAACTTCATGTCATGCAAAAGACAGGCCAAAGACGAAGGCCAGAACAGACGAAAGGGTTCAAAGTGTGCCTATGGTTGCTGGGTCCACAGCAGACACTCTAGACTGGCGTTGCCACAACAGCCACCCAAACCTTTCCTGCCGTTTTGCCTTCCACGGGTTTAGCTACTCAGTCAGACTGCTTGAAAAGATTAAATGGAAATTCCAGAATAGCCAGTGCATACATTAAAAAATGTGTGTTATTTTGAGTAGTGTGATAAGATCACATACCACCCTGCTCTGTCCTGCCTGAAACATGAATCATCTCCTTGTCCAGAACCTGCCATATCCCGCATTAGTCGTTTAGGAGCCTTCTAAGTAATCAGATCAACCGCTAAGACATTGAGATTGCAGTGCTTGTGTTCAAGTCACCCTGATTTTACTAAGTAACATCCTGAAAATATAAGAGTAGTGGTGCCGGTCATTCCAGTCAGTATACAGTTATAGATGTTCTATTATATTATTGTTTACTGTGACTGACGTGTAGGTTAAAATTCATCCTAGGGCCATGAGAGGAAGCATAGTACAGGTAAAGTGCAGTTCTACCTGCAATTTTAGGCAATCCCCCCCCCCCCCCCCGCGTGCCCCAATTTGGAAAATATTCCCCATGAATGAAGTAGGACTACTATTCACTGAGCACTCTCGATTCCCAGAGATTACCTGTTAAACACCTACTGTAGATAATGAAACAGATTTGCTTTAAACATATCTGTTAAGGAGGTACTAATATTTCAAATTACATAATCTTTGTTAGTTTCACTAGCTGGTGGATTTATCAGTGGAGTGGGTTTTGACAATAATCATTTACTCTGCTGAGCTTAAGGTTCCCCAGACTTTTCACTGTGTTCCCTAGGGTCCCAAGAACAACAACATGTGACTCATCTCTCCATCATCTATTCTGTACACGAGAAAACATCAGTGCTATCCTTGGCCATGAACCTCATCTGTAAATCCATCTTAGTTACATTTTCATAAGTATCCAAAGAGGAAATGGATTTTAGTGATGTCAGCAGAGCTTAGGTTACACAGAAGGCCTTCTGAGCCATACAGTTGTTATTGGGTGAGACACTAAGGAAACTTTTAAAGCACTTCAAAAGAAAGGAAAGACTCATACTGGGAATCATTTTAGTCGAATCCCAAGTGGAGGCATATGGTAGAGATAATAACCACTGAAATTTGCTTCTTAAAGTTAAATATCGCTGGATGAGTCCATACAGAATTATGGTGACAAATCAGGAAAATGATTGCCTTTTGGGTCAAAAGAGAACTTTATGAGGGATGGAAAAGTTCCATATCCTGCTGGGTGGTAGTTACACCGGCAGATACGTGTCAAGATTCCCCAAATGGGACATTTTAAATTTATGTATTTTACTAATTATAAATTATATTTCAGTTGAAAAGTAGATGTCAGAGTCTTGGGGGAGTCAACTTTAAAAACAAGAGATATCACGACTCAAGAAAGAGAGAGCAGCTGGTACAACCTCAACAGCAGATATAATTTCAATGAACTAATAACAAGAGAGGGAAGAACTGCCCTGGCTTCTCACAGTATCCACACTGACTGGCTCCAGTGCCACTTCAACAGACTGTCCCTCTTTTGACTGGCACTTTGGTTCCTACAGAGCCGAGTCAACTTGACTGCTGAACGGATGGATGGACGGACGGATGGACAGTATGGTTCAGGAAAAGAGAGAACGGTCCTAAGAGTCATTAGGCACTGCTGACTGTCTTCAGGTAGGATTGCAGCAATTGATGCTGGGTCATCATCAGATTTGTTTTCCTGTGGGCGCATAGCGGTGATGCCTACGAGCACCAGCAGAGAGCGTGCCAGGAAGGAAAACAACCAACCAGTAAAGGAACAAGCAAACATAAGACTACTTTAAAAAGGCGGCCGGCCTCATGAAGGCTGATTCATCAGCAGCCTTTCCTTTGCAGAACGCTGAGGAGTGTTGGGGAATGGCACCTCCTGCAAGTGACTGGATCAACCCTAGCTCACCTACATACATGCAAAGCTACCCATCTAGAGGGATTAGCCTGCTTATTGTTTGCTTAGATCAACATGGATGCCTGACATATGGAAAACACTAGTAGATGCCACAAATAATTGGATAAATGGAATATTCTTTAGTCTGACAAGTGACCTCTGTGTCAAACCTTAACAATCCATGATTTTCTACACAAAACCAGAAAGTCTTTTCCATGGTTTTAATCCAACAGTCTTAAAATGAAATTCCCTAAGAAGCACTGTATCAAGCCTATCTTAATTCTTATTACTTCGTACCCTAGGCTAGGATTTTCTAGTGGAATTAGTTTAGTACAGAGAGATTTTTACTGACATTCTATGGCAAGAAAACTTTCCTTGCAATCCTTGGAATCTAAATGGTCTGTACTAACCCTATAGGAACTATGGTCCTTTCCAGCGCTTTGTAATCTGTTATTCAGAGTCTCTGTTTAAGCATAGTTCCCCAAAGGAACTTTCTGTCTCCAAAATCCTTTTCAAACCCCTTAAAGCAGTGGTTCTGAACCTGTGGATCATGATCCCTTTGGGGGTTGAATGATCCTTTCACAGGGGTCACCTAAGACCACTGAAAAACACAGATATTTACAATTCATAACAGTAGCAAAATTGCAGTTATGAAGTAGCAACGAAAATAATTTTGTGGTTGGGGGTCAGCACTACTGTATTAAAGGGTCACAGCATTAGGCAAGTTGAGAACCACTGCCTTAAAGGAACTAGAAAGTTGCTGTCATACATACACAATCACACACACACACACACACACACACACACACACACACACTCCTGCTCCAAGAGATTTTTATGTGTTATTTCTAAACAACACAATTCATCTTTGTTATACAGCCTCAACATCAATCAAGGTAGACAGTTCTTACCCATATTATCATTAATTACCACTCCACATTTAAGACAAGGTCTCACTGCATAGCCCAGTCTGGCCTTAAGTTTGTCATATAGGAGCTGGAGATGGCTTAGATGGTAAAGTGGACCTGAATGCAGATTCTTAGCACCTCTATAAAAAGGCCAGACAGTGCTGCATGCCTGTAATGTCTGCACTTGGGAGGTGGGAGGCAGGAGGATCCACAGACTCGGCTCACCAGCTGGGCTAGCCCAGTTCGAGCTTCAGGTTCAGTGAGAGATCCTTCTCAAATATCAAGGTGAGAATAGTTGAAGAAATCACCTGATGTTGACCTCTGGTCTCTATACCATGTGCACACATATGCAAGTGTACCCACCTCTATCTCTCAACACATGAGCAGGAACACACACACACACACACACACACACACACACACAACAAAACACACACACACACACACACACACACAAACCTCGAAATCAAAAAACTTGTGATCCTCCTACCAGACTCCTAAGACCACCATCCAGTTACTGCCTGGGATTTTAACTATTTAGATAGAGCAGTGACAGTTTGCTACCTGTGTCTCCACTGGTAAAAAAGAGCTACTTGTTGAACATTAAGTATATCCTGAGAATAAATGTACAATAATAAACGATACGGTACTAAAAGGCTATCATTTTATATACTTGGAAAAGTAAAGCACACAGGTTTGTATTAATTTGGTAAAAACCAAATTCCCTCTTTGCTGCAAATACTACCCCGTATTTAGAGGCATCAAAGTAGCTCAGAGGAGGAATGCCGGGCGTAGGCCTTTCAGCGCAAAGAGGAGCTGGATGTCAGGCTTCAAAGGTCAAGCTACCCTCACTTCAAAGACAAACATAACTAACTTTTAAAGGCCTCCCAGTTTATGTTCTCCACGTTTATGTCCTCGGTTCGAAGAGAACCAGCAGGGACTGGTGTACCGGGGAAACTGGAGCCTGCGACGGTGTTGACGACTGGCAGCTAGCACAGCACACAGTGGAAAGTTGTTCAGGAGCGTGACCAGTGCTACAGCACAGGAAAAGGGAGCCCCAACAAGCACCTGCCACACTGCTCAGAAGAATGCTCATCGTCACCCCCAGCCCACATGTGCACCGATCTGCTCATCTCCTATGCCAAGAAGCAAGGCTGAGTCCTAGAGGGACTGTCACCAGTTTGTCACTTACCCATGTTTCTTTGACCTCTTCAGAGACCTCTGTTTCATCCTCCTGAAATGGAAAGAGGAGGAAAACAAAAGAATCTTAGCCACAGACCTCTCTGAAAACAACAAGGTCAGTTCCTATCAATCACACTTCTTGGCATTTCAAACATGGGTAATGAAAACTGAAAGTCAAATAACGCCACTACTGCCGGTCTGAACAGCTGTCACAGGCAGGGGACTTAGGAACATCACTGTTGGTAAAAATGTATTTTTCAAAAAGCAAGACTTCATTTCACTCTGTCAAGAAGTCGTCAGCCTATGGTCTGGGGATGCAGCTTATTGGTAAAGTGTTTGTTAGTCTAGTATGTGCAAGGCCTCGAGTTCAAGTCCTAGCACTGGCAAAAACAAAACACTATCAATTTAGTCCTAAGACAGGGCAATGCATCTTTGCTAAAAGATAATTTGTAATGAGTAACCACTACTCTTACATTTCTTGTCTTGCTGAATAGTTTTATCTAATTTTCAATGGGTCATTATGAACCAGGGGCCTCTGGTTTAGGATATTGGTTACTTGGTTTAAAAAATGCCAGTAGCAGGCTTGAATGAGAAGGTTAGAAGCAGCTACGAAGGGAGTGCATTGAAGTACTGTGTGTGTTTGTGCTTAGTAAGCACTGGTGACCTGTTCTCTATTTGAAACTTTTCCTCCAGAAAGGTAAAACTGAGTCAGATTAAACCTGTGTCAATTTACAGATTTTAAGTCCTTTAAAATTTTTTTTAAAACTTTAAAAAAAAAAAGAAAATACTTATTCACTTTACATGTATGAATGTTTTGCCTGTATGCAAGTATATGCACATGTGTGTGTCTGTTGGATCCCTGGAACTGGGGTTACAGATGGCAGTTAGTCACCATGTGGGTGCTGAGAACTGTACCCAATTCTTCTGAAGCAATGAGTGCTCTTAACCACTGAGCCATCTCTCCAGCCCCTCCCTTCAAAATTCTTATCACCCTAAAATAGTTCAATCTTAGCTTAAAGGTAGTATTAAGATATTGCCAACTACATGATTTTCAGGGACCACTAGAGAGGACAGCTAAAATTTGCCAAATTTATCCACTTGCTTACATGCTAGCTGCAAAACTCCAGCTTTCAAAAGTCTTTATCAGTTACAGTGTCTACTTTGTGCCCAGTACTGCTCTAGGTACTTAGCAGAAACATTTCAAATGAGTCCCACACTCATGGAGTCTTCTGTTTTTCTTAGTAAAAGTTCTTTGCCATCTCTCTGAGAGTCATGGCACTACACGGGCTCTTTCTTTTGACCTCAACAAGGAGGCTGGCAGCCACAGGTGATAGGGTGTGCCCTGTTCAGACCAATGTACTTACGTCATTTGTCCAGAAGTTAATGCCTGTGCCTCTTCGCCTGTCCTTAGGTCGCCTCCTCTCTCGGACAGACAGCCTGTTAGAGGACTGATCATCCACATCAGCTCCTTCTTTCTCTATCCAAAGATAACACAGAATGTGGATCTTAAAACCTGGGCCATGAACACTGAGCAATGGCTTCTGAAACTATACATACCATTCTTGTCCATTTCCTTTGTAGCTGTGGTGTCTGTGGTGGTCTCTGAATTCTCAGAATCAGGGTCTGAAGCTCTACTTGTCCGGAGTAGATGAGAACTAGTGTAGAGTAAGGGTCTTGATGCAGAAGGAGACACCGGTGTTGTGGGTTTGTCTGGTTCAGTTGCACACCTTAGGCGATGATAGATAGGCTGGAAATAATCCACAGGATGAGATATTAGTGGTCAAGTTCAATCAAAGGATAGAGAGAGTAGGCTTCTTCAGAATAGACCTTTTCAGTATGAAGGAGACTTAGTAACAGTTGATGTTCAATCAGCATCTATCAGTTGAATTAGAGTTAGTAAGCAGTCAGGAACTAATAGTTTCTGGAGTCCTCCTCTGAGGATATCATTATGATCACAGCAGTTAAGACAAACTGTTCCAAAAATGACCAAAGAGCACTGTAACTGAAGTTTTTCTGTGTCCCACCCAGTCCTAAGCCGCTCAGATCCAAGTAAACACACAGAGGCTTATATTAATTATATTAATTATAACTACATGGCTATGGTTCAAGCCTTTTCCTAGCTAGCTCTTATATGTTAAATTAACCCATTTCTATGAATCTGTTTTGCCACATGTTCTGTGGCTTACTAGTCTGCTGGCATGTTGCTCCTTGGGCAGCAGGCTGGCGTCTCCTCCACTCAGCCTTCCTCTCCCAGAATCCTCCTTTTCTGCTTGTCCTGCCTATATTTCCTGCCTGGCTACTGGTCAATCAGCGTTTTATTAAACCAGTGTATAAAAGCATTATCCCACAGCATTTCCCCTTTCTGTTTAATTACAAAGAAAGGTTTTAACTTTAACATAGTAAAATTAATTTAAAAAAACATAAATAAGAATAATGGGTTAATTTAAATGTAAGAGCTAGTCAGTAATTAGCCTGAGCTAATGGCCATACAGTTATAATTAACATACGCTTCTGAGTATATTTTATAAGCGGGCACAGGACTGTGGGTGCTGGGCAGATCAGAGAAACTTTCAGCTACAGGGCACTACATACCTCAGTGTTAATAAAAGTTCTTTTGACCTTGAAAATGGGAAAAGCAATGCTGATTTTGAGATGAGGGCTCAGTGACAGGGTACACAGGAAATAAAAAGCTCAGGTGTGAAGAAGCAAGAGCGTGGCAATGCCCTGAGGACAGAGCAAATGTGACCATTCCAGCACTGTGTGAACACTCCACCAACATGCCCACGACCCACAGAGAGCCCATTTCATGTTCTGGGCATCAAAGCCCCGGGCCTGGCACACGCTAGGCAAGGCTGTACCACCAAACTACTTCTCCACTTCCCTGAGGCTTTTTAAAATTTCTATTTTACCCTTCCAATTTTTTTCTGAGAGTTAAAACACAGAACAATGAGCCTTAACTTAATGAACTGCAGATTCTTCAAGAGATAAATTCTTACTATAAATTAAGTTCACAATGTAGAGGTTACATACTTTTAATTGATAAGCCATAAAGACAGAACCAATGAGATTGGCAAGTTTTGGGGTTAGATAGAACTTGGCTTAAAGCCTACTTCTGCAGGTAGTAGCTGTGTGACCTTGAATAAGTTAACGTCTTTGAGCCTCAGCATCCTCATATGTAAAACAGGGATAAACCATCCTCAGGCAGGATGCTGAGCGTTTAGATAATGTGTTAGGGACCTGAACACTATCTGGAAACCAGTACTCAGTAATAATTTTTTTTTTTTGGTTTGGTTTTTTGAGACAGGGTTTCTCTGTGTAGTCCTAGCTGTCCTGGAACTCACTCCATAGACCAGGCTGGCCTCAAACTCACAGAGATCCACCTGCCTCTGCCTCCTGAGTGCTGGGATTAAAGGTGTGCACCACTATCTAGCTAGTAAATAATAACTTACTAAAACAAACAAAATGCACAATAATACCAAAATGCACGATGATAAATATCCATAATACTTATCAGGCTACATTGGGACACTTTTGAGAGAAGGAATGGTAATGATAATTATAGAGACAACAGATACAACTGAAATTGGGAGTATGCTTGCCCTAAGTATGCCCTTGGCCCTCTCTGTGAATACCACTTCAACCAGAGACACATGCCCACACAGACAGTGACTCCTAGGACTGCTTCGAAGGGGTGTGGAAAACAACACACCAGTGTTAAACAAGCTGGAAAGTCAGATTGCCTGTGTTCAAATCCTCACTAGCCTATTCCTCCATGTGTACAGTGTAAGGTAAATTACTCAGCCTGTGAGACTCAACTTCCTCATCTATAAAATAGGAATAATAAAATCCATGTTAGAGGAGTATCCTGAATATAAATCAGTTAATATATATGAAATGCTTAAAACAGTATCTGCCATCAAAACAGGTCTTATTTGCATCTTATACTATATTCTCTCTTTATAGAACAACAAGACATTCCCTCAAAAGCATTCGTTAACTCTCAGAGGAGAAAAGTGATCACTTAAAGAACTGAAATCCTGAAGGTGGTGGTGCACACCTTTAATCCCATCACTCAGAGGCAGAGCCAGGCGGATTTCTGTGAGTTCAAGGCCAGCCTGGTCTACAAAGTGAATTCCAGGATAGGCACCAAAGCTACACAGAAAAACTCTGTCTCAAAAAAAAAAAAAAAAAAAAAAAAAAAAAAGAAAAGAAAAAGAAAAAGAACCGAAATCTTTTGGATTTTTTTCAGCCACATAGGTCTACACTGAAGATAGCTATACACACAGAATGTCTTAGGAACGGTTCACTGAAGCAAGGCAGACCAGTACTTAAACCACCACTGATGAAGGGTCACCAATTCTGTTACTTGTGGTGTAGAGCATGCGAGCAAAAAGAGCTCACCTCTTCCTCCAGACGCCGGCCCCAAGGTTGCTGACTCTCTCCAGTTTCCTTTGTTGGCGCAGCCGATGGCTCCTGCTTCTTGGTACTCCCTTCAAGCCCCCCAGGGTCTTCAAGCTTCTCACCAGGCTGCTCCTGAGCTTGCCTCTCTGCCCTCGACCTGCTGAAAGTCTTTTCTGCTTCTTGAAGGTCTGTCAGGGTAACACCCTGGGGAATATCAAATGGTAAAGACAGTTTCACACTAACACACAGCATTCTCGAGCAGGGAAACTGCCCCCAAACAACCAATTGCCACTCCCAAGAGGCAACAGAAGGCCATTTCTAGAAACACATGCTTAAAATAAGCACCACAGTGTGCAGAGAACTCAGACCTAAATCGACATACACTCTGAACTAGTACTTTAGCTTTCTCAACGTGATCTTCCAAAAATAGGTCAACAGTGATATCCGCTGTTACAGATGTATTTGGCCCATAGCAAATTGTGCTCAATTATTTGACTCTGCTTTACCCTCTCCCAAGATGAAATGGTTACCATCTTATTCCCTGAACAGTTAATACTGGAAAAACCAAATTTTAAAAACTTGGTTCAAAAAGGTAAAAATTCATAGTTAGGCTAAAACAATAAAACTTCCTGAAACACTGTATTGGCTCTCCCTCTACCATCACTTCCTGTGTAACTCTGGGAATCACACAGAGATGTCTGACAGCTAATGTTCCCCCCGAGACCATTGGAGCAGCAGGACAGAAGCAAAGCAAATGATAGAGACTTGGAGCAGGGCAGCACTGAGAAGAGGTTACATTCTCAGAGGAGGCACGTCCCAGAGCCAAAAGGCAGCCACTGAGTACTAACTCCATAACTTCCTTCTTACTTTATAAAATTATGTGTATAGACATGTCCTTGTGTGGGTACACAAGTATACCTTGTGTGGCAGTCAGAAGATGGTGCCAGATCCCCTGAAGCTGGAGTTATAGGCAGTTGCTGGTGACCTGACAACGTGGGGTCAGAAAGCACCTTCACTGCAGGACTCTCTCCAGCCTCAAAAAATTTTAACTATTCACAATTTATTCATTCTTTTAAATTACTGATGTCTTTAAGCAATTAAATTACAGAGGCAAGTGAAGTGATTCCTTTCAAGAAACTTTCTTCGATCATTGAATTTTAAGTTATAAGTATGTGTGTAAGCCTGCTTGAGTTGATGTGTACCATGTGCATACAAAAGCCTGCAAAGCCCAGAAGAGGGCGTTGGATCCCCTGGAACTGGATTACAGGTAGTTGTAAGTTGTGTAGACACTAGGAACTGAACCCAGGTCCTCTGCAAGATCAGGAAGTGCTCTTAACTGCTGAACTGGCAATCCAGCACCCTTTTCAAGAAACTTAATCTAGCAGAAATTACATAGAAAATAGATGATCATCATAAGATATTGTGCACATATTAAGATAAAAACACCAGGACGTGGAAAGACAGCCCAGGGGATAAATGAGTGAGAGGACCAGAGTCTGGATCCCTAAGCCCATGTAAAAACACACCTATGAAGAGAAGGGAAGGGGCGCCTGGAGATTGCCCACAAGCTTGATGAACTAGTTTGCCTGGTGTGCTCAGTGGTGCACAAGGGACCCTGCCTCAAACCAGAAGGCAATGAAGTTGTGCCCTGACTTCAAACGGTGCTGCTCTGGAAGGCTGTGAGGGGTAAAGGCGCTATAGCTGAAGGGAGCCTGTCCAGAGACTCCGGAGAGGCTGGAGATGACGCAGGTGTCTGTCAGCAGTTCAGCAAAGGCGAAGGGAGTAGGAGAAGGAGGCCAGGGAAACAGAAGGAAGCAGGCAGAGGCTGGATCACTCCCCACATGAAGGACCTGGACGATTACTTTATGGATAATTTTTCTTTAGGGGACCCAAGGTCCCTTTGGGAATCTAACAAAATATTTTCAGAAGTCATGTACACATTTTGAGGAGGCTGAAGATCCTTCCTAGTTCTGATGTGGACCTTGGCTCTCTACTGAGTCTATTGATACAAGATTTTTTTTTTTTTTTTTTTTTTTTTAAAGAAACAGAGTCTTTATTTAGCCTCTGTTTAGCCTAGGCTGACTTCTAAGTCACTATATAGTTGAGGCTAGCCTTGAATTCCTGCTTCTACTACCTCTACCTTCCAAGTGCTGGGATTACAGGCATGGCTTTATTAGAAGATACTTAATATGTCTTTGGCTCTTCCTCTTTTAACTATGTGTCATTCTCCAACTACCTTTTTCTGTTACTTCATAAATAAATTTAAAACCACTTAAGAGTAGTCTATATTCCCCCACCATTATTTCCACTCATTGATATACTCAATTACACATTTATATGCATATATATTCTGATTATTTATCTACTGTATACAGACGGAAAAGATGATAATAGAAATGTAATCAGTGGGCTATTGAAATGGTCCGGTAAAGGCACATGCCACCAAGCCTGAAGATCTGAGTTTGACATGTGGGACCCACATGGTAGAAGGAGAGAACTGACTTCCACAAGTTATCCCCTGACTTCCACATGTGTGCCATTCTACAGTTAAAAAAAAAATTAAAATGTAAAAAAATTTAGTCAGTCATCTACTTCACATTCACTAGAGTGAATTAAAAATCCCCAAACTATAAAACAAATATTGAGAGAGAGCTGGAGAAATGAGGGTGCTTGTGGATGCTGACAGGAGTGGAAAGCAAGGCAGCTTATGAGACCAGTACAGCAACTCCTCGGTATTAAAAATAGGATTAGCGCCAGGCGGCGGTGGCGGTGGCAGTGGTGGTGGCGGTGGTGGTGGCGCACAACTTTAATCCCAGCATTTGGGAGGCAGAGGCAGGCGGATCTCTGTGAGTTCCAGGCCAGCCTCATTTAACAATGTAATGTAAGTTGCTAGTCTTTGAAAGTTATTATTACCAACTAATTAGGATATAAAGAAATGCATGTTAGTAGTTAGTCATTACAATCAAACTTGTAGTCAGTTATGTTTTCAAGGTCAAACAGATATATTTTAGATAGACAAGTCATCTTCAAATACTTCAGAGATCTACAGAATATGGCATCCAAGATGTTTTAATAACAAAGATTGTTTTTTATGACTATGAGATATGTCTGCTCCTGGCAGCACCATTCTATTTCAGAGAAGATGATAGGCATCAAAGAAACTCCATATAGAGTTTACTTTCTTTGTGGCAAAAGTTAACCACTGGGCAAGAAAGTGCCCTTGCCTCAACTGCTGACAGTATGTTGTCCAAATAGATTAGCAGGACACAAAAGAAAGGACTGCTGATCCTTGCCAAGACAAGGTAGGAAGGTAGAAAATCCTGCTTCACAGATGAGTCTATCAGATATGCTAGGCCTGTAGGCCGAAGATGGATGCCCCAACATTGCAGAGGAACCTCGGGTGAATGTCCAGGCAGCTGTCTCTGTCATTTCTCACGTTTTTTGGAAGTCACTTGTTTGCACTTCCTGCTTTCTCAGTAAATATTGTTTCCTTCTTGGTTCTCTGAGGGAGTTGAAGATTAGATAGTTATAGTTTTCCTTGTTAACAAATTCAGAAAAGAAACTCACTACAGAGGTGTAAAGTGTATAAGTTTGAAAGATATCAAAAGACAGTTTAGTGTTGGTAGTACAAGTTAGGATAGAATGTGAATTAGGTACATTTTGGACTCATCAAAATCGGATAAATAATGGAGTATTTTCTCTGAATTTGTCAAATGTTAATGGACTGGACATTGTTAATGTAATTCTTGATTTTATATATATCGTATATACTTATTGTTTTTATTGTATATAGTTTTTCTTAGATTATTTATAACCTTTTATTATCTTCTAATAAAAGGGGAAATGTGGTGATATATTGTGTACCCTAATAAAATTTGCCTGATGATCAGAGAACAGAACAAGCCACTAGACTAAACATAGAGGCCAGGCAGTGGTGGCACACATCTTTAATTCTAGCACTTGGGAGGCAGAGATCTGTCTGGATCTCTGTGAGTTCAAAGCCACCCTGGACTACATGATATTGACTCAGTCTGGGAGAGAAAACAGAGCCAGGCAGTGGTGGCACACACCTTTAAACCCAGTATTGGGAAGCACACATGCCTTTAATCCATGAAGTGATGGCTGGGTGGAGAAAGGTATATAATGCGTGAGGAGATGGGAACTAAAGCTTTTCGGCAGAAGCATCCCTTTCAGCTAGAGGCTTTTTTGGCTGGAGACTTTCGGGTGAGGACTGAGAGGATTTCAGTCAGAGGATTCATGAAATTGGTGAGGTGAGATGTGGCTTGTTCCTTTGTCTCTCTGATCTTTCAGCATTTATCCCAATATCTGGTACCGGGTTTTTTATTAAAAGACCATTTTAGAATTCATGTTACAACAAAGTGAGTTTCAGAACAGCAAGGACTGAGCAGAGAAACCCTGTCTTAAAAAAAAAAAAAAGATTCTCATACAAGCCAGCAATATTTCTATGCATATACTTCAAAGGAGTGAAAGCAGGGTCTGGAGACATGTGAACAGCCATTTGCACAGTGGTTATGTGTCTACTAAAAGGTGGATGATAAACAAATTGTGGCATATAATACAGCCTTAAAAAATAAAATGATGCCATATGGACAACGTGACTGAACCCTAGCATTGTGTTATAAGAAACAAGCCAAACAAGTGAGACACATGGTATATGGTTTCATTTCTGTGAGATTCACAAAGCAGTCGAATTCACAGAGATAGAAAACAGAACACTGCTTGCTTGCATAGGGTGATTACATAATGAATACAGAGTTTCAGTTTGGAAAAGATGAAGAATGTTCTGGAGCTCCATGGACAGTGGTGATGGGAATTAAAAACTCTGAACTATAAACTTTAAAAAAATGGAGGAATGGGTAACTTTTTTAATGTATGTTGATGAGAATAAAAAAACAGTCCTGGGCTTCATGGAAGATGGATTCTATGGGAAGAACAGACACCCACTCATCAAGCAAAAGTACAGGCAGAATACCTGACCCATTCTGGGAGGCTTGGGAAAGACAGAAGCAATCTTTTGCTGCTATGTATAATGTTCCCAGTCATCAACTCTCCTTCTTGACTTCTGCACCATCTAAATAAAACCGCTGAGTGCATCCTTTCTGATTGACATTGATTTCTTGTTCATTTCAAATGCCACTGCTGTTTTCTGGTTTTCTTTTATTTCTTTGGATGTTCCTTTTCATTCTGCTACATGGGCTTTCCTGGCCTCCTTCAATACCATACTCATAGCCTTTCCTCCACACTCATGGCCATTACAGCCTGAGGTCATGCCCTTGACATTTTCAGGTGGGACAACTATAAACAGCTTCCTAACTAATCTGGTTTCCTGGCTTGTAAACATCCTCTACCTACCATCTCTGTAAGACAGTGTGAGCTTAAACTGCTTTCATTCTCCCGTAAAAGACACTTTCTGTAACTGAAATGTTTGTGATCTTATGGTTTCTAGAGTACTCTGAGCTTTCAACTATCACTGTTATCTACTTTCAGGACATTTTCATCACCCCCAAAAGAAACCACACCCACTAACCAGTCTCTTCCCATTCTTCTTCCTGCTGCCCTGAGCATTAATCAATTCCCTCTCCCTTCTCTCTGGATGAGCCATTTTGGATATATTACACAATGGACTCATAACAAGTGGGCTCTTTGTGCCTGGATTGTTTCACTTGGAATGCTTTCTCCAAGTTCATCCATGTTGTTAGCTGTAACTACTTCAATTTTTTAATTTACGTGTATGTCTGTTTATGTATGTGTATGCAGGTGCCCAGGGGAGGCCAGGCAAGGCTGCTGGATCCCCTGGAGCTGGGGGTATAAGCAGTTGTGAGCCACCTGATGTGAGTGCTGGGGACTGAACTCTGATCCTTTGCAAGAGTTGCAAGTGCTAACTGCTGAAGGCCCTATAACATCACTTTTTAATTCCAAATAATACTTCACTGTATGGACATGGCATATTTTGTTCATTCACTGGTTAATGAACATATACTTATAACAGGATAGTCCTGCTTATTATGGAGTACATTACTGGGTTGGTTCTATTTTTTGGCTATTATGAATAATTCTGTTATATAATTCTCTATACAAGTTTTGATGTGAGAATATGTTTTCATGTATTTATCTAAGAGTGTAGACTGTGTGTACTGAGTCAAATGGAAACTATCTATGTTTAACATTTTTCAAACTGTTATCAATTTCTTTAGAGATTCCTCATGTGTGGAGGGCTATGAGGCTTCTTAAAGTTCATAAGCAAAGCTGGGGGAAGGGAGGTGAGGTGGGCAGAGACAGCTGGAAATTTGATTCTATACAGCACGGCCTTAGACACGGTGACACGCTAATGATGCGGCTGGAATGAAGTCACTCACTGCCGTCCTTCCCCTGGCAGGCAGAGAGACAGAACTGCGGTGCGGGGAGGAATGCTTACCTGGGTAGACCGTCGCGTCTGTCGAGCTTGTCTGGAGCGCGCTTTCCGTAAAGACTCTGCCTCCTCATCCCGTACAGGAGTCAGATACGACCTAGGGAAGACAGGGAACAGCAGGGAACACCTTTGCTGCCGGCACTGCACACACCACAGGGGCTCATTCCCACATGCTGGAAAGAAGTGTTGCTCAAGGTCAACATGGCAAGGATGCTATCTGCCATCAGTAAATGCTATAAACCTGACACCGCTCACACAGCAGTGCGCCATCTGAAAAAAGAGAATTGCGTCGTTTTCCTTCCTTGCCTGTGCTTACACTTTTTCTTTTCTTTTCTCATCATACTGTTCTGACCAAGAATTGTAGGCCATGCTAAAGAGAGGTGGTGACAGTAAGTATCCGTTCTCTGTTCCTGCTCTCAGCACTCTACCACTAGAAGGGCCGTTGGCTGTAAAATTTCTTTAGACACTACTCATCAAATTCAACTAAAACTTTCTATTCTTACAGAAATCAGGCTAAGGTTTTGCATGCACTGATGCATGGGTCCACATGTTCACATGGAGATTAGAGACTGCTGTCAAGTGTCTTCATCGTTCTGTGTGTGTGCGCACGGGTGAACATTAATGTGTACAAGTGCAGACGTGCACATCTCACTGTGCACACATACCACACACAGCATATGGAGAGAGGTTAGAGGACAGCTCCGAACATCGTCCCTTACCTTTACCTTATTTGACACAGGCCATTAGTCTCCACCTCCCATCTCCCCCAGGACCACCTGGGTGACAGATGAGCTGCTCTGTGAGTTCTGGGGGTGTGAGCACGGTTCCTCACACTTGTGTGGTGAACACTTTTACTCATGGAGTCATCTCCCTAGCCCGTCTGTATGATTTTTTGAAACAAAGTCTGACTGAAACTGGAGCTCACTGATGTGGCTAGACTGGCTGACCAGTAAGATGTGGCAAACCTCCTCTCCCTGCATCCCCAGTGACGAGATTACAGTAGCGTGCCGACACAGCCTTTAGTGTGGGGGCTGGGGGTCTAACCCAGGTCCTCATGCTTGTATAGAAAAATCAGATTGATTTTTAGTGAAAACTCTGTAAGTTTCTGTGGTGGTATTCTATTTGTACTGAAATGTGATTTTGATTGTATGTTAATAAATAAAGTTGCCCGGGGGTCAGAGCTATTAGAGCCATAGACAGAGTGTGGCAGTGGTGGCACACGCCTTTAATCCAGCACTTGGTAGAAGAGCTAGGTAGATCTCTGTGTGTTCAGGGATACAGCCAGCATTGGAGACATATGCCTTTAAGACCTGGGGGGCTGTACATACAGACATTGATGAGGCAGTCACATGTTTGGGTTTACAACCAATGAGAAGGCAGAACAAAAAGACTATGAAAAGACATACACACAGGAAATAGGTCTCTTTCGGGAAGCTAGGACCACTGCAGGAGGAAGGGTGAGATTTTAGCTCTGAGCTCTGACCTCTTGGCTTTTTCTTTTACATTGGTTTGTGTTTCTTATTTAATAAGACGGTTGGGTACATCTACAAGTTTCAAACAAAAGGACCCAGGTTTTGTGTTTATATTTTGCTTTTGTGCCTGTGTGTTCATGCTAGTCAAGTACTCTATCAGCTGAGCCACACATTCAGCTCAATATATAAATGTGTGGATATGTGTGCACTCCCAGGTTTAGCTAGACCGGGTGGCTAGCGAGGCCCTGGGAGCCACCCACCTCTACTTCCCCAGTGCGGGGCTACAGCCATGCTGCTATACTCAGCTTCTGTATTGGGGATCTAAACTCAGGACCTTATGCTGACAGGGCAAACATTTTACCAGCTCGGTCACGCCCCAGCCCCCAAATATATTACTACATGTACTTTAAGATTTCTTCACTCAGCTGGGCAGTGGTGGCGCACACCTTTAATCCCAGCACTTGAGAGGCAGAGGTGGTAAATCTCTGTGAGTTTGAGGCCAGCCTGGTTTACACCGTGAGTTCCAGGACAGCTAGGGTTGTTATACAGAGAAATCTGTTTCAAAAAACAAAAACAAATAAACAAAAATTCTACACTCACAGTCATAAAAGCAATGTGAACTTTGATTTTCTCTTCTCATGGTATAGTAGCCAGCTTTGTGAGTTAAAGTTATATGTGTTGGAAGCATTTTCTCCTGATCTATTTTCTGTAATGATGTACGTATGATTTGGGTTACATAATGTAAAAAGTTCACCAATAAAAGTTACCTGAGTTAGTGCTCTTTTGGAGGAAACCTTTAAATAAAATATTCAAATTCTGTAATAGGTTTATTTATATTTTCTGTTTTGAAAACAAATATTCTGTTTTTCAGGGAATTTTCTCTTTTCTTATTTGGTGGTAGACAATTTTTCATAAAATCCTTATAATAAAGTCTAATTTCTATAGCAGCTATTTTCTTTTTGTTTCTTCTTGTTTTTGAGACAGGGTTTCTCTGTGCAGCTCTGGCTATCTTAGGACTCACTCTGTAGACTAGGCTGGCCTTGAATACAGAGATCTGCCTGCCTCTGCCTCTTGAGTGCTGGGATTAAAGGTGTGCACCGCCCAGCTTAGTAGTTATTTTCAGTAGACCAATGCCTAAAGGACTTTGAAATTTGATCTAGTTCTAAGATTCTGGATAGAGATGATAAAATTATCCCTACCTTGCAGATGAGTCAATTAAGGCCCCTGAGAGCATTAAAATAGTCAAGATCACAAGGTCATTCACCAAAAGACATTATCACGATGCTCTCCTGCACCCAGAACTTGCCTTACTTTATTCAACAATGAAAACCATTTGTTTCTTTCCCAAAGCATGATGACATTCCAGCTATATGGATTAATGGATCAAGACATGTCTTCCTCCAATTCTACGAGCAGCAGGAGTGAGTAGATGGATGTGTCTTACCCTGGCCTTCCTCTGGCATCCTGATCGCTCCCTACAGTTTGCCATACTGAACAGTCTGGCTTTTATGTTTGCAGAAGTTGCCATCAAATGTTATAAGGCTGCTGTGAACAAACCATAAAAATGAAATAATCTGAGGGACTAGATTCTCCTTTGGAGGATGCAATAGGCTCTGTAATCAGTCAGGTGTAACCTGATGCAGAATGGAATGGGAGGTCAAAAAGACTGCTGGGTTCTCCTTCAGCCTCTTAGGACCTTAGTATTCTCAGTCACAAAATAAAGTCATAGGAGAAGTGTTTTTCAAGATTTCAGTCATCTGTAACCATAGTGAATCCATATTTATGCTGACTGTGGATAAAAGGCCTTTACATCTTCTTGCTAAAAGCCTATTCATTGGTCTGGCCAAATACAGTCACCTCTAATTATTCCAGGGGGTTGGTTTGGGTACCCCTTCCCATACCCAAAGCCATGAGTGCTCAAGTCTCTTACATAAAACCATATAGCATTTGCAGATATATTATATCTTCTTTAAATATATATACTTTAAAACATCTCTAGCTTACTTCCATTGCCCAACACAATGTAAAAGCTATGATACTGGTAGTGATATGATGTTAGCCAAGGAATGGCAAGAGAAAATTATCTGTTAAGAACAGATGTATTTTTTCCTCCTGAATATTTTCAACCCAGAGTTGGTTGAATCCAGATTCAAAACTTGTGATACAGACAGTTGATTGTACTAAGTTTTCTGTAGTCTATGGATCACTTTCTTTAGTTCCTTCAATGGAACTTTGCATAACAACGGGACTGTCCAATATCCATTCTAATATAGGAGCCAGTAGCCACATGTGGCTCCTGAACATTTTAAATGTAGCTAGTGTAACAGAGGACTTTACCTTTAACTTACTTGTCACTGAATTTAAATACTGACAGGAATACTGACTATGACACTCGGAAGCACAGCTCTGGAGTCCTGAGAATATACTGAAAAGGCATATTCTCAGCTCTCTCCTTAAATGTGTATAACACACACCTAACAGAATTCATGAAGATAGAGTGTTTGAGAGCAATTGATTACATTTTCTTCTCCAAGTTCCTGTTTTTCTTCTGTGCTTCCCACAGACAATATTACTATAACCTTATGCTTTTATATGCAGTAATTTCCAGTTTTATGAGCTAATGCTGGGGTTCCCACCTTCAAGGTGTTTATAGGTACAGCAAACAGGAAGACACTCACAGAACAGAGTACCCCAGAGCCCCCTTTTTTCTAATTTCAGAATTGATACTCTGCTGCCTCCAAATGCCTTTACCCATTCCACCCTGCTTTCCCTTTGCCCCCCTCAACACAGAACTCCAAGAAAACAGACTGTTACCTCCTTGTGCAGGCCTGCATAGCAGAATGAAGGTCAAAACATGCATGGAGATGAACAGCAAGAAAGGTAAGTGGCTGCTGGGAAACACTGCAGTCTCAGCATCCGTCTCCCTTGGAAACTGGAGAAAGCTTGCTCTGCCACTGCTACCCAGCAAGCCAGAGGCAGAGCTTGTAATTTGCTAAGAAGCTGTTACTAGGAAGGAGGGAAAGGAAGGGGGGAGGAGGGTAAAATCTTGGGGCTCAGCAAGCCAATGCTGCTAATAGTTCCCAAAATACCATTCCATTATATGCATATTTTATATACTGTACCAAACCAATCAATACTCCTTGTCATTCGACAGAGGGAGAGGAATTCTTCCTTATTTGAAAGAAGACAGAGCAGAGAGGTGCAGCATTCCTATTCTGGATGTCATTTCATCTGCCCTTGGGCTACCCTAGATGCGGCATCCACCCAAGTGAGCTGTAAATACTGCCTCACTGGAGGCCTGGGCCCAGCCAGCTGGCACATACCAAGAGAGGAAAAGAGACGATAAAAGAGAACACATGACAGGAATGCAAAGACAAGTTCAATTCCGCATAAAGGGGTTAAACCTGGACAGGGGAGGCTGTAAGCACTTCTCAGGGGTTAAACCTGGACAGGGGAGGCTGTGAGCACTTCTCAGGGGTTAAACCTGGACAGGGAAGGCTGTGAGCACTTCTCAGGGGTTAAACCTGGACAGGGAAGGCTGTGAGCACTTCTCAGGGGTTAAACCTGGACAGGGAAGGCTGTGAGCACTTCTCAGGGGTTAAACCTGGACAGGGAAGGCTGTGAGCACTTCTCAGGGGTTAAACCTGGACAGGGAAGGCTGTAAGCACTTCTCAGGCTGAGAGAAGCTACAAGATGAGGAAGCTTTGCACATCTAAGTTTGCTTTCTGCTGTTGTGATAAACACCGACTAAAAGTAACTCTGGGGGAAAAGGGTTTATGTAGCTTATAGGTTACAGTCTACCATCTAGGGAAGCCAGAGGGGACTCAAGGCACGAACCTGGAAGCAGGCACTAGAGCAGAGGCTATAGAGGAAAGGTGCTTACTGGCTTGCTCCCAGGCCTTCATACATCTACCTTTCTTAGACCACCCAGGACCACCTGCCCTGGGGTGGCACTGTCTTCAGTGGGACAGGCCCTCATCCATCATTTAGCAACCAGGAAATGCCCCACGACACATCTACAGGCCTATATGATGGGATTCCCTTTCCCCAGGTATTATCTAGGTTTGTGTCAATGGGACAAATAACTGACCAGCACACTAGCATATGCTATATATTAAGGTATGATCTGATTTTACAGTTTAGTATAACTGCATTCTAGGGATTATGTGCCATTGTGGACTCTTATTCAGCGCTGATATCAGAGCTGAAGTTCAAGCAAGGAACCTTCACTATCACTCCAAAAAGAGAAAAGAAAGATACAGAGAGAACAAAGGAGGGGCACTTCCAAATCTTCTAGACTGGTGCTATCAGGGACAATTTTGCATGTCCCATTCCATGGGGAAGGCAGAATTATCTGGCCCTAAATGTCAACGGTGTGGAATCTTCAGCCCTTGACTATAGAGCATTCTTGGAGTATGGGCTCAGAAGATAAGTCTTAAGCTATGTGTCCCCTACAGTGCTCAAGCAGTCACTGATGAGCATCAGGGCAAGGCTCTGAACCCATGGCTGCCACACTGCACTGCAGACATTGAGCAGTCACAACAGAAACCACATGTCCTTCGAAGTCGAAGATGTTTCCTACCTGGCCATTCACAGAGAAACTCTGCAGAGACCTAATTCTAGCCTCCAAGTCCTACCGCTCTAACCTAGAGCTCAGAGAACTCTTTTTGCTGTACACGGCCAACGTGACTGCATTTGTGACCTACCTTCAATCAGCAGAGTATAATGTTGAGTTCTCCTCCTTCTGAACATTTGCTCAATAAAAAACATGCCAGTGTTCAGAGCCAAAGCCACTTTCACAAATGACAGTGCTCTACCTATGTAGGTCACTTTACAATTAGTTCACTGGTCACAGCAGGTGTTAATGATGCCAAGAATGACAGATTCATGGGCCAACAAGGCCAGTGCATGCTGCTCTACTGTATACCCACAGGCTATACCATCGAGACCTGACCAACTGTCTCCAACATTTATCACTGAATACAGAACAGAGCAGGGTACCATCACTGGCTTACTGTTTAAAATAAAAGAGCCAACAAATTCTATACACATAGGAATAAATCAATTTTCTTTTTCAAGACAGGGTTTCTCTGTGTAGCCCTGGCTGTCCTGGAACTCACTTTGTAGACTAGGCTGGCCTTGAACTCACAGAGATCTACCTTCCTCTGCCACCCAAGGGCAGGGATTAAAGGCGTGCAACACCACCACCTGGCAACTCAAATCTTAATGGGAAGGATGGCAGAAAAGTTATTAAGTATCTATATGATAAAATTTACATAATCATTACCAGATAAACTAAAAAGCATTACAGATGCACACAGCAGAAAACACCTGAACTTAATCAACTAAAACAAGAACAACAAATACAATGTCAAATCACTAAATACACATTCAAGAAAGTTAAAGAAACAGGAAACCAGGAAAGCCTGTAAACAAAAGACCAAGTGTTTCACTAGTAGCTAGAAAATGCCAGCTTAAAACAGAGCGAAGCTACTTTATCTTTTTTTTTATTGGCAAAAAAAATGAAAAATGTAACAGAATGTTTCAAATACAACCCAGTTGTAAATAAGACAGAAATATGCACTCACCATTTAGACTCAGAATTCCCATTTAGGAAGAACTATCCATGAGAAACTCTTGCATATTTATACAAGGAATATAAACAAGGGTGCACACAGCAGTATTATCATTAGTATCATGAGAGAGAGAAAGCACTGCAATGTCCATTAACATAGAAAACAATGGATCATAGTATAATCATGTAATGAACCAAAATAAACATTTAAAGGGGAAAAACAATGTTGAGGGAAAATAGAAAGTTTCAGAATGTCAGGAATGATCAACATATATAAAATACAAACTCATGTAAAAAGCATTGTGTATGTGTTTAGGCGATGAAGTAATAACAGCAGCAATAAAAGTTTGAGAATGACAAATACCAAATTCAGCTTTTAGGGTGGGAGTCAAGGGACGCCAGGAAGAGAGAGATTCATGAGTACTTAAACCACGTTCTTAGTGCTTTATTTGAAAACAACTGATGCAAATATAGCAGGATGCTGGGATATGATCTTGTCAGAGGTTGCACACTTAGGATGTTTAATAATTTTACAAGAAAAAAAAACCCATACATAGCATGACATAAATAGAACATGGATAGATATTAGCAATGGTCTTGCTGGTGGTGAGACTATGGATTGTTTTATTAAAGTAAGATCACTCTGGAACATTTTATAAGCCAATGGTTAAAAGATTTTAGGTTATAATTAAGCCAAATGTTGTGGCTCATACCTGTAATCTCAGCACTAGGGGCACAAGAAAGGATTGAGGCAAAAGTCTTGTCACAAGTTCAAAACTAGCCTGTGGTAGAATGAGAGTCTGTCTTGACAAGAAAGAAACAACTCTCCTTTAATCTACAAAGGACCATTTTGAGTAATAAAATATACACTGAATGAAAAAAAAGAATAAAAGGAGGACACGATTCCTCCTAAGGGTTTGAAATTTTATTATGGATATAAGGGAGAGCATGGGGAGAGGCAGAGGCATCTGGAAGAGTCCACAGTGAACATGACCGGCAGACTGGATGGGCCATGTGAGGAGAAGGGGTAGGGAGAAGGAAGAGCCAGGAGCCAAGAGGCCTGGAGAGCAGGAACCATCTCAGTGGTGGCCAAGAGGCCAAAAGGGCTGGTAGCCAAAGTGGCTGAGGTTACATAGGGAAGAGCAGCTGGGGGAAGGCTGTCCAGTCCAGTCCCTGTATAGAGGTATGCCAGCCGGGAGGACTCAGTAACAGGCAGGAGCTGAGGGAGACTGGTGGCCAGAGTCCATTTTGCTATATTAATAGGCACCTCAGTTAGCCAGATTGTCCTGGGTTTGAGACTTAACATACACAATAGGGTTTGTGTTTTACATCTAAAGCTTTATGGACTATACTTGGTAATCACATTCCAAATGCCACTGTCCCACACTGTAGACTTCAACAGTGAGCTGAAGTCTAGTGAATGGAGATCCCTTGTGCTTCATCCATCCAATGCTAGCACCCCTCTAAAGTCCTAAGAATGCGGGCATTATTCTGTCATTACAACATTAGGAGACAGCATTGTGCCTACTCTGTAATGGGTACTCCAAACTATTAGCGAAAGGAGTTAAGGTTGTACGTGAAACATGGAATCTGGGTTAGCACAGTTATGTGCCTTATTATGTATCAATTCCTATTCATTGGGTAATTTACTGCTTCTTAGTTCATCTGGTAGTGTGGGGGTTCATTCACTCTCTTTTTCATTCTTTCCAGACATTTTCCTACCTTACCTTTTGTTTTATCTACCCTGGACACCATATATAAAAATGAAGAAGGACTGATCTTGAGCAGGATCTATGGGGAGATGTATACAGTGATAATCAGGATTTAAGAGAAAATTGCCACAGATTCTTCTGGAGAGAAAACCTTATATTATTTGAGGGGCCAAGGAATGAAACACCACAGGAGAGCAATAATCAGGACCTAAGGAGTAAGAGTCTCCCTTAAAAAAAAGGGGTGGGGTGGGGGCATTTCATAGGGTGCAGTTTCTGATTTGAGGCAGGAGTCAGTGACCTGGCCTGCAGAACACAGACTTAAGGGCTCGAGTTAACAAGAGAGCACTACAGATGGAGGAGAGGGGAGAATGGAAAGATTTTTGGTTTGGGCATCAAATTCAGGGCCTTGTACATGCCAAGCAGGTACTCTACCACTCGGCAACATCCCCAGACAGAAGGAGAAAGAGAAGACTTGCTCACAGGGCAAGAGAGCTAAGATGGAAAAGGCTGTCGGCAAGTCTTTGCTTTGGTTCTCTGTCAGCAAACTCTTCTAGTTTGATCTCTGAATTTCTCAGTTTGGTAGCACATATGCAGGATAACATTTTTAAAAAATACATAAGAAGAGGCTTTCTCTGTTTTAAAAGCCAGAGAGATAAATGGTTTAGTCTGGTTTGCTGCTACCCTTTTTCTTTAGGGGACCTGAGAACCCTAAGAGAAATACCTGTAATGATACTTGAAACAGATGGAGAAATAAGGGGGAGGGGCAGAGGGGAAAGAAACAATGGCCACAGATGATGACTCCTGTGGTGTGCCTAGTAAGTCGAACATTTCCCTACACCTTGCATGTGTTATAAAGAGCACCAAGAGATCCAGGACAGAACTCTTACTGACAGCTGAAGCAACTGGAGCAGATCTGTTAAAGAGCGAGACCCCTGGGAAGATGCTTGCGAGTTACAGAAGAAACGGACTGAAAAGACACAAAGAAGGAACTTCAGAATGGCAAAGGGAGCCAGGAAAGAATGGTATGAGAGGTCATGATGATTTTTAAAAACAGCAGTGAATTTCATAAAGTGCTGTTGAGAGTTCAAGGTAAAAGAAGAGATGACCATGGAATTAAACCATTAAGGACATGGCCTCGGCCAGAGCAATGTCACTGGGCTGGCAGGTGGAGCAGAATTTCTATTTTAGTAGGCTGAAGAGTGAGTAAGAAGCTAGGAAGTGGATAAAGTGAAATTAGAGGGCTTTTTCAAGACCGACAACAGCTAAAAAGGGTGAGCTTGGTAACGTCAGAATGCAGTGTGGGGCCTGAGGTGAGTCCTAAGATGGGAAAGAGGTGTGTCTCTAAGGACAAGTCACGTCTGTGCAGAGTACACTTCTGTCAGAGAGCAACTAAACTTGTGGTTTTGCTTCCCATTATTTATGACTTGTGTGTGCTAAGAGTTGGTTTAAACACAATTGGCTTCACTATAATGGAATGTGGTTCCTGAAGGATCCTTGAGGCGTCCCTCCATTTTATTTACATGTCAGTGATCAGTGGACCATTTTCAGCACCAGTACATGGGGACTGTGAATCACACTCTCCGTCTAACCTACCTCAGGTTAGAAGAGAGAGATTTCCTAAGAGGAAATGAATCAGAGAGGTAGGTAAATATATTGCCCAGAGTTATCTTAAGACCCGAGGAAGAAAGGGTGTTGTTTAGAGAAGAGTCCAGGTCACTGCTGTCAGCTAGGCACTATTTGTAAATACTTCTTAAACAGAAATGTCACCCAATGCTCCAGAACTCTGCCAAAGATAAAATTCTTATAGCCAGCATCCTCACCCAATACGTATAAGGCAACTTCTTTTTTGATTCTCAGAAGCCCTTCATTTCCCATCAGGTTTGAAAGAAGATAGAAAGTTTCCATTTGCTGTGTTTTCAGAAGTGACAGCTCCCCTAGTACTCATTTCCTTGAAGTATTATGGTCCCTTTAAAGACATCAAGAGATCTGCTCATCAAGCTCGTGGTGTCAAGCTCACGGTATGGAATGGTCCAGCTAAGCTTAACCTCTTAGATGCCTTTGTGTGATGCTTCTAAGTCACAGAAAGGCAGTGGAGTCCTAAAGACCTGGTCTTAAATCCTTGCTCTTTCATTACTAATTTTGATCACTCAAAAGTTCTTTAATCTATCTGAGCTTTAATTCTTACATGTACTGTGGTGGGGGGTGGGGGAGAAGGGTCTGGGCATATAACAAACTTTCAAAACATTAATTTTTTAAATCTACCTAATCTTTCATATATATAAAAGCTGACTCAAAATCCACCTCCATGAAGCCTATTCTAGCTATACTATCCTCCATCATTGACTTTTTTTTTTTTTTCCTGAAATCCTAATATATTTGCTGGAACACACTGTTGAACTGAAGGAGATAATGACTATATTAGAGATCCCCAATACTGAGAGTACAAGGTATGGCATATCCCTTTCCTACTATAGCTATAGCTCTTAGCACAACACCAAGCACATAGATGTTCATTAGACAGTCATTGATAACTTAGGATCCCATAATTTTGGCACCTAATACTATCTATATAATCGCTAACTCCGCTAGTTAGCCAGTGGTGAAGCCCAGACTGGAGATGTTACCTAGCTTGCCTGTGAAGGCATCAACTGCTTTTGGAAAGGTAAAGTATGCATCCTGCTTACAATCCAGGGAGCTTTTTACCCTGTGCCTGTTGCTGTCCTCTGAGGAAGTACCTGGAAATCCACAAGGGCCTTTTGTGTGCTAGAAGCTACCTGCATTCCCTGTATTACAACACTTAAATGGAATAGAGAAGATGTGCTCATCGGAAAATTGATCCAAACACAAACTAGAATCTTGAGGTCATGCATCCAAGTAGATCCACTGACATTCCTCTGCTGCCACCTTAAGGACAGAAAAGATTACTACAATTTTATTAAAAAAATAGCAACAAAAACCCCATTGATCTAACATCTATGTAATAGGCTCTGTGATATGAAGAAAACTCTATAAAAAGCAACAGTTCACAAGTTCACAATGCAGTGACAAAAAGCAACAGCATACCATTTAACTCAGTCCTAAGAACTGTGATAGCAAAGAACACTGGAGAGAATTCTGGCGTCAGCCTGGAGCTAGGGAGCAAAGCAGTCAGCAATAGATTTAAAATGGAGGAGCTCTCGTTGGCACAAAAAAAAAAAAAAAAAAAAAAAAAAAAAGTCTTTCTGAATAGAACACCATTAGCACAGACACTATGATCAACAATTAATAAATGGGACCCATGAAACTGAAAAGCTTCTGCACAGTGAAAGATGCTGCCTTTTGGACAGAGCAGCAGCCTCTAGAATGGGAAAAGATTTTCACCAACTACACATCTGAGAGAGGACTAATATGGAAAATACATAAAGAACTCAAGAAACCACATATCAAGAAAACAAATAATCCAACTGAAAATGGGGCACAGATTTAAACAGAGAATTCTCGATAGTGGAAACTCAAATGGCTGAGAAACACTTAAAGAAATGTTCAACATCCTTAGCCATATCTAATGTGAGTATATGATATGCAGGGCATCTGATATATGACCCCATGTGAAAGGGTTGCTTAACCACCACCCCCAAGGGGTTGTGACCCACAGGTTGAGAACCGCTAGACTGGAGGGAACAGCTAGATCTCATTAGGAAAGGAAATAAAATAGTTATGGCTGGATGGTGGGCTGGAATGGGAGGATCAAGTGGAGAGGGGGGTTGGATGGGTTTGTGGGAGGGAACACAGGGAGAGACATCTAAAATTAAGGGCCACTTGAGGGGTATTATGGGAACCTAATACAGCAGAAACTTCCTAAAATAGATACATATATGAAGGTGATCTAAATGAAATTATCAAACAATGGAGAAAGAGTCACAACTGGCCATCTCTTGTCACCAAGTAAAGCTTCCAGTACTGGAACTGGGTTACCTCTAATTGAGTTGTTGGTCAAAGGGGCCCCATGGGAATCTCCAAACAACCCAGGCTGTTGCCAAGACAGGTTGTTCTCTACAAACTGACAGCAAGGCACCGCTGCTGAAGACAATACCCACACAATTCACTGGAGATGGGGATGTCAAGCTGGTGTCCACAACAGAGCCTTTACCCCTACATCCCAGCATCTTTGATACAGGAACATATTCTCTACACTCTCAAAAGAGAAACCTGAGCACCAAGCCAGGCACAAACCCTTTCTCTACAATGGTGTACTTCCTGAAAAAATAAGCTTGGGCAATAGTGGCACAAAGCTTATGGGAGTAACCAACCAATAACTGATTTGACTTATGCAAGCCCACTCTACAAGTTGGAACCTATACCCAACACTGCATGGATGATCAAGAACTTGAAACTAGATAGCCCAGGAACCTAGGGTAAAACCAAATAATAACAGTCTACAAAAAAAAAAAAAAAAAAAAAAAAAAAAAACTGTAGTGATAAAATGACTCCTGATGATATTCTGCTATATTCATAGATCAGTACCTTGTTCAGCCATCATCAGGGAAGTTTCTTCCTGAAGCAGATGGGAACAAATAGAGACCCAGAGCCAGACACTGTGTAGAGAATGAAATGCCTTAGAACACTCAGCCCTAATGAGATCTCTTCATCACATTCCCTCTCTTCAGAGCTCCGGGAACCCCAAAGAAGCGGAGGTGGAAAGAGTACAAGAGCCAGAGGGAATGAAGCACACCAGGGAACAAGGCCCTCTCCATCCACTGAGCAGAGCTCATATGAGCTCACGAGACTGAAGCAGCAAACACAGGGCCTGCACAGGTCTGCACCAGGCTCTCGGCCTATATATTATAGTTTCCAGTTCAGCGTTTTTTTATAGGATTCCTGAGTGTGCGAACGAGTGGGTCTCAGCCTTCTCTTGGGCACTTTTCCTTTTGTTGGTTTGTCTTGTTCAATTTCAATGTGATAGTTTTTGTATTCCCTTATCTTATTTTTTAAGAATGAATGAATGAAAACCTAGCCACTAGGGTCAAGGTTAACAACTGGACTGTCACTTATACCTGCCGGGAGAGAAGGATGGGATAACAATGACTGGGAGAAAAGTTCTAGATAAGCAGATTTAAAAACTCTGATGAAGGCTGGGTACAGTGGTATACATTTGGGGTTGAGGCAGGAGGATCACTATTTTTTGGCCAGTTTGGTGTACATGGTGGGACTCCATCTTAATAACCAAACAAACACAAGCAAAAATGGAAAAGAGACTAAAGAGTAATTTCTTTGCAGAACTAAATAATCAATCAGCAGTGCTTTAAAACAGCCCGGCTCCGCATCATTTTCAATTTTGTCCAGAAACTGGTCCTCTGAGCATAAAGATTAATTAGAATTTTTTTTGTCTTACATATAGAAAAAATTATTTTCATTTAAGATTAATTATGGATCCATCTATGATTATAAGGAAGTTCATATCTAGTAACAGGTCAACAGCCTTATTTACACAGACCTCAAATCATTAGTGTCTTTATTTTGTTTAAAGGTCAGCTGAATTGCAATCTACCCAGTTTCTCTCGGTAACTGCCCTAATGTTTGGACAGTGATTTTCATTTAGCTAAAATTATATCATGTAATATTTTAAAAAAATGAAGATAAGCAATACAACCAATACCTGTGTATCATTAGCATCCAACTTAAGAATAACAGACACAATATTAATTTCATCTTTAAAAGATAAGGGCTTTCCTGGATCTTGAAATTTTTAATTAGCTTGTACTACCTTGAGTCTTGGGTATGTTCCTTACATATTTATGCCTGTTCAAATTAATTACGAATGTGAGGAAATGTACATTCTAAGCCAGTAATCTTAAACACCTGCATCCTATTCTTACCACCTGCATTTCCTCCTTTTCCAATCACACCATTTAAACAACCAAGTTAATTTTCCAAAGAACTACAAGGAAGAGGAAGACCAGCATGAAAGCATGTATTATGTTCTAAAATGTTAACTGTCGTAACAACTGAAAGCACGAATCTAAGATGTCAACTGTCACAGCAATTGTTTGTGCTGCTTCTGCCATTCGACCACTGCACTGATGTCTTACCCTCAGCCATCTTGAGCAGTCCGAAGTAGCCAGAATGAGAATATGCTAGTAACCCATGGCAGGGGTCTGACTCAATTCTTGGAACACACAGGCAACTTCTTGTGCCTCTGATTTCCACAGAAGAATGGCAAGGATTCACCTGTGCGGCCAAAGCATGCCAGGGGAGCTACAACAGACACACCTTGCCACACACCTGTGCAAAGGGCTTTACCAGAAGCCAATGTTCAACAGACAGGTGGCCACTCTTCTCCTTGTCATTTCTCCGTAAACAGACGATGGTGAGGAACATGGAAAATGAACCGTAGATGAGAAAAAAGTCAAGGCACAACATCTCAGCCCCTCCTACATGTTACTAATATAGGTCTAAAAACCCCTACTTCACCAGAAGGAAATTAACTATAAAGACATGGCTGATACAAGCTCTGAGTGGCGGGAATTAGGTGAGTGTGGCCCCATCTCAAGTGGCTGAGCAATTGGGATATTGTCACAAGAGCTTTCTGCTATGCTGGTGAATAGAGCCTTGTCTTTTAAACAAGTGTGTAGTCAAGAGGAAGAGGAGGAGGAGGAATTTTGTAAGTCTCTACTCCTGAACCATTACGTGGTGTGTTAAGGTATTACATGAAAAATGTCCTTGTTTCTGGAAAAGTGCAATCATGTTCTGATAGCAATATTTAGCAACAGAAATGGCAAAAGATATTAGACATTTTAATTTAAGACTCAAGTCTCATCATATTTACTCTTAGCAGACACCATCCAGGCTCCCTTCCCAGAACTGTTCACTGGAGCTAAACAACACTAATGTTTTTAAACAGCTTTACAGATTTCAGGGTTCATTTGTACATGGAGTGTACTGTTCAGCTGTTTTCAGTACATTTAGTTATGCAGACATTCCCATAACCAATCTGAAAGCATTTTCATCTTCCTCAAAAATGAAAACAGAGTGTTCCTGAGTAAGGAGGTACCCTACAAAAGTCAGTTCCTGACATCATCACATCAAGTCACTAGCCTGTTGTCTCCAGGAAGTACCCAAGTGCTGAGTTTCTAGGATCCTCTTCCTGGAGAAAGAAAGAGCATAAGAAGGGTCCTGGGTAAGGCTGTCACTCACTTTGCTGCCAAGATAAAAAATGTCCCCTAGTATCTAGAAGTACACCAGGGCAATGTGTGACCCTGTAAATATGGGTCACTTGTTTGCTATGCTTCATTTTATTGTATCTGTAGATACTATGTTTACAAATGGAATGTTTGTGGCAACCTTACTTCCAGAACATCTAATGATGCAATCTTCCTGTCCATACTTGCTTATTTCCCATCTGTTGTTGCTGTTTTTTAACAGATTACACACAAACACACACACACACACACACACACACACACACACACACATATATGACTGCACCAAGCAAAACTATCAATACGGCAGACAGCCTTTCCAAGTGAGGTGTCTGCTAGGAACTATGGAGATGCAGGGCAAGTCAGCATCTGGCTCCAAACAACACTCTCACATCAGAGGCCAGTTAGTGCAAGGGGTGACTTCAAGTGGAGTCCAGTGCTCACTCACTACTGTGAATTTCCTAGGGCATCTAAGAACCCCGTTCAGTCTACTTGCGTGTGCCTTCTACATGAAACAGTGAAGCCTGGATGACATCACATCTATTTATAACATGGTTACAGAAATGTTCCAAGCCTGCTGTTGGGAATGACTGCTCAGGAAAAAAAAAAAAAAGATTCCTTCCAAAATATTGCTGCTCACTGACACTGCACTTGGTCACCCAGGAGGAGGGTGGAGACGCATGAGGAGATCAGTGTTTCACCTCTATTGACACGGCATATCTACTCTGCAGCCCAGGGCTCGCAGTAATTCTGACGGATAGGTCTCATTAGCTAAGAAACGGATTTTCTAAGGTGAAGGATGACACAGACAGTGATTCCTCCCCAGATCTGTGGGAGGAATCCAAAGTGAAAATCCTCCAGAAAGGAGTCTGGACTGGAGATACCACTGAAAACACTGGTGACGAAAGGATTAACTGGACTTGGGAAGAGGCTGACTTCTATCCATGGATCACTCTTTGGGGTTCAAGTGTTCAGAGGAGGCAGTACTTCCAGAGGTGACATCCATAGAAGAGAACTAGAATGAAAGGCTAGAGAGGCGGCTCAGTGGTTAAGAGCACTGACTGTTCTTGCAGAGGACCTGGGTTCAGTTCACAACCTCTCACAAACATCTGTGTAACTGCAATTCTAAGGAATCAGATTCTCTCTCGCCTTCCGTGGGTACCAGGCATGCACAGGGCGCACATACAGACATGCAGGGCAAACACTCATACACATAAAACAGCCTCACTAGCAAAAATATAACAGCTTGCTAAAGCTGTATTATTTAGCAATATGTTTAAAAAAAAAAACCTTTAAAATTACATGTATTGATTTTCAGGGGTGGGGAGAATGCCACAGGGCATATATGGAAGTCAGGAAAATTTGGGAGTGTCAGTTCTTTCCTTTTATCATATGGGTTCTGGGGATGGAGCTCAAGTCATCAGGCTTGGTGGCAAGTGCCTTTATATCTGCTGAGTCACCTTGTCAGCCCAATAGAGCATTTTTAAGTTAAGGTTACATATATTGTATTTTTAGGCATTGCTATGGCAAAATTGACTATAAAAGATAAACACTGTATTTATATGCAATGGGAAACCCAAAAAAATTGCTTTATTACAGTACCTTTTTTTAACTGTGACATTCATTTTATTGTGGTAGTTTGGAATCACCTAACTCTAAGGGATGCCTATAACAGACAAGGAGGTTAGACACAGATAAGTGAGCCCACATTAAAAGCACAGTCTCAACATCCTGAGATACAGGATTCCTACAGCATGCAGGGTTTAAAGATTAAATGAAATAAGCAACCTGAAATCTAAAATAGTAGCACCATTTAGACTTTTTTTTTGTTGTTGTAGAATATTATTCTAAGGTGTGTTACTTTTGTTATGTTGCATTTGTTTAACTCTGTGAAGCTGTGTTACTGTGCCTGTCTAAAACACCTCATGATCTAATAAAGAGCTGCATGGCCAATAGCAAGGCAGGAGAAAGGATAGGTGGGGTGGGCAGGCAGAAAGAGTTAATAGAAAGAGAAATCTGGGAGATAAGAGATCTAGGAGGGAGAGGAGGAGGAGGACATCAGGGGCTTGCCACCCAGCTATACAACAAGCCATGGAGTACGAAAGGAAGGTATACAAAAATAGAAAAGAGAAAAAGGCCAGAGGCAAAAGGTAGAAGGGATAATGTGAGTTAAAAGCTGGCAAAGCAGGGAAGACTCCTGCGGGCAGGACCCCCACCAAAATCCCCCATGTGACTCTGCAATCTACAAGATCCACGCCCTACCCCAATACCCATCCCCCTGCAACCCCAGGGGTTTCCTGAGACATGGAATCCACCAGCTCTCATTGGACCAAGAGGCCTCCTGAGATACAGAATCCACTAGCTCTGATTGGACCAAGAGCCCCAATAAGACCAAGAGCAGCTCCCTGAGACACAGAATCAGTCAGCTTGGATTGGACCAAGAGCAGCTCCCTGAGATATGCAATCCACCAGCTCCAATTAGACCAAGAGCTAAGATTGGACCCAGAGTGGCCCCCTGAGACACAGACACAGAGAGCACAGATTGGACCAATAGCAGCTCACTCAGATACAGGTACCTCTTGCACCTATTGGAGGAAGAGATGGGTAGATGCCAGACCAAAAATACATACAACAACATAAAGAGCAATACAGCATCACCAGAACCTAGCCCTTCTACAACAGTAAGACCTGAACATCACAACATAGAAGAAGCAGAAGTAAGCGACCTTAAACATAACTTTATGAAGATGCTAGAGGCCTTTAAAGAGGAAATGAAAAATTCCCTTAAAGAAATTGAGGAAAAGACAAACAAAAAATTGGAAGATATCAATAAATCTCTTAAAGAAAGCTGAGAAAAATCAATTAAACAGATGAAGGGAACAGTTAAAGATTTGAAAACTGAAATAGAGACAATAAAGAAGATACAAACTGAGGGAATGCTGGAAATGGGAAATCTGAATAAACAAACAGGAAGTACAGATGCAAGCCTAACCAACAGAATGTAAGAGATGGAAGAGAGAATCTCTGGCATTGAAGATACCATAGAGGAAATAGATTTGTCAGTAAAAGAAAACACCAAAGCCAAAAGAAAAGCTGGCAAGAAACCACCTGAGCTAAGGTCAAACACTCATAATTAAGAATAAGCCTCCGTGTATGACTTATTTGGGAGCTGGGTGGTGGGCCCCCCAAAAGAGTAAAAGAAGCTGGGCAGTGGTGGCGCACGCCTTTAATCCCAGCACTCGAGAGGCAGAGCCAGGCGGATCTCTGTGAGTTCGAGGCCAGCCTGGTCTACAGAGTGAGTTCCAGGAAAGGCGCAAAGTTACACAGAGAAACCCTGTCTCGAAAAACCAAAAAAAAAAAAAAAAAAAAAAAAAAAAAAAGAGTAAAGGAAACCAACAACACTTTTGGGTAGATCTTATTTCCAAATGCATCATCAGTTCTAGCGAAGTAGGTACAGATCTTAATAAAAGACATTTTTTTTAAAAAAATTTACTGTCAGTTTGTGAAATACCTGTGTTTTCCATAAATTATTTCTAATCCTCAAAACAAACTTACAAAAAAGGTATTCCAAGCTCTCTTTACATACAAGGCACAGGTCAGGAAGGGAACCTGCTTTACCGCAAATCACATAGTAAACACTCAAACAGTACTCTGAATTGGAACTTCCCAGTACTGTCCAGCCTTGCATCGTTCTGTAGTTCCTTGGGGAGCATACACTGTTATAACCATTTCAAAACAGACACATTCAAGCTGAGTGTGGAGGGTCCATCTGCAAACCTGGCACACAGGAAACTGGGAGACAACGAAGACAGTGAGTTCAGGGCCAGCCTGGGCCACATAGTGAGACTGTGTCTTTTAACATAAGGCAGACTAATCTGAAAAAAAAAGAAAAGAAAGACCATAGGGAGGTGCAGTGCGATGCTGCGGACCATTCTGTTTACACACTGTCTTCAGCCTGGTGCAGTAAAGCTCATTTTTCTGCCACCTCAGGACTAGGGCCCATGGCTCCTAGGGCATAATCTTAAATTCTATTTTAAAAACAAGAATCTTCCAGAGTGACACCTTACTGACTTGTTGGTGAGTGTTGGGCTGATAGCTGATCAGGATGACAGTTACTGAAGATGGGGGTGGCTGGGGTCATTTTTAAAACAAGACAATGAAAGTTGTCATACTGATTGATCCTTGCCCCTGCATGATCCAGAAAGCCCCATTCCTATCCCTCTCCCTCTCCCTCTCTCCCCAAACCCCGCCCACTCAGAGAGTCTCCAAACAAAGAGAAGTCACCAAAAAGCACAGTTCCACATTCTTGGAGGCTATGGCAGCTCCCTCCCCTGAAGTTGCCAGTCACCCTAGTCCCTGCCTAAAGCGCTCAGCTTTTGGCCATACTTGGGCACAAACCCAGCTTGTAGTGGACACATCATCACCCCCTTGCCTACAATCTATATAATCTCCCTGCTTTAGTTCAGGTACAGGGCTTCTTCGGGCTTGATCTCTGGGACTGGAGAACACCATCTGTTGCTTTGCTTAAATAAAGCTGTTATTAAATTTTTCAATTTGGCTTGATCTGGCTTACTGCATTGGTGGAGAAACCTATTATGATGGGGGGGTTAGAAAACCTATTAATCCTTCCTCCCCCCTTTCTTTCTTTTTTGTGTTTGTTGTTTTTTGAGACAGGGTTTCTCTGTGTAGTCCCTGCTGTCCTGGATCTCACTCTGTAGACCAGGCTCACCTTGAACTCAGAGATCCACCTGCCTCTGCCTCCTGAGTGCTGGGATTAAAGGTGTGAACCATTGCTGCCTGTCCCTCTTTTCTCTCATTTATTAGTTTTGATTGTTTGAGATGGATTTTGAGGCAGGCCCAGGCTGGCCCAAAGGTTGTGCTAATCCCCCTGCCTCAGCCTTCTTAGTGCTACACTATACCTGATTTTGACCCTTCCTTTCACAGAAAATTTCTGGGTGGCCTGGGATTCTGTTTGATGGTATTTTATTTTCAGAATACAATTTGCTTACCACCATGTGCACTTGGTTTTCTTCTTGTTGAATATTCACACAAGGAAAGAAAGATTACATCAATTAAATTAAAAAGTAGTTCAACTTTGCTATAGACTTTCAGATAAGGAAAACATTTTAGAGCAAAAATGGAAAGAGATTAAGAGACTGTACAATCTCTTCTTTAAATGAGAACTGTTATAGCTTAGAGACGGTTTTAAGTGTTTTAAAAATGATTATTTGTTTTAAGTTTCTAATATTCCAAAGATGATGTCATATTAATCTGCCGACAGCTTCACGTTAACTGGAATAACTACCTAGCTTAAAGAGACTTCAAAGGATTCAAGAAGATGACATGAGGGTATATGACTCAGCCAGTATGGGTCGTACCCTGAGAAGCAGAGCAGAGTTGAATATAACGTGGGCTATCAATTTTAGCCTCTTGGGGAAGCAAACTATTTACAGCCAAAAAAAGGAGAAGGTGGAAGAGAAGAAAGGAAGGGAGGGAGGGAAGAACGGAGGGAGGGAAGGAAAGGAGGAAGGAAGGGAGGGAGGGAGGGAGGAAGGGAAGGAAGGAGGGATATACAATTCAGGGCCAGCTAGAGGGGAGGGAAAATCTACCAGGGAAACATAAGAAGAGAAAAGGCAGGCAAGACAGTCACTATCAGACTCTAATATTAGCCAAGAGGATTATTTATATTCTGTTGCTAAGGAGAACTTGGAGTTTTGGAAAATGAACTTGACCACTACATGATTGTGACAGCTGCTACTTGGCCCTGGTATCCCTGCAGAGCTATCTGCCAACTGCTGGCCCCTCGCCATTTCTGTCCTGCAGCCTGCCAGTAAAATCATCTAGTCCTTTAGAACTAGATGCCCCTTCTGTTTTCTATAGTCCCCAGGTCAACCCCAAAACTGGAGGACAGTGATGAGTGCTGAATTCTAGACTGCAGATCAAGACAGGCTGGCTCTGGAATCAAACTTTTATTCTGAATAGGTATTATTTTAACTCAAAAGTAGTAATAGTTCAATAGAGAGGAAAAGGCAGCCTAGCCGATGAGTGAAAGACTCTATGGTCTTAGGGCTTCAACCTTCCCTTTCATTAAAGCAAGGAACCTATCCTGTTCCTCTCCATTCTAGAAAGAGAGTAACAGCAGACCGCACTAGAGCTTTTCCAGGGAAGCGGGGATTAGTAAATCCAAGAGCACGCTCTCCCTAAAAAGAGTGTATTGTAGTGTGTATTTTGTTGTAAAATGTGTATTCAAAACCATAAATTAAGCTGGGCATGGCGGTTCACACCTGTAAGCCCAGTTCTGAGAAGGGCTGCCTAGGCTACAGAATGAGACCTTGTCTTATGCATGGTGGTGGTAGTGGCGCATGCCTTTAGTCACAGTACTCAGGAGGCAGAGGCAGGTGGATGTCTGTGAGTGTGAGTTGGAGGCCAGCCTGGGCTACAGAGTGAGTTCCAGGACAGCTAGGGCTACACAGAGAAACCCTGTCTTGAAAAACCAAAAAGAAAAGAGAAAGAGAGAGAGAGAGAGAGAGAGAGAGAGAGAGAGAGAGAGAGAGAGAGAGAGAGAGAGAGAGGAAAGAAGGGAGGGAGGAGGGAGGGAGGAGGAGGGAGGAGGGAGGGAGGAGGGAGGGAACAAAACACAATTAGCCAGGTCTGTAGTTCCAACTACTCAAGAGGATGAGGCATGGAGATCCCCAAGTTCTGCCAGGGCTATACAACAAGCTTAAGCCCTGTTGAAAGTAATTCAGCTGTAGAGTGTTTACCTAGAACAATAAGGCCAGGTTCTAGGTTCAATCTCTAGTTAATCTCTCTCTCTCTCTCTCTCTCTCTCTCTCTCTCTCTCTCTCTCTCTCTCTCACACACACACACACACACACACACACACACACACACACACACACACAAATTCTGAAAACCTTCACTGGCTATTGCAATTACCATTAGATGGACATGGCCATCTCCACAGGCATATCCAAGGGAGACTGGTTCCAGAGCAAATTTCTTTTCGATTCTTCTTCCTTCCATTCCATTATAACAGTAACACCTTTTCATTCCAGAAAAGTGCGGGATTAGCCAGAATCCCCCCACCCACCCAGAAACCAGTTATAACATTATTGAGTTTATTTGGTATCATAATGTATCCTTTGCACCTGGCTCTGTCCACTTAACCACATGTCAGTAGTCAACTGAGTCCAGACCTAGTGACAATGGCTAAAATGACTCTTGGCTAGTCTAAACACACTCACTATCCCTTCCTCAAAACCAAACCTCTGAGGAGAGTCATCTGTGAAAGGGGGCACTAAGTCCCCCTCCCCAGAAAGTGCTTCAGTTACAAGGCAAATGGAGAGTATTTCTACACTTGATCTTAGCCAAAAGGCCGAGAAGCGATTGGAGAGTATTTCTGAGTGACAGCTTTCTACTGCTAAGTCTTGCTGTGGCCAGTTTCTAATTCCCATTTATCCCAGTGCTACTAATTGTTTCAAATTGGACCTGTGAATGAGGGCTTCCAGGCCTCCATCGTGGTTTCCCAGTAGGAGTCAAAACACTTCCACAATGAGCTGATTACAGAGAAAGCTAAAGCTTCAAAAGAGAAGAATTATCATTCAGCATGCTCTTTCAGAAGAAAAATTTAGCTGTTTCAAAACATCTGATTTTTTTTCCCTTTTAGTTTATGCTTATCTAGAGGAAGAAACTAAATGCCTTTAATTCTGTAAAGGCTTAAATGATATGTTTTATGTGATCAAGTCATTCCCCTACTGAAAATTCTACTGTGGTATTTCACAGCTCTGAGAACAGAAGATCAAGTTTCTGAACACACGACAGACGAAAGCTGACTTGACTTTGGCTCCTGTCTGGTTTCTCTAGCTCCACAATCTCCAAAGACTACCCAGTGGAGTGTAACTCGGGGAGGTGAATGCTGCATTCTACCCGTTCCTGTCCCCCACCTTCAACCACCACTCTTCTTCCCAGATGACCGGAGAAGGCTTTTTGAGTAAACCTGTTTTAACTTAGCTTAATCTATTGTTTTCCAATTAATTGGCTACACCCTACTCCCTTCATTTAACTCTGTTTTCATTAAAAAAAACAACAACAACAACAACAAAACCCACTTTCAGTGGCCTTGCCTTCTCCCAGCTTCAGGGATAGAAAGCTTGTTTGTTTCATGAATTTCTTAGGTTTCCTCTAAAACACCACCGTCCCGCTGCTATTTATCAATTTCCAGTTGCCTCTAGTCACCTCCCAGGTACCAACGCAGTCTGATTTAGATTCCGCTCCTCCATGTCATGACAGAAATTAATGCATTTTTTAAATGTGTATGTGTGTGTCTGTGTATGGGTATGTGTACATGACTGCAGGTACCCTTGGAATCTAGAAAAAGGCATCAGATCCCCTAGAGCTAGCAATATAGGAGGTTATGAGCTGCTGGATGTGGGTTCTGGGAACTAAATTTGGGTCCTTTTAAAGAGGACTGAGCCATCCCTCCAGTCCCAATTTATATATTTCTTTTTCATGGAGCTTAAAAATTACACAATAGTATTCAATTTGCTTAGCTGTCTTTCCACAATAGGCTTTCAATACTCAAAATGATGAAAAGGCTTTTTTCCATTTGATGTTGTAATTTTAATCTTTTGACTGACATATGGCAGTCTTTTAACAAATGGCTGTTAGATGCTCTGCATGTGAGTCTCCACTGTACAAGATTCTATTCACTTGTAACACTCCATGCTTGTGCAGGACCCCAAGCGTTCAAGAGTGAAGACTTGGCTTCTGTGTTAGATTCTTGACTTGGGATTCCAACTTCTATGTGTAGTAGAAGTTTTCTCCAGTTACTCTTCCTTCCCTGCTCAGATCCTTGACCCTCTTCTCTGCCATTTCTCTGAGGCAGGGCTTACAATGAACACTGCTCATGAATTGGACAGCCCTCCTAGAGTTCTGGCTTGATATAGGTTCTTCTTCAAGTCTCAGCTGAGTATGTCTGACGTCACATATGACGACAGTAAAAGCTGAGCTTCCACATCCATGGTGCTACATCCATGCATAGAAATATAACAATAATCTCGGCCACCAATCCTGACAACCTGAGTTCAAGTGCCAGGACTCACAAGGTAGAAGCAGAGAGCCAACTTCGGCAAGTCGTCCTCTGGACTCCATACATGTGCATGGCATTCATCTGCTCCTTCCCTCCCTCCAAATTATTAAGTGTAATAAATATATTATTAGCCCATTCACTTTTCTCCATCCCTTCTATCATTATCCCAGTGCAAGCCTGCTCTGTCATAGGTGCCTTTCTTCTGCAACAGTCTCCTTACTAGTCACTTCACACTCATTATTACCCATTCTTTCCCTATCTAATAACTTCAGGCAGGGTTTAAAAGCCAGAACTTTTAAAAAAATGATTCATCATACTTTAAGCTTAAAATTGTCTAGTGGCATATTGCCTACAAAATCCACTACTAGGTATATAACTGAGAAATATGCCCACATAAAAATGTACACACAAATGTTTATAGTAATATTATTCATAACAGCCAACAGATAGAAACAATCATCAACTTATGAATAGACAACACTATCCAATGGTGGACCAGAAGCACACCAGATTTTGAGGTATTTTCATAAACATAATGAGCTATTTGGGATAAGAAATGCATATCTACACATAAGATTCATTTGTGCTTCATGTGATGTGTCTCCCACAACCTGTTCATGTTGTGAAGACTTGATCTCCAGCTGGCAGGCCCAACAACTAAGCAGTGACCAGATCATGGCAGCTCATGGATCGGCAGAGCTACAACATTCAGAGGCACAGCTTTATTGGCGGGTTGGTCACTGGAGGGCTGCTCCCAGGAGCTGTCTGGTTCCAGTCCACTTCCTCTGTTGTTCTCTGCCTTCTTGGTTGCCAGACATGAGCAGCTTTGCTCATACACACGTCCACAGTGATGTTCTGCCTCACCACAGGCCCAGAAACAATAAACCAGCTGACCATGAAGTGTAATCTCTAAAGCTACGAGCAAGATAAACCTTCCTCCAGTTAAATAATTTCTCTCAGATGTTTGTCACAGTGTCCAAAACCTGACATATACACCTGACACACATAACATGAAGATTATCTGATGCATTTTTTTTAAGTAATTTTGTATGTGAAGTCAGATATGGTGGCATATGTAATCCTAGAATGAAAGAGGCTGAGGCAGGAGGACTGTCATAAGTTCAAGACAAGCCTGGGCTATATACTAAGTACCAGACCTGCCAGGAGGACTTGGTCTCCAAGAAACAAAACAAAACCAATTTTGAATACGTGTCAAATTTGAAACACTTTCTATTTTCAGATGAACGATGCTCCATTGTATATATCACAGATGTGATTATTTTTACCAGTGCATATGTTTCCTGTAGGTTCATATCATATTTGTCTAGGTCACCTATGTACTACTTGGGCTTAATGTGATTCCTGGTAACCGCAGCAATGAAGATTTTGAAAATAGTGATAATTAGAACCAAACACGTGACTAACAGCTCTTTGTCTAGTCAATCTTTATGTGTATGAATGCTTTGCCTGAATGTATGCATGTGTACAACATGTATGTGTGGTGCCTGTGGAAGTCAGAAGATGGCCATCAATCCCCTGAGCCTGGAGTTGGGATGTTGTAAATCACCATGTGCATGCTGACAATAGAACCTGCATCCTCTACGACAGCAACAAGTGCTGAGCCACCTCTGCAGCACCACTGCATGCCATTCTTAAAGGCACTAAAATGCACTCTTTGTGCATCTTGATACAGCATACAACAGTTCACTAACATCACAGCTGAGTCCTTTTAATTCTTTCGTTTGGTTCGCTGTCTGTTTGTTTTAGGTAGACAGGGCCTCGTTGTGTATCCCTGGCTGGCCTCGAACTCACAGAGCTCTGCCTGCCTTTGCCTCCTGAGTGCTGGGATGAAAGGCGTGCACCACTCATGCCCAGCTAGTCCTTTGCTTTTACAGTTGCTGCTTCTCGAGGAAATGTGCCCTGGTCATCCTGTTTATTCCGTAGCGGTGTTCAGTGGCTACCTGTGGACGGACAAACAGCTGAAGCACAGTCAAACCCTGCAGCAATGCTCTCTTTGCACTGCAGGTTACGACAGCCAGAGGCAGTGGCTCTCTCTGATTCTCAAACTGACGCAGAAATTCAATCCAGACCGAAGACAAACAGGATTTCTCCATCTTCCCAAGGATCGTAATCTTAATAAATTGAACTTGTTTTACTTCTCTGAGCTAAGAACACTTTGGGTGGGAGATGTGGGTGTATGTATTTGTAGTGGGTAGTCATTCCAGCTTGGATCTGGAAGTTCCAACCCCCATTGAGACTCTGGCAACTGTCACGCCTACGAGGCGGGCGAGGGGAGGTGCCGGGGACCCGAGAGCTGGATGGCCAGCGCTCGCTCTGGCGCTCTCTCGGTGCGGACGCTGACCAGGCAGATGACTGTGTAGAGCTCCGGAGAACACCGCTGGACTGCATTACACTTCCCAGACCTGCGTCTACCCATTACTTAATTTGTGAGTTTTGCCATTAAATAAATATCCTTTTAACTACGTGGAGTGGCCAAAATAATTTCTCCAATATCTGGCGCTCACGTGGGGCAAACTCCAAAGGCCTGGGCGGCTCCCGCCGTCTCCTCCCTAGCTGGCGGGTACCTAAACCCGCCTGCAAAGTTCCATATAACCAGGGAACACCTACACGGTTCCATTCCCGAAAAAGGAGCAGCTAGTCCTATCTCAATTCCCTAGCTTAGCCCCAGACCAGCGAAAGAGGCAGGAGAGTGCTAGCTCCGATTTCCTTAATCCCAGGGTCGTGGGTTCGAGCCCCATGCTCTACCGACTGAGCTAGCCCGGCTAGCTCAGTCGGTAGAGCATGAGACTCTTAATCTCAGGGTCGTGGTTCGTGCCCCACGTTGGGCGCCAGATATTGGAGAAATTATTTTGGCCACTCCACGTAGTTAAAAGGATATTTATTTAATGGCGAAACTCACAAATTAAGTAATGGGTAGGTCGCAGGGTCTGGGGAAGGTGTAATGCAGTCCAGCGGTGTTCTCCGGAGCTCTACACAGTCAATCTGCACTGGTCAGCATCCCAGCACGAGAGAGCGCCAGAGCGAGCGCTGCCCATCCACTCTCGGTCCCCGGCACCCCCTCGCCCCGCCTCGTAGCGTGACAGTTGCCAGAGTCTCAATGGGGGTTGGAACTTCCAGATCCAAGCTGGAATGGCTACCCACTACATATTTGTGTGAGTATGAGCATGTTTACACATATCTGGGGGGAGGGCGGTGTCTTCCTTAACTGCTGCTTCTCCACTCTGATCCAGGAGGTCATGGATCGGCTATGTTGCCTGTCAGGGAAGCTCCAAAACTGCCTCTGTCTGTCTCCTCCAAGTGGAGGTCACAGATGTGAGACGCCATGTCTGCTGCTCACATCCTCACACTTGCACAAAAGACTTTATCCACTAAGTCATCTCTCCTGCACTAAGAAACATTTTTAAAGATTTTTTTTTTTTTTTTTTTTTTTTTTTTTTTTTTTTGGCTAATGAAAAGATTGCTCTTAAATGTAGTTTCTCAGATGAAACTAATGGTACTTCTCTGTGCACCAGTAAATACACAAGCATGACACATTCAAGACTGACTTATAATGTTTACCTGGTTGGAAGTCAATTAGAAGAGGACAACTGGGGGGGGCAGGGAAATGACTCAGCTCTTAAGAACAGTTGCTGCTCCTCCAGAGGACCTAAATTTGGGTCCTAGCACCCACATCAGGAGGCTCACAACCTCTTGTAACTCCAGCTCCAGGATACCTGACACCTTCTTCTGGCCTTCAAAAGCATCAGCAACACACATGGCATGCATGCACATACACACTTGCAAGCACACACACATACACACACACAGACACACAAAATGCACCACATATACACAAATAAAAATGTCTCTTTTAAAAACAAAAGAGGACAACTATTGGCTCAGAAACCTGTTAGTCTAGAAAATTGATTTTCTTACAATTTTATGGAGAGAAAAACCCAGGAAAATAATATTTTTCAATACACCTGACTTCTCCCTCCTTTCTCACAATGTGTGCTTTAGGTTGTCGTCACAATAAAGAAATAACTAAAAAGTTTGGTACTGTGTCTTTTAGATAGCATTTCCTGCCTTCTCACATACACACTGAGAAAGAGAAAAGTATCTTTTTGGATACTGAAAATAAATCAAACTAAAACTCCAAACCTTGATAAAGGTTTGTCTCTGTCTTTAGTCTCAGAACGCGGTGCCATAGCCTCAGTCTTCCGTACACTGGATCTTAGAGACTTCGAGCGGGAGATAATACTCCGCAGTTCTTCCTTTTGTCACACTGGCCACACTCTCTTGATCCTAACAACCACAGAGTGCTCCTCTTCCTCGACTCCGTCTCCTGCTGAGCCACATCTGCTCTCTCGGAATCCCCTCTAAAAACACTGCAGTGGAGCGGAGCACGGGAGGAACCACCTGCACCCCTTGTCTCAGGCAGGCTAAGGCAAGCGGATCAAAAGATCGAAGCCAGCCTGAGGGGCACAGCAAGTCTCAACAGCTGCAGACAAGCGGCCTCAATCCCGCATCACCATAAACGTTCATTTCCTTCCAGGGTATTATCTTCACATGCATAAAACTATACACCCAGCTCTGCTCTTTTGAGGTTTTTTTTTTTTTTTTTTTTTTTTTTTTTTTTTTTCCTTCACGGTATTACTTAGCTGCACAGAGTGATCACGAAAACTCAGAACAAAATGAAGGATCTTTCTCTGTGCTTCAAACTCCATATCACAAAAGGCAAAAAAATATGCCTGTCGATTATCACAAGACAAATAGAAAAAAGGTCTGACTATATACAAAACATAATGCTAAATAGTCAGAAATAAGACCTCCACCACAAAAAAAACCTTCCAAGGTAAGACATACCCCAAACAGTAAAATTCAGATCTATTTGAGCTTGGGTCAAGGACTTCACAGCCACTTCTCTGTCTCTTCTGTCAAAGCAGAGCCCTGCACATGCATCCGGAACCTCATACCTCCTCTTCTCCCGGGCTTCCACAGAGGAGTCTGTTGCAGTGGAGGGGAACAGTGTGGCAGGCAGAACCCCATTGGCAGTGCTGGGTGCAGGGCGATTGGTGATCACACACAGAGGAGTACTCGAAGAGACATCGTCTGTTGTTTTCTCTGCTGCCGAGTCAGCCTGGGATCTGTAAGGCGTCCTGAAATTAACAAAGACAGGAGCAAAAGGAGGTGGTCAGGCCCGGCAGACAATAAAACGCTGGCACAGAGAGAGGAGAGGCACAGATCTAATGAGAGCCTTCTTGCTCGGATTTTGTTTGTTGGTTTGTTAATCCTGAGCTCTTAGATATTGGAACAGTATGATTATACATTTAGTCTGACACCTTCTGCCCAGGATTTTTTTTTTTTGCATGAGATTAAAAAACAAACAAACAAAAATCAGCTGTGGCACAAGGCAAGAGAGTGACATATGCAGGTGTCCTGAATGACTCATTGCCACTTGACCTCCCTCCACACATGCACAGAGATGGGCTCTCACTACAGGTGAGAGAGACACTAACATCACTTACGATCTTAGTCTCCACCTGTCCCTCAGTTCTTGGCAGGGGAACTCTTTGTGGCAGTCCTCAGCCTAGATCTGATGATCATCTTCTTCAATTATCCATTTGAAAATTATTCTACAACCTCAGTCTATTTGGTTCTCTCTCACCTAGCCCAGCAACTGCAGTCTTTGTCCATTTAGCCAAGTGCCTAATTCTCTACATTCACAGCTGCCTAAGAAAGAAACTGAAGAAAAAAATGGAGCAGGATTCTATATGTAACCCTAACTACAGACTGCAACAGCAAGCTGTGTAATTAAAGTCATTTATGTGAAAATAAGATCTTTGTTTCTTAACAAAGAGTCAGGAGCAACACTGGCTCTCCACCCAAAAAGCTATCATTTGTGATGTCACAGCTTGTTGCTGGGGTAACAGAGATCCAAAATTGATACTTGCAGAGATGGGAAAAGCAATGAAAAGCATGAATGTTAAAGATCTGTTTTTCACCTACTCACAATTATTATCAGAAACGTTTACAAATAGCTATAAACTCACTTCCAAATATGTTGTTAGGATAAGTGTAAGAGAGATAATCAATCATAAAGTCTAAACATGGCATTAAGAAACACATAAAAATATAACACTTTTGAAGACAGAAACTATATCTAAAAAATAAGCTACTTCTCCAGAAGCAATTAGTATCTCAGAATAAGGTGATAATGCATATTCATTTTCTCATCTAAAAAGTTGAAAGTTAATTTCTCAGATTTATTAGTATACAGGAAGTACTAATAAAATTAACTAGAAGCACAGCCATAAGGAATATGGTGCCAACCTGGGAACAGTGTGTGTACCTGTAACTCTCAACTACTAGGAGGTTCGAGCAGGAAAATTCCATGAACCCAAGATTTGAGACCTGTCTGGAAAACAGACTCTACCTCTCCATCAAAAAACAAACAAACAAATAAACAAAAAACAGAAACAAAAAGCCTTAAGTAAAATTGTATATTTAACAAAAGCTTACTGAAGTTTCTTTTGGGGTTAATAATGTATTTTGGCTTCTCTGCAATTTCTGTTTTAAGCTTTATTGATAGGGGTGTATGTGCTCAGTGCATATGGGAGGAGGTCAGAGGTCAACTCTGTGGCACTAACTCTCCCCTTCCTCCTTTACATGGGCTCTGGGGTGCAAATTCAGGTTGCCAAGCCCGTGTCCCAAGTACCTTTATCTGCTGAGCCATCTCGCCTGCCTTGCAATTTCTTAGGCTGTTGAAATGCCAGAGATTTGATTTGATTTGACAGCCTAATAAAACTCTACTATTATTTTGAAACATGTTATAACTTCATAAGCAGACTGTTCAAGGGTAGCCAGGAAAGCTCTACAGCAGGGTAAAAACTACACAACAGAACCACATTGTGCTGATAATCAGCCAGCTTAAAGATCTGGCCCTTCATCTGTAACACAGGAAAAATAATGCTGCATTATGCAGAATTCTCATGATGATGAAACAAAATAATGTCTGAACAACACCTAAATAGTACCCAGAATAAAATGTAAACTCGGTGTAAACAAACCATGACAAAATAGGTAGGTTTTCCATGAACTAATCTGGATATAAAACCTGCTTCGGTTCCTCAATGGCTTTGTGATCTTGGGCAGATGATTAAGCCTTTGGTTTGCTTTCCTCATCTAAAAATACATACAATGCTTAATATACCAGGGAGTTGCCTGTGAAACTATAAATAACATATGAGTGCCCGAGGCAGGAGTTACCTGACTCATTCTCCCTGACCTTCCTAACAGGTGCCCTATATATTTTTTTATATTGTCTTTTGAGATTCTAATTTTTTTACATTTATTTATTTGTGGGCTGTGGGCTGTGGGCTGTGGGGTTTGTATGCATGTAGATGTGTTCACAAAGGCCAGAAGATGACTTGCAGGAATCAGTTCTCTCCTTTGACTATGTGAGATCCAGGCATGGAATTTAGGTCGTCAGGCTTGAATGTAAGTTCCTTTACCCAAGGAGCCATCTCTTCAGCTCTGTGTGCTCCACACTTGTTGGGACAACAATGTACCCACCCAAAACTGACATCTTCCAAGGTCTGTCAGATGCTGGAAATTTCCCAAGAGACATAAGCATAGATCTAGTATTTCTGAAAAATATGAATTTAGAGGTCTTTCTTTGTCTGCTTCCCTCTTGTCCATTACTTCATATGCAGAATGCAGCCCCCAGGGCCAGAGCTCCAGCAGTTATTCTGGACTGTGAGGCAAGCCTGGGAAATAGAATCCGTGATGTAAAGAAAAGAACTGGATCTTTCAGTGACTGAAGCTACTGTGCTGCCTTGTTTCTTGTCTTTCTTACTTATAAGAAAAGAAACCTTCTCATACTTAAAGCAGTATTCCAGGGATTTACTGCTGCATGTGAATAAACCAAATCCCAGCCTACAAATCCCTTTTGTACAGAAACTAGTCCAGTGCCTGTCACAAAATAGGTTCAATAACAGTCCCCGAGGGCTGGACAGATGGCTCAGAGGTTAAGAGAATTGGCTGCTCTTCCAGAGGTCCTGAGTTCAATTCCCAGCAACTGCATGGTGGCTCACAACCATCTATAATGAGATCTGGTGCCTTCTTCTGGCCTGCAGGCAAATATCCAGCAGAACATTGTATATATAATTAAAATAAATCTTAAAAACAAAACAAAACAGTCCCCAGTTTCAGCTCTGTAATTTCCTCAGTGCTGAGGGTTGAACTCAGGACCTTAGGCATGCTAAGCAAGTCCTAAACACTAAGTTAGATGCCCATCCTCCTGTCTGGATTCTTCATCTTTAGTGATAATATACAGAATGTCAATGAAGTTGTATTATTATGGGAATCTAGCAAATTTCTATGTAACTATACAGTATTATCATTAGAGTCATAAACCTGAAATTTCTACATAATTATAACAGTATTAATGATAATGCATTATAAAACAGTTCTTTCTAACCAAATTAATGGCAACTGTTTGTTTCAGGGAAAGAGATCTATTAAACTGGCAAACATCATCCAAGCACCACCATAACAGGTGTTCTGGCAACAACACTACCAACATTTCTATTTTTTTAAACTTTCATTCTACCAAAACAAGACCCTCAAAAGCCATATGGCAAAACCAAAAGAGCCTCCAACACCCAGGAAAGGGTAAAAAACCTGTGGTGCCAAGTGCAGCTCATAGCTGGAGAAATGCTCTGGATGAGAGCACTCGATACCTGATGATCATGCAGAGGACCCAGGTTCGGTTCCAGCCACCGCTGTCGGTGGCTCACACCCACCTGAAAATGCAGTTCCAGGAGACCCGGTGCCCTTTTCTGGCGTCAGCAGACGCTACACACATCTGGTACACTTAGAGACAAGTAGGCGTAGATAAATATGCATCAACTAACTATGTATGTGAGGGTGTTGACTGGCTGTGGTGGTACATGTCTTTAATTGCAGCAGTTAGGAGGCACATCTCTTAGTTCAAGGCCAGTCTGGTTTACAAAGTGAAGTCAAAGTCATCCAGGCCTACATTGTGAGACCCTGTCTCAAAATAATCAAACCAAAAAGGAACTGAAGTCCTGTTGTGCTTTCACAATGACACTCTACCATGCAACCTTCAGATGAATGGAAAACCAAAAAGATATGCTCCTAGAACATAGTGTCTGCAAACACAAACCTCTCCATCTCACTGCACTCCCAAAAGAATACTAATTGGCATAATTCTCAGAAGGATACAGGAAGTTTTTGGAACATGGATTAACTTTTCTTCTGGGTTTGTATGTCATCTTCCAAAAGACTAAACACATGGGATTCTAGAACATTAATCAGTAAAATACAGCAATATTTTTAACATATAGTTTATTATCCTGGATCTGATTCTAAAACTGTAGTCACATTGGAAAGGTGTTGAGAAATGAAAGCAATCATGCTACTTTGACCCCTGAACATCAAGACATGATATGGATTCAGTGCTATTCAATAAGCAAGTGCTGACTGGCTAGTAAAGTCAAAACAAAAGCATCTTCATTACATTCTGGGTACTGTCACGGGAGTCTAAACTTACTTCTACATTGACAAGCCTCTTTGCTTCAGATCTCCTATGTGTTTCCAGAAGCATTAACTGTGATGACCCACTCAAACGGCTCCAGAAAGCCTTACCTGACATGCTGTACAGACGCAGGAGTGTTTGTACTGACTGGTGCAGGGCAAGAGGCAGGTTGCCACTGGCTGCCCCAAGAGGTGGATGAACCAATGGCAATGGGTGAGGTAGCAGGAGATGAATTGCGATTGGCTGAAATGTAGGGACTTGTGGGGTCACTACTTTACCAAATGAAGAACTGCAAAACAGCACACAGTCACTTTCTTCAGGACATGCTGCTCACGCACCGTTTCCCAACACCACCTTCCCACCCCGATTGTGCATGGGAAAGGAATGGAGGCCAGAGAGATGGCATGGCAACCAGGAAGTGGAGAGGTAACTCCAGCCAGAGCTGGGTCTCCAGCAGCAAGCAGGCACTCATCCAAGAGTGAAACAAGCATCACTCTTTGAAGAATGTTTTTTTTTTTGATCAATCATCCAAAAGAGTAAATGAGGAGAGGTGGCAGTCAACAAGGAAAAGCAAGAAAGTAGAATACATGACAAGAGACTATTCTTAGAAGAAAAAACAACCCCAAGCAAACCCAAGGCCCCAAATCATGCACCATGACCACCTACACGAGAGAGAAGTAATGCTGCAAAAGCCAGAAGACCCAAGAATTGGAGGAGGGAGGTCTTGAAAAGTCACAACAAAAGAGGAAAGGAAAGAAAGGAACAAATGAGGGAAAAATGGCTGCTGCAGTCATTTAATTAAAAAAACGTCTTAGGGAGGATTTAAAACTTTAATTCTACAAAGTAATAATGTGCAGGCAAAAAAAGACATGGGGGTTTGTTTGCTTGTTTTCAACTGAAGACCTAAGGACTATCTCAACTGCAGTGAAACATCATTGGGTTAGAAGTTTGTAAATGCTTTCTGACTGAACCAGACACTAGGGGAGATGATAAAAGGCTGTGAAACCTCCACTAGAAAAGCAGCAATTTACTGAGCTGTATGAGACTAGTTCCTGGCTAAATACAGGAGATGATGTAGAAAATTCAAAGACGACCAAGGCTTGGCACAGCTGGGGGAGGAGAGATTTCTTCTTGTACTTTCTATTTCAAATGGTGATGGCATACAATTCCTTCTTCTTGGGAGGATCACAAAGCTTTATAAAACCACTCTCGGGTCACAGAAAAGGAGCACTGGCAATCGAAGGCACCAAGCAAGTTGTAGATCTTTTCTCAAAAAGTGCTTATGTAACTAAGCACAATTTGCGGCCCTTTCATGTTCTGCTCACTATAACTTTGCCCAGACTACATCAAACCAAAGCCACTCATCCATTTGCTGATAAACTTGGGTCATGAACATCAACAACCTCACCCCCTAATAACTCCACACTTGGAAACTAAATTGAAGTTTTCTTTTTTCCTACCTCTAGAACATTATTCTATTAGAAAAGTTTCTTTGATATTGGATTTGATTGTAAGAAACAGTGATATACCTTGGTAATTCAAGGCCTTTCCTTTAAGAGAAATGGCCGATACCCTCATAAAGCCCCAAACACCTGATCTGTCTAATCGTCAGTGGGCTTGGCTGTAACTCAGTTGGCAGTATGCTTGCCTAGCATACAGGAGGCCCTGGGGTCAATTCCTAGCCTCCTAAATGTGTGTGGTGACATATGCCTGTGACCTTAGCACTCAGGAGGTGGAGGCAGGTAGATCAAAAGTCCAAGGTTACTTTCAACTACATAGTAAGTTCAAGGCCAGCTGAGGCTACATGAGGCCCTGCCTATATAAATAAATACATAAAATAAAATGCCACTGAGATCACTGAGCTGTACTTGTATACTTTCAAAGTCAAGACTTTTCTTAGAATGTACTTGCAGAACTGAAAAATTAAAAGGCAGTGGTATCTATTTCCATTATAGCTTATTTCCCATGTTCCAACATTAACTACCTATCAAGAGCCTTCCTGGTAGGTAGAAATAGTTGTGATCACAAACAGCTAATCTGCTCTCTTAGTCTTGTCTTGACCAAAGCCTGTCTCTAAGGTAGCCATCTAGAAAGCCTGATGATGAAGGCAGGAGGCGGCAGCTGAAGGGTTAAGTGGAAGTGCAGAAAGAATTCAAAGTAAGCAATGAAAAACAGATTCTTCTACATCAGCAGCAAAATCCAAACCAAAATATTACTAAGTGTCTCTTATAGCTTAATGGTTCTGGCAGAGGTGCTTTGCTTGCTGGCTAGCTGGTGGCAAAGAAAATAATGCAGCAAAGAATACAGATGAGATCAAAGGAAACCCATGTACCTTCTCTGCACACCAAACTTGCGAGTTGCACATCTTGATGGATCTGAGGGCCATTAAAGTCATAAAAAAACAAAAACAACTCAAGTCCCTAAATTAACAGGCTCAATATGAAATGTCTTAAATCCAACAGAAAACTGTTCCCGTTTCCCACTCCTTACCACCCTGCTGTGCCCCCCCTCCCACCCCCAAGTGGAACTGTGATGAAAACTACTAGGCAAGAGTATATAAATTCCATTTTCCCCAGAGATCACTAGATGCTACTTCAGACTGAAATTTTAATAGGGCCAAAAGGATGGAGTGTAAAGTCGGGTCTGTAGTAAGGATTGGAATTGGCTTACTTTAATCCAGTTATTAAGAGAAACAAATCAATGTTAATTTAGTGAAAATGTTGATCCCCAAATCTAAAAGTCATTCATTGTTGTGGTCCTAATTGGATATACAAAGCATGCAACCGTTACCCATACTCCCGTGATCGGAGCGAAGGAGGACCATCTCCCACCCCTCTGCAGCTGGTACCTTTTCAGGTAAGTTGACACGTAAGTGGAGGGAGCAGTTGTCTGTGGGGTTTCACTTCCCTTTGCTTCATCCCTCCACGGCTGCCTGGTGTAGGAGCCACTCCTCACTAGGTTAGCAGCTGACTCCCTGTAGAGGCAAGAAAGAAAAACCAACAAAGCAGTGATTCCTACCACCAATGTGGACTACAGACGGAGAGAAGAGCCAATGGAAAGCTGTATGTAACACGCTAAAGAAACAGGCACATCTTTCAAGTGATTCTGTGGTCTATACCTGTTTCCTGTACTAGTGTTGGCTTTCTTCTGTTAACATTAAAGTCAACTCATTCAACAGGTACCAAATTATACCTCACATCCTTTTGTGATGAGGAGTCCCTTTATATTCTCATTCAAAAAGCACCCTGCAATGACCCCAGTGGCAGGCTGCAAAGGAGCTAATGAGAAGGAGAGGAGGAGAGGTGTGCTAGGTGCCTCCTCAGCATTACAAACCAGAAGATTCCCAGAAGGGGCTGCAGTAGGGTCCTGCACTCACACTCAAGAACGTGGGGTCTCTGCTGTAGAGGCTGTACCTACAACAGTCCTTCTTGGGCTTCAACATTCATTTAGATCACTTAGGAAATTCCGGTTCTCACTCCGCAGCTCTGAGCTGTAGCCTGAACAGCAGTTCCAACAACGGCTCCCAACAACAGGCTCCCAACAACAGGCTCCCAACAACAGGGTCCCAGCAACAGGCTCCCAACAACAGGCTCCCAACAACAGGCTCCCAACAACGGGCTCCCAACAACAGGCTCCCAACAACAGGCTCCCACAACAGGCTCCCAACAACAGGCTCCCAACAACAGGGTCCCAGCAACAGGCTCCCAACAACAGGCTCCCAACAACGGGCTCCCAACAACAGGCTCCCAACAACGGCTCCAACAACAGGCTCCCAACACAGCTCCCAACACAGGTCCCAACAACAGGTCCCAGCAACAGGCTCCCAACAACAGGCTCCCAACAACGGCTCCAACAACAGGCTCCCAACAACGGCTCCCAACAACAGGCTCCCAACAACAGCCCAACACAGGGTCCCAACAACGGGCTCCAACAACAGGGTCCAACAACGGGCTCCCAACAACGGGCTCCCAACAACGGGCTCCCAACAACAGGCTCCCAACAACAGGCTCCCAACAACGGGCTCCCAGCAACAGGCTCCCAACAACAGGCTCCAAGTGATACCTGTTGGGAGCAGCATGCCATGGGAAAAAAGGGGGGGGGGAGGTCTAGATTGGGTTCTGCCTTGAAATGCAGCAATATTTTAAAATCTTCATTATTCATTTTAATTCATTCTTTAGTGAAGAAGGCATTAAATTTTACTTCCTCACACATTAGAAGCTGATCATGTCACGTAAACAATCTGTTCAATGTTAACTATGTGGTATACAGTATACTAGGCATGGCCAGTGGCTTGAGAGACAGAACAGAGCCTGCTGGGGTACGAACACTAACTCATACTGGGTAAGGTCAGAGTCCTACAGACAGTAATGTCTAATCTGGAGTTACAATGTAAAGGGTGAAGAACTGACCAAGAGAGAAAGCAAAGGCTGAGAAGTATCTGAGCAGAACGTCAGGCAATCCATAATGTACTGAGAACGCCATGAGACAAGGCAGAAGAACAGCCGGATCCTGTGCCCAGAGGGCTGGAAGAAACCATCTTTTGGCACGTACTGTGATTACCTGTTCTCCTTTTCTTCAACATCACTTGTGCTGCTGAGCCTCCGGGGTGCCAGCGTACTAAAATAACTTTTGTTTTCTCTATCCTGTAAAAAATAAAAACATGTAAAATGCAAGCAAGGCTCCAGAGTGACACAGCATAGAACATTTCTGATAAAAAAGCAGGACTCTGCCAGGCATAGCTGTACACCTGTCGTCCCAGCCCTTGGGAAGTAAAAGCAGGAAGATTTTAAGTTCGGGGCTAGCCAGAGCTCCAACAGTGAGACCGCCTCAAATCTCAAGTAGGGAGGCATAAGGAAAACTTACGACAGTTATATATTCTCCTACCTGGATTCATCCTTAATTCTACTTCGAGTGGCATTACAAAAGGTGAGCTTTCAAAAACGTATTCTTACCTTTCCTTCATAAAAATCTGTACGGAGGGAAACAACTGTCAAGAGGAAAGTCAGGATGTTCCAGTGAAGAAAACAGCACACAACTCAGACAAAGGGCAGCTCTGAGGGGAGTGACAGGGTCAGAGAAGCCACAGCAGCTCCCTGTGACGCCCTGCATACGCCAGTCTCATTGGGTCTCCAGCTATTTTCCCTTGGCATGCAACCTCCCCAGTGACACACACAACAGGCAGACTGCAGTTCATCCAACCACTGGAGCTCATCCCTTCAAGCTGAGACCCCAGAGAAGAACACTAAGTGAACCTAGTGAAATCTAGAACCAAATTCTTCTTTGATGAATATAATGGTGAACTGCTCGGGAAGTCAGCCTAATCATATATTTCTATACGTGAAAAATAACAGGTTAACATTTTTCTACCAGGCAGGGTAAGACAGTATCCACCCGGAATTCCAGCATTTGGGAGGCTGAGGCTACAGAGCAAGTTCCAGGCCATCCTGTCTTAATTTTTAACAAAGAAACAATAAACCACTGAGTGCTAATGTGCCCAGCTGTGTTAAGGTTCAAAGTTCAACTCTGCTTGCAAACATCAAAAGAGTAAGTTTTCCTGATACTGATTCAGAAGAACCATTTGGGCCATGTTCAGCTTTCTGAGTCACTGTTTTACTCTAGGAAAAGTAAGAAAGAATGAACATAGAACAAGCCAAAGGGAAAAGCTATTTTTAAGACTTTCTTTTTTGGCTGAGAAAGACACTAGCAAATACATAACTACTTGATGAAATTACTGAAGTGTCAAGGCCAACTCATTTCAACAGACACCCAATGCCGGACTCCAAAGCCCCTCATCCTTCTGTAATGAGGAATTACTTTCGTTCTCCATTTTAAAAACAGTCTTTGTTCTTCCACAGTCAACTTGGGGACTAGAAAATACTCCCACTTGTTGTCAGGACTGAACACTGCCTTGTTATGCCCTACAGACCCCTCCCCTCTCCCCCTCCCCACTGCACCTTGTCTTTGTCATCTAGCAAAGCTGAGATCCGAGGGCTTGATGAGGATCGGTAGATGGAGGAGCCTCGATCCCGAAAGGCTTCCCTGGAGTTGGCCACTTCGCTCAGCATATTGTGACTGCCAGTTTTTCTGAGTCCTAGTCTCCACGAAGAAGGAGATTCGTCTTTGGGCTCTTCTGCCTTGTTGAAAAGACTGGACAGCTATGAGAGAAGAAAAAGAAGGGGGAAATCCTGATGATCTATTGTGATTTTTCCTCTCTGCTTTCCCACTTGACGAAGCTTGGTGGAGCAGCCCAGGATGTGCTTGCTGAGGAACAGACCGCTGGCAGGCTTCCTGCCACTCTGCCCACTCCCTCGGCATCTGCTAGATGCTCCCTCCCAAGGACTCTTTCTTCAGAAGCCAGCAGTGAACTCCAATTCTTAGTGCTCCTACCCACAGACGTGCTCTGAGAAAGGAAGCCCCTTTGCTGTCCTTGTGAACCAGCACTGTCCCGAAGCACCAGGAGACCGCTCTGGTGAATCGTTTTCTTTTGACTTGCTGGTACTTGAAAGTAAGCTCCTTTTCTTCTCTATGTCTCAATGCGCTTATCTGTGAAACTGTGGTAATGAGCTTAATTCATCCCTGATACAGTCTGAAGAATCAGGTGAGCTAATGTATAAATATATGTGAGCAGTGTTCTTCCATGTGATAAGCTAATTGTTTCCTTTTATTGAAAGTATATTTTTTTCTCACATAATATAACCTGATTACAAAATTTCCCTTCCCTCTACTTCTTACAGTTCCTCCTGACCTCCTCTCCCATCTGGATCCCCTTCCATTTTATCTGTCACTAGTAAAGAGATAATAATAAAATAAAACATAATAAAACAAAAACTAACACATTGGAATTGGACAAAACAAACAAACAGAAGGAAAAAGGCACAAGAAACAGAGACCCACTGTTCACACACTCAGGAGTCCCAAAGACACTAAACAGGAAGCCATAATCTAAGTGTCGAGGACCTAGTGAACGCCACGCAGGCCCTGTGCATGCTGCCTCAGTCTCTGTGAGTTCACATGAGCTTTGTTCATGCGGACTTAGAGGGCCTTGTCTCCTTGGTGTCCTCCACCCGCTCTGGCTCTAACACTCTTTCTGCCTCCTCTTCCGCAGGAGCTCTGAGGGGAGGGATTTGATGGAGAGATCTCATTTAGGGCTGAGTGTTCCAAGGTCTCTCATGTGATACGTTAATACTATTGGTAACTCCTCAAAAATCTAACTCTAATATTAAGGAAATAATCTATTTATATTAAGCAGCAATTTCAAAGAGTTTGACATTTTATTGAGCAAGAAATTTTAAAAGATAAGATTTTTAGAGGTGAGAAGGTCACCATCTTTCTTATTCTGTCTAGACAGAGCACCTTCCCAAGAAGTCAATAGCTCACCATCACAACTGCGTTAAAAAGAACATCCAACAGCATTTAGAAGGTAGAGGTAGGTAGACCAAGGTCGCACTCAGCTACACAGTAAGTTTGAGGCCAGCATGGCCTATGTTACCTAAGACCTTTCTCAAAACCACAGAGAAGGAAAAGAAAGCTTCCGGCGGGATGCAGCTCAGTGGTACTATGCTTGTCCAGCATGTTCAAGAGCCTAGGTTCTAGCGTCAGCACTAAAGACAAACAACAACACTTCATGGGCAATTTTACATTGTCATTTTATAAAGCAGGGAAACAGGCTGGAGATATGGTTCAGTGGTAGAGTGCGTGCTTAGCGTATACAAGCAAGGTTCAGTCCCTAGTGCAGAGAAACAAAGAAAGCAGGGAAACATCACAGGCTAGCATTAGCCCAGAAAGCAGATCGGGGTCTTTAGGATATAACTGGTCCTTCAGATGCCAGGCAACAGTGCCCTTCCTAGGGTCTAGAGACCTTTTAAAAAATCTTGTGTCTTTCTGCCAAAACCAGGTCATGTCTGTTGGTGAGTAGAGTAAAAGTCACTCATCTCCATCCACCCTGCATTCAGATTTTCTCCTGTTATCAGTCACCTAAATACATACTTATGAGTTCCTTCCTTTTTATAAGCCACTGACGCTAATGGGAATTCTTCCTCCTTTCCCAGTATTACTTTAGCATAGAAGACGTATGAGTATTTGTATTTCCTAAGTTGATATTGTTCTTTTATAAAACGTAGGTGTGCAGGCACCCCTAGAAGTAGTGCCAGTCTCTGAGGAGCAAGTAAATGACTGGATAACTAGCAAAGATGGCATGCTATCTAAAGCCTGATTAATGATTCACAATGATGCCTCTAAAAATAAACAAGGCCTGGCTAGACTGTGCTTCATTTCCCTAAGGTGGCCAATTAAAACCTCTAAGGCCAGCGAGCTTTCCCAATTGCCCATTCCAAAATCTCAGAGCAACTCTGTCTCTCGGCCAGAAGCCTACAGCTTCTGAGAGGCCTACATAAAGTTGTTACGGGAGTGCTGTGGCATTTCAACAAGTCCTTCTTCTTCCATCTTTGCCGTCATATAGGGCAGCAGCCTCACCCATGAGACTGAACTTTCCATGAGAAGTAGACAAAGCAATTGCCATCAAAACATTTCTGGACACTGGATGTCTTCCTGTCAGTCTACCTTGCATACAGTCATCTTCATTGTCAATAAGAAGAGAACAGCTCAAACACAGAATTGTTTTGGTCTCTTTCATCCTGTTATTGTAACACATTTGTAGCCATATTTGTTTGGTATTGGTTTTTCAAGACTTGTGGGGTAACGTTATGGACAGGATTTTGTGTCCCTCCAAAACTCATACTGAAGTCTTAACCATCACTCCTGCATCTAGACACTGGGCCTCTGAGGAAGCGACAAGGTTGAGTGTGGTCAACGCGTGGGGCTACTGCCCTTCTAAGGGAGGGCACCAGCGCTCTTTCCACATACTAAGACACAGAAGGAAGCATCCTCAAGCACAAGACAGCCCTTCAGAGGAACGGGACTGGCCAGCACACTGTCCTGGGAACTCTCCAGCCTCCAGAACGGTAAAAAGGAAATTTCTGTTTTTTAAGTCACAGTTTATGGTATTTTGGTGTATGAGCCTAAGAGAGGCAAGAATGTACTCCTACTGTTTTGCAAGAACATGTCTTTGAGGCCTTTGTAAGTGTGTGTTACTGTAGTAAAGTGAAATACACCTCAAATCCATTCCAAAGTACTCACTCTCCTAGCAGAAGAGGCAGAGAAGGTGTTCTGAGCTGGGGCTGGGATCTGCTCCATGATACGACTCTTGCTTTCAGAGTTGGAATGGCTGACAGTGGCTTCTGGCTTTTTATCTGTTATTTAAGACAAGAGAAGCAATAAATATAAATATGGAAATCTTATCTTTGTGTGTATAAATCCCTTTCTATTAAGGAAAAAATGTTCTGTCATTATCAAAGCAGGTTATTAGGACATGGGATGTCTGAATTCACACTAGGACAAACTCTAGCAACTGTGGGTGGAAGAAAATAAACTCAAGGATATCCTTATCTTGGTAGGCTCCAACTTCTGATAAAAAAATGTCTCCACATTAGAGTGTGAGTGAGTGTGTGTGTGTGTGTGTATTTATATCGTATGCAAAATTCATCATTATGAAGAATCTGTTCAGTTCTGTAGGGAAGTTGGCTGGGAAATGAAAACAGAAAATGCGTAAGATAGACTTTGCTTTCTAGGTAATTACAATAAAAAAAGACACATTATAAAAATAAAAACACAAGATCTTATGGTTGATTCAGATCAACAGGTGCTGTAGATTTTAAAGAAGGGCAGAGCCTCTGAAAGCTGATACAATCATTCAAGATTCTCTAAAAAGCTCCAGAGAAAGTGGAAAGACAGACGGATGTAGAGGAGGAATGATGTCTCGGTGATTACAATCACATATCTGTTGGTTAGTAAGTGACTGGCCTAATTTAAGTAATGAGTAATTCCTGGAGTTACAATAGGCCCTAACAGGAGAAAGGATTCCAGGGCGTGTTGATTAAGTCTCAGAACTTGAGTAAACAGACTCACATAGCTAGGCGTGGTCCAGCCCAGCAGGGTCAGCAACCAGAAAGCTGTCTGCCTTACATATGGCTGCGTATCAGTTAACAACTAGCACGGAGCCTGTACCCAGTGGCTATGATTCTGGTATTTATGCTCTGAGAACAGATCCAGAGTAAACCTCATGGATCCTGTGATAATAATAAGCTACATCTAACTGTGTGACACTAAGTTACACATCTATATTTGAAGCTCTGTTTTCTAATTAACTAGAGATTTAAAGAAATATTTATTTATTTATTTATATATTTTTTAAATGCATGAGTGTTCTGCATGTATACCTGCATGCCAGAAGAGGGCACCAGATCCCATTATAGATGGTTGTGAGCCATCATGTAGTTGCTGGGAATTGAACTCAGGACCTCTGGAGGTGCAGCCAGTGCTCTTAACTGCTGAGTCATCTCTCCAGTCCCTAACTAGAGATTTTAATTTTTGCCTTAAGAGTGTTTTTATGAAGATTAGAAATAGTACTTTTAGACTGCATATCTCATTGGCTATAGTAAGCCTCTTTCTGCTTTTAATACTATCATTTCATAGTTATTATAATGATCAAGGCATTCTCTAAGTACTAAATATATCTATACTCCCAAGAAATCCAGCTGACAAGCCAAATGAAATAGATCGTTACAGTATTGGCTGCCGATGCAACGTGACTCCCCTGAACCCATGGCCTCATGTAGTGCCTTTTTCACATTAACTCTGGGCCTCTGGGCTTGACCAGGTTGCTTGCTACAGCCTCTGAAACATCAGCAATTGAGACACTCAGCCTTGCCCTCTTAACTCATTTCAGAATCCAGCTGCCACATGAAGAAATAAGGGCAGGCCTGCTGGATGAAAGGAGACCACTTGTCCCAACCATCGGAGCCACCTCCAGAAGCACGGGCGATGCTGTCTAGGACCAGCTGTCCCTCCATACGCCTTACTAGTTGAAGGTACAAGCATGCACACCATTGCCTTAAGGAAGAGACAAGCTATCTACCGGATCCCTTCCCCAATTGTCAAGCCATAGAATAGCATTCACATAAAGAGCCTCTGTTTTTTCAGCTCCTTCCCTCCCCTAGCCCCACTGAGACAGAGTCTTATGTAACTCAGTGTGATGTCAAACTGGCTATGTAGCAGAGGGTGACCTTGAACTTCTGATCCTTCTGCTTTTACCTTCCAATTGCTAAAATTACAGGAGCGTGCAGCAGGCCAGGTTTTATGCAGTGCTGGAGAGCTAACCCAGGGCCTTGCATAAGCTAGGCAAGCACTCTACAACTGAGCCAAACCCTAGCTCAAGAGTTACTGTTTTAAGCCATTAAGTTTGGAGGTAGTTTACTATGAAGCGATAGAGAATTAATATACAAAATACTTAAGTCAGACAAAAAAGAGAACATAGAAATTCTAATCAAAATGCTTATATTCACCTCAAAATATAATAGATATTTTTAATATAATCCCAATGTCTAAGACACATGAGAACTATAATTTTTATGAGGTTGCATCTATGGATTTTAAAAACGGGAGAAATGCATTCAGCAGATATTTGTTCATGTGATAAACAACATCCAGAAAGGCTCAGGTGAGCCCACTTCCGTGCACTCGCCCAGCATGTTTAATGAACACCTACCCACAGAAGGCCATATGCACACACAAAGATGGAGAAAACACGAAAGAATATTCAAATGCATCCAAAGCTTGTCTATGGGAACAGCAGAATGGGTGAGAAAAAAAAAAACAGAAATAGTTTAAATATTAAGTAGCATGAGAAAATTAATATAAAAGAGCTCCAAACAAATAGCTACTAAATCAACAGAGGAAAGAAACCCATGTATCTACATGGTAAGGTAATAAAGGTTGATTTGAGTTGAGCTCTGAGACATGAGTAAAATTTCAGCTGGCAAAGAACTCCAGAAATGAGTAGGGAGTTTGCTAGAACCCTCTAGCTTCTGCCCACACCAGGGCACTGAAACTGCTCTCTAGTCACTGGTGACTTCCTAATTGCTGTATCGTCCCTGCAAGCTCCCAGCACACTACTGCTCATCACTGCTGGCTTCTCTGAGGCAGAAATACAGACTCTGGTTTTCCTCAACCTCCTGGTCAAATATCTTTGTTTCCCTTACTAACATCACCTCAATTTCGAAACACAGAATGCCCTGAGATTCTTTCTCATATCTCTTCTATAATCTTTGGGAACCTCATACTTCTCTACGGGTTTTCAAAAATTATTTTATATGTGTGTTTATCCTAAATGTGTATGTGTGCCACATGCCTACCTGGTGCCCACTGAATGAGAAGAGAGCATCAGATCTCCAGAAACTGGAGTTACAGACAGTTGTGAGCTGTTGCCATGAGTACTGGGAACTGAATTTGGGTCCTCTGCAAGAGTAGCAAGTGCTCTTAACAGCTAAGCTATCTCTCCAGCTCCCCTTTTCTACAGTTTTTATCTTTTATTTCTATACAGAGAATTTCCACTGTCACCTCCTACTTTGAGTTCTTTACCCAGTGAACAGTGCCACTGGCTAGCTATGAAACCTGGTTCACATAATGCCATACAGTGTCACTATCTTACTCTAAAAAGAGAGTGATAATAATGTATGCTCTAAAGTATGGTTGTGGGATTAAGTAAAATTGTTTAAGGGTATCGCAAAGTAAAAAGCACTATAGAGATGTACAGTTGTATTGTAATTCCAAGAACAAGTTTAATCTTTCCTACTAGTGAAGACCACTGATTGCATTTACCTCTCTCACATGACATGCATTTTATTTATATAATGCCTTTTATTCTCCTACTAGGTACAGTCAACAAAACCACTTAATGAATATGAATGGGCTGTATGCTGAAACCTGAGTATAACACTAAAGTCAGTGTTCCTGAGACACTGGTAGGTACTAGAGCAGAAGCAAGTGCACAGTGCTATAGAGACAGAAATGGAGTGAAAAGCACAGGCAGGAAAACACAGAAAGGGGCTTGTACTAGTTGCTATCTTCTAACAAAAGCAACCTAAGGAAGGCGGTGTGGCCCACAGGTCTAGGATCTACGGTCCACTATGGAAGGAAAGGTGGAGTAGTCAGGAGGAGAGGTGGTTGGCCACATCAAGTCTGCAGTCAGACAAATGCTTGTGCTCAGCTAGCCTCTGCCCTCCCCCCACTTCATGTAGCCTGGGAACCCAATCTACGGAATAGTGCCACCCAAATTTATGGGGTATCTTCCCACCCCGATTATAGCCTAATCTAGAAAGTCCTTCACAGACATGACCAGAAATTTGTCTCCAAGGTGATTCTAGATCCCATCAAGTTGATAAGATAACCATCACAGGTCTAGGTTCAAGTACTGAAGACTTAGTCCCTAGTTAGTGTCTATACTCACTGAGAGATGATTGGATCATAAGGGCTCTGACTTCACTGATGATAATGCATAATTTGGTGGCATTCTCAGGAGATGGTAGGAGGTAAGTAGGTCACTGGGAGTTGTTGCAGGGTATTTGATCATACTGTGAACCCCGAGATTGCGTTAACTAAATAAAATCAACCATAGGTAGAGAAGCACAAGCAACCAGTGACTGGAAACAACCCCAGAGTGTGAGGGGGAAGCTGGTAGGTCCGAGAAAGAGAGGCACAGGAAGTAGAAGGAAGGAATATCCAGTTGGAGGAGTTTTGTTTTCAGACAGAGTAGGACAGGCTCTCTTTCTGAGACAATGGCTGAGGGAGAAGGTTGCTCCACTGCTTTCTCTGCCTCTCTGAGCTAGCAGATTTTTACTCCAGCATCTGGCTCCTGAGTCTTTACTGGTAAAATAAAAGGGCAGTGACTTAGTTAAAACAATACTGGTCTCCCTAAGAGGAGGCGGCTGAGGCAGCGTTGGGATGCCAAGGCTCTCCCAGCCCATGGCCTTAGTATAGAGGTGGCTGAGCAGAGGCAGTCAGCAGCTGAGGCACTGGTAGAATCAGGTGTAGTCATGGTGCAGCAGATATAAAAACAACAGGGAGTATCTTGATTCTCACCCTTATCTGTCTCTACTTCTGGGATGTTACAATGTGAGCATCTCTGTTCTACCACACCTCTCTGACACTGACATTCTGCTTAATCACAGGCCCTGAAACATGGAGCCAGCTGACCGTGGACTGACATCTCTAAAACGTGAGTCAAAAATAAATCCCCTCTTACATAGTCCTTTCAGGTACTCATCACTACAATCTGAAAGACATTAATACAGGCTCCAACTCTTCTATCTTCCTGTATCAGAAAAACACTTCACTCTTCTAGACCCTACACTTTCTAAAAGAACCCACTCAACAAGTATTTATGATGGTTTGAAATGAATTTGAAGGCACAAATAAACATTCAAGGCCAGGAATGCTGAGGTCATATTTGAGGAAACCAAGCAATCCAATTTAGCTACAATACGCTCTGCCTATGTAGAGCAGTGGAAATGTCTGTTGGAGCTATATCTGAGGCTTTGAAGGCTAGGCTACAGGGTTTGGGACTAACTCAGCACGCAAAGATGAAATGAGGGCGCTGGCCATAGAAGATTGCTAAATAGAAGTATACTTTGATCATAAGGGTGTTGTCAATATTTTATTCCAACAGCAGTCTGTGCACTGGATAGTTTTATGTAAACTTGATGCAAACTAAAATCATTTGAGAAGAGAGAACCTCAATTAAGAAAATGCCTCCAGCGGGGTGGCAGTGCTGCATGCCTTTAATCCCAGCACTTGGGAGGCAGAGGCAGGCAGATCTCTGTGAGTTTAAGACCAGCCTGGTCTACAGAGTGAGTTCCAGGACAGCCAAGGCAACACAGAGAAACCCTGTTAAAAAAGAAGAGAGATAGGAGAGAGAGAGAGCAAGAGAGAGAGAGAGAGAGAAAGAAAGAAAAGAAAGAAAGAAAGAAAGAAAGAAAAGAAAGAAAAGAAAAGAAAGAAAGAAAGAAAGAAAGAAAGAAAGAAAGAAAGAAAGAAAGAAAGAAAGAAAGAAAGAAAGAAAAAGAAAAAAATGCCTCCATAAGATCAAGCTATAGACAAACTTCTTGTACATTTTCTTAATTGGTGGTTAATGGGGGGAGGTCCCAGTCAATTGTAGGTGGTGCCATCCCTGGGCTGGTGGTTCTGGATTCTATAAAGAAGCAGGCTGAGGGCTGGAGAGATGGCTTAGAGGTTGAGAGCACTGACTGCTCTTCCAGAGGTCCTGAGTTCAATTCCCAGCTCCCACATGGTGGCTCACAACCACCTGTAATAAGATCTGGTGCCCTCTTCTGGCCTGCAGGGACACATGCAGGCAGAATACTGTATAAATAATAAATAAATCTAAAAAAAAAAAAAAAAAGAAGCAGGCTGAACAAGCCAGTAAGCAGCACCCCTCCAGAGCCTCTGCATCTGCTACTGAATCCAGGTCCCCCTGTTTGAATTCCTGTCCTGACTTCCCTCAGTGATGGACAATGGGTAGAGAAACATAAGGCAAATAGAGCCTTTCCTCCCCAACGTGCTTTTGGTCACTGTGTTTAATCATAGCAATAGTAACACAAACCAAGACAGCCTGTAAGGAATAAGACCTGAGGCAGGAGCATAAATCATGAAGCAATAGCAACAGTTTTGGTAGCTCCCTCCCATTTTCTTAATACCATAGTGACTAACAACAACAACAACAACAACAAAATGTAACATAGAACAAAACCAAGTATGAATTCCAGATACTGTGTGAAGACTAGACTATGGGGGTACTCGGTAAATAATACAAATAACAAAAATACACATTTGTAACTTTTGGTGGGTGTAATACAAGCAAATTCACAGCAAACTACAAATGATTAATAATAGAAAAAAATTTAAAAATTTTAAGTGGCTTCAGAGATGGACAAAGAGTCAGGAGCACTGGCTGCTCTTCCAGAGAAGCTGGGTAACATTTCCAGCTCCCACACAGCAGCTCACAACCATCTGTAACTCCAGTTCCAGACCGATGCTGTCTTCTGGCCTCTACAAGTACTGCACGCATGTAGTGCACAGACAATCAGGCAAAACACCCATATACATAAAAATAATAAATAATTTAAAGGAAATCCAAGGCTCCATGAATAAAAAGTCAATTCCCCTTTACTGAAAACTTATCTGACATCTGCCTTCTCTATAAAACTAATGGCATCTAACTTCCTTTGATGGCAGTCAATGAACCTCAGATTAAGACATGAAGAGCTGTATTGTCACTGATTGAGAGAAACTATCAGCAAAGTCAAACACCGACACACAGCCTCAGTCCTTCAACTTACAACAAACTAAAAATAATTTGGAAACAAAAACTATGATCTTGCATTTGTGCTAAATATATGTAGTTTTTGTTTTTTTCTTTTTTTCCAGGTCTGTGTCCTTACATTTTCATCATTTCCTAAACAATATAGTATAGGCGTTATTTACACTGTACCAGACAATATAAGCAGCTGAGAGATGGTTTGAAGTACACCGGCAGGTGCACACAAGTTCTATGCAAACATTGTACCAACACACAGAGACTTGCACATCTAAGGATTTTGGTTATCTCCTGAGCCAGTCTCCCATGACACTGAAGGATACATGTATGTATATATATATTATTAATGAGAGTAATAAAAAGTCTGATTTGTTCTTTCACAAATTCTCTCACTTGGAAACTAAAGAAGTTTGCAAAACAGGAAAGTAAATTAGGATTCAGTTTTCAGAATCAGAGTGACACAATAACTAAATGAAAGTTTTTACCAGTGTGTTGAAAACATGGGGCCTCAGTCTCTCTCTGAGCCCCATGCCTCGGCATGCTGGCTTCCTAGACTGTGGCTCATCTGTCAGTCTCAGGGTAGGACAATTGATTCCCTCAGCAAGATCTCTCTATGCACCTCACCATATGGCTGCACTAGGACTGGAAGGTACATGTTAACTGAGCTCAAGGCGTTTATAAGCATGCTGTCAACAGCAGCTCAATCTCCTGGGAACTGTACTTCAAGCTCTCTCTGGAAGCCTGTGAGGCCTGAGCAGCCTGACAGGCAGTGAACATGAAGGGCCTTTGCATTACCTGCCTCCTTCTCAGTTTCTGATTCAGAAACTTCATCTTCTCCTTCCTCTTCCTCTGAGCTGGAGCTGCTCGAGTCCTTGTTTTCTTCCTCTGTTTCTTGGGACTTGGGGCTCTCTTCCTCATAAAGCATCTTCTCCTTGCTAAATTAATTTGGAAGCAATTCAGAAAGGATAAACCATTTAAGCTCACTGACAATCAGGTTAATAAAAGGAACAAGTCTATAAATCTGTATGTAGAAGCAACAGTAAAAACATGGAAATCTTTCTTATACCTGTATGTTTTCTTGGACCCTTGGCTTTTCAACAATATAAGGCTTATTATTGATTTTAGAACATGACTCAATGATATTTTGTCCATTCAACATACAGATAAAAGAGAACCATGAATGATAAGGGTAAGATGGTAATGGGCAGATAAATATTTTTAGAAGTCATCAAACAAATCTTTACTGAGTTTTATTACATCCCAGAAACCTCGCTAGATACTGAAACAGTGGTAAACAAAGGGACAAATTCTTGAGCTGAGGAAACACCCAATACAAGAAGTGGGAGGGCAGGACTAAGAACCTCCAGGCAAGGCTAAAAGAGATGATGCCAATACAGTGTCTCAGGGTAAAGCACATTCATTCATCCTCAGCTCTCCACCACATCAGTGCCATCTCCCCTCACCCCAAAACATTTCCACATCTGAATCTTGTTTTAACATCAAAATTCTCCAGGATCACCCACACAGAACACCAAGCCCATCTAATTCCTTGTATCTTACTTCTTAAAGAGTCCACTCTGAAACTTGCGGTTCAGGTCTGACTCGATGAGCTTATTCCGTGTCTCCTTTTCACTTCGAAGCTAGAAATTAAGAAAATAGAGAGAAAAGGAAAGAAGTTGACTATTTGTAAAAAAAAAAAAAAAAAAACCAATAGTATCAAGAAGTGCCAAAATGGTACCATCATTCTGAAAAAATTAAAAATTAAAAAACAGGACAAAATCAAAGAGGGAGAATGGAATCCAAGAAAAAGACAAGCACACTGAGTGGTGGTGGTGCACACCTTTAATCTCAGCACGTGGGAGACAGAGAGAGGCAGATCTCTGAGTTCGAGGCCAGCCTGGTCTACAGTGTGTAGCCGGTATCTTTACATGTTGCTTGTCATGGCGGCGGCGGCGGCTGGCAGTGTCTCCTGACTCAGCCTTCCTGTTCCCAGCATTCTCCTCTCTCTTTGTCCCACCTATACTTTCTGCCTGGCTAATGGCCAACCAGCACTTTATTTATTAACCAATCAGAGCAATACATTCACAGCATAGAAAACATCCCACAGCAACAGTGTGAGTTCCAGGACAGCCAGAGCTACAGAGAAACCCTGTCTTGAAAAACAAAAGACAAACATATAATCACTGTACACCATGTCTCCTTGGAAGAAAGTTAACAGAGGAAAATCTTTATCCAAAGTAGAAGTAAAACCATGGTCCTGGAAAGTCAAGAAAATTGTCCCTTCAAAATCTCAAATCAAAGCAAATAGGAAAAAAATAAAAAGCCTAGCTTCTAAAGGATAAAGAAAGAGACAAAAGAAATCTGGGAAGAATTTTATGATCCACATACCAAAATAAGTTGTTAATAATTTTAACAAAATTGCAGGCAAATACTATATGGAAAATAAGTTATTATTTCTTCTATTAGATGTATGCTATTAGAATTGGTCTGATACTTAAATGTATATTCTAGATCAGCAGTTCTCAACATAATAGTAGCAAAATTTCAGTTATGAAGTAGCAACGAAATAATTTTATGGTTGGTGGTCACCACAATATGAGGAACTGTATTAAAGGGTTGCAGCATTAGAAAGGTCGAGAATCAGTGCTCTAGACAAAATATACTTATGTCCTTGGGGCCTAAAGTTATGCAGAGAACAAAGAGAACCACCATCCCCTTTAGTATAGTAAGGTTATGTGGTACAGCTGGGCTGGGTGTATAAGCCTATCACACCGGTTACTAGGGAGGCTGAGGCAGAAGGATTGCAAGCACAGACTAGCCTGGGCTAAGGAATGAATTCAAATGGTTGGGGGAGATACCATTTATGCTCCAAACCCAATTATGTTAGTTAAAGAGCGCAGACTGTGGACTGAAATCTCTGAAGTCAAGATAAATCTTCCCCTTACATAGTTCCTCTCAGGTACTCATCACTACAATAGAAAAGACACTGATACAGGCTCCAACTCTTGTAACTTTCTGTATCAGAAAAACACTTCACTCTTCTAGACCCTACACTTTCTACAAGAACCTACCCAAAGAGAATTTAATTTGAAATGAATCCGGCTGGGTGGCAGTGGCTCACGCCTTTAATCCCAGCACTTGGAAGGCAGAGCCAAGTAGATCTCTGTGAGTTCGAAACCAGCCTGGTCTACAGAGCGAGATCCAGGACAGGCACCAAAACTACACAGAGAAACCCTGTCTTGAAACCGCCCCCCACACCAAAAAAAAGAATAAACGAATTCAAAGGCACAAATAAACATTCAAGGCCAGGAATGATGAGATCATATGCTGTGGAATAATGCTTTTGCACGTTGGTTTAATGAAATGCTGATTGGCCAGTAGCCAGGCAGGAAGTATAGGCAGGATAAGCAGACGAGGAGAATACTGGGAAGAGGAAGACTGAGTCAGGAGATGCTAGCCCACCATCCAGGGAGTAGCATGTAATGGCATACAGGTAAAGCCACAGAACACATGGCAATATATAGATTAACAGAAATGGGCTGAGTTTAAGTGTAAGAGCTAGTCAGTGGAAAGCCTGAGCTAATGGCTGAGCAGTTTTAATTAATATAAGCCTCTGTGTGTTTACTTGGGTCTGAGTGGCTGCAGACTGGGCGGGACACAGGAAAACCTTCAGCTACAAATGGCACCCAGACATGGCGCAAGAATTTCCACTCAAAACATGAGAAAGCTTTAAAAAAAGGGTTCTAAAATGGAGCCAAGAGCAGCTTCCTAGTTGTGTCTCTCAGGAAAGCTGTAATACAGAGATGCAACAGCCTGCGGGCTTGGGCTACAGTATGGTGGGTTCATGGCATATGGGCTTGAGCACAGCATGGCGGATTCCTGCTACTATACACAGTGGCTTCTGTGATCCGCATAGTGCACTGTGTGGTGGATTTAGTTTTTGATAGTATAAAAAAAAAAGGGAGGGGGAGTTTCTGGGCTACATACTGCTTTGATAGAGGCTTAGATCCCCTGCCTCCCAGAATCAGCAGAAAATTATTTCCACCATGTTAGAAAGCTAAGGTGGGTGCAGATAGCAGCCAAAGCTGCTATTTAAGTCCTAGTCATTCTACAGTTTAAAACAATAGATTCACAAATAAATCAGATTCAGATTAAATAAACCTCTAAATGGTTTACAGTCTATGTAAAAATGTACATAGGCTTGAAAGAGAGAGGAAAAGGAATATAGACAGTTATATAAAGAAATAGTTTTAAAAAATAAAGTCTTTGAAAGAGATAGTAAAAGTAATATAAAAAATATGGATATCACACAGAGAGTCTGGATTATGTTGTCTTTGGGATTTTTAACTGCAGAGAGATATTTGAGTGTAAAAGCTGCTGAGTTAAATTAATATATATTTTAAAGATATCTTGATTTCGAAATTTATGCCTAAGGATATGTTGCTTTGGAAAAGAGGTTCTGCTTTTGTTTCCACAGAAGATGAGAACCTATGGATTGCTTCCAGGCTAAATATGGTTTGACTAGCCAAGACCCCCTAAAAGGTCTCCAATGACACCATGGCCCAGATGATCCAACAACCAGAATGGTTTCAAGGCAACTGGCTCAGACAATGTAGCCTCACAGACTACTCCCATCAGGACTTGACCATAGTTCTTAATTTTCTCAGGATCCCCATAAGAATACAGCGCCCTTTATTAGCAGGAAGCAGCCTAGAAAACTATGCCCACATTCCCAAAAAATGGATTATAGATGTCTGTCTTTGTTTAGGTTGTTGGTTACAGATGGTTATAGGTCATAGTCAATATCTTTCTAAAGAAAAAAGGGTGCTATGATATACATACAATAGGATGAAAGGATAGATTATTGAATCTATTTTTAAAGAGCAACTTGTTTAAAATGTTTTACATTGCTACGGATTTTAGTTTATGGACACAAATTTAGAGCTGATTTTGCTATACTTTATATATATATTTCTACTCTCATTTAAAGTATTTTGTTTATGTAACTCATTTAAATTATAATGGATAATTAAATACAGTTTAATAATTAGTCTTCTATGATAGTCAAACTTATAGTCATGTTAAATTTTCTAAGTATACATAGATATAATTCAATTAGGTAGGCAATCTTCAAATACTTCAAAGACCTACAAAATATGACATTTAAAATGTTTTAAAAACTTAGACTTTCTGGACAGTGAGACATATCTGGTCCTGGCAGCATTGGTTTATTTCAAAGAGAAAGATGGGCATCGAAGACTCCATATGGAGTTTATCTTCTTCTTGGCAAAAATAGGTATTTGGGCAAGAAAGTATTCTTGCCTGGACTGCTTAACAAAATGTTGTATAAACTGGACATGCAGGACCCACAGGAAGGTGACCACTGAACTTTGCATGGCAAAATGGTTCTTCAGGTTCCTGCTTCACAGAAGAAACTGCCAGACATTCTCTAAGACACAGAGAGAAAAGTGACTGAGAGACTAGACCTACAGGCTGAAGATGGATGCCCCAACACTGCAGAAGAACTTTGGATGACTGTCCAGGCAGCCAGCTGTCTCTGTCATTCTAGATTTTTGGAAGTTGCTTACAATGCACTTCCTGTTTACTTAGGTAATATTATATCCTTCTGAGGTCTTTGATGTAGTTGAAGACTAGATAGTTAAAATTTCCTTAGTCATGATAAAAGAGAAGTTAGATATGAAACCTTAGACTCACAAATATAAGATAAACAGAATATTTTATTTGAATTTACCAAATATAAATAGACTAGATACTGTAATTCATGCTTGATAATTGTTGTGTTATATATAATTTTACTATGTTAAAGTTAAAACTTTCCTTTTTAATTAAACAGAACAGGGGAAATGCTGTGGGATAGTGTTTTTGTACACTGGTTTAATAAAACACTGATTGGCCAGTAGCCAGGCAGGGTAAGTGGGATAAGCAGACAAGGAAAATTCTGGGAAGAGGAAGGCCGAGTCATGAGATACTAGTCCACAGTCCAGGGAGCAGCATGTAACAACACACAGGTAAAGCCATGGAACACATGGCGACATACAGATTAACAGAAATGGGCTGAGTTTAAGTGTAAGAGCTAGTCAGTAGTTAGCCTGAGCTAACGGCCAAGCAGTTAAATATTATTAAGCCTCTGTGTGATTATTTTATAAGCAGGCCACGGGACTGCAGGGCCCAGGCAGGACTGGAGAAACTTCTAGCTACTGTCATATTTGAAGAAATCAAGCAATCCAATTTAGCAAATTTAGGCAATTTTTATGTGAGTCTAAATTACTTTAGAGGACAAAATTTTACAAAAAACACAAAAATTTAACTATGCAAAACAGAGCTCTAGCCTAAGGAAGGATGCTGCTGTGGTAATAGCATTAACACTGAATTTGGAATGTCCTAGCACTTAGCTGATCCTAAATACTCAGCAAAGAAAACAAATGAGCTTCATGTACGTGGCTTTCTAAATGAGCCTTAAAGTAACAAGAATTCTGCTTCAGGGCATAGAGATGGCTAAGCTGCTCTTCCAGAGGACTTCCCAGCACCCACAATGGCAGCTCACAACTGTCTGCCATGTACCAGGTGATCCAACACCTTTACATCGATGCACATAAAATAAATTACTTTAAAAAAAAAAAGAGTTCTGGGGCTGGAGAAATGGCTTAGAGGTTAAGAGCACTGACTGCTCTTCCAGAGGTCCTGAGTTCAATTCCCAGCAACCACATATTGGCTCACAACCATCTGTAATAAGGTCTGTTGCCCTCCTCTGGTCATACATGCTGTATACATAATAAATAAATAAATCTTTAATTTAAAAAAACCATGGATGGGGGAGGGGCTCTTCTATTAAAAAAAAAAAAAAGAGTTCTGCTTCAATAGTCCAGACATGATGCCAAATACTCCTCACATTAGATACATTGATCTGTCACATCTCTGAGTTATACAGTTCTGAATCAAAACCCACTCTATTTCCCACATTTGCCCTAAACTTAGGTTCACATACCCTGCAATATATGCAAGCAGAAAAAATTAAGGAAAGCTGGTACTTTTTTTTCTTTCTGTCCTACACTAATTTTATTCCCCTGTCCAAATTACCCATTGGCAGAAAATGAGTTGGTCCCTCTTTACCTGTGTACCAGAGGTGGTTTTCCATTCACGAACAGCACATATATGTAGCTCTGCTGCAGAGCACCAAGCAGAAAGGCAGATGAAATCAATGAAGGTTTTACAGTAAGGAGGAGAGAGAAGAGGACTGTTTCATCCATCTGAAGTAAATGCGAATCACTAACCAAGTACTGTCCAACACCACGTGACACCTGCAGTATTACTGACTTCGTTCCTCTCTGTAATCGACTTCTAGCTGCCTGTGGGCTACTTCATGCTAAGTAGCTTTACAACCTAGTCTCTTTAAGCAGACTGTTGATAATTTCTGAAAGGAACAAGTAACATCTGTGAAAGGCAGATACATCCGGTTCAACTCTGAACCAATGGCAATGAAGCAAGAGACAGAGATACCCAGGGTAAACTATAAACTGCTAAGAAAGCCTTGAAAGCATCAACCAGACTTACCACAGTTTGCTTTTTCTGAAGCATCTCCAAGTGCTCCACAAGACCTTCATCAGCCACATCAAATGGCGTCTGGCCCTAGCAGGACAAAGGGGCACCATGACAGATAGAAAACAGAAGCAGCAATCATGTGATGTCACCAGGGACTATTCTCTATTTACTTGCTGTCTTTTACTCCTAGATACAAGCTGAGTGTCCTTTATCCAAAATGCTTAGGAGCAGACGTGCATATGCTCATCTTGAGACCAGGACCCAAGTACAAACACAAAATCAATTTATATTTCACATATAGCCTAAAGATGGTTTTGTATAATATTTTATGGTATGGATAAAAATTCATGTATGGAATTTTCCACTTGGGGTATCATATCAGAGCTCACAAAGTCTCAGCTCACAAGCATTTCAGATGTTAGACTTGGGTTAGAGATGCCCAGCCCATAGCCGGCTCCCTAATCTGTCTGCTCTACATTGAGATGCCTTCATACATCACAGAGGAGACACTTTAAGGAACAGCAAATGGTTTAAGCACAGGGTTTGTTGTGTCCAACGGTAGTGAGGAAATGTTGCAGTGGCACTTTTTCTAACGCTATGGCCTCTTTGCATAATCAAGGGGAATCCCTATTTATAAATTCTATTCTAAAGTATTATTGTGATGACAAATTCACTAAGTGCCCTTTAAAGCCTCAAAGGAAAGTTTGGGGCACAGCCACACTGAAGACCAATAGGAATGAGCTCCCTTTAAGATAGAGGAGGGAAGACAGGAAGGTTATTTCTTTTAGGAAACACCAGTACATGCTCTGACCTATTGTCTGAGAATGAGACCTGGATTCAGGAGTTATACGAGACAGACAAAACCATGTGTCTGGATTCTAGAAAAATCAAGCGATGTGGGATAAGAGTCCCAGGGCTTCTAAGGTGTTTGGAGTGAGAGTGAGGACTGCTTTCAGTCAAAACTGAACAACCTTTGCCATCAGTGATGTTCTTGAATGACTCCATGTGCAGAGAGCTCGGCTGCTCAAAGACTGGGTTGAAAAGAGAGTAAAATCCTTCCTGTCTCACCACAGACAGGACAGTTAGGTTCTCCAAGTTCATTTGTTGTCAAGAGCAACTATCTCTTTTCATTTCCTTTTGTTTTAGGGGCCTCGACACAAGCAGAACCAGATGACACGGCTGGTGGACTTGTACTTGACCGATAACGAGCAGCGAGGCGAGGCGGCGGCGGCAGACAGCACAGCTACAGTGACGCGCACCCTGAACCGCCAGCTGGGTCTCAGCGGAGCCTTGCAGCCACGCCAGGCCCAGGCACCTGATCTCCCTGCCCTTCGAGAGGGTCAGGCTCACTAACCAGTTTGTTCCGGATATCCATGTCACAGAGAGCTTCTGCCAGGATGGAACAGGCCTCTTTCACTCCCCAGTGTGCGGCAGCATGAAGAGGAGTCCAGCCATCATGGTCCTGGACATTGAGCTCATAGCCAGCCTGAATTAAAAGTCTAGAAGGGAACCCAAAAAGCACATTTATGCCCTTGATTTTATAGTTTTCTACTAAATAAGCTCTCACTCCACGAATACTTCAGTTGCAGGATAACCTCCAGATATCCCGTGATTCCTCTAAGGAACAGCCTGCAATTCATATTACTGCTTTGAGCACCAATTACCATCTTTACTGAACCTCTCCGTAAGATTATACATATGGCATTCTCGACACATTTCCATGATACACTGTGCTGGCTAGTTTCTGTCAACTTGACATAAACATGGATTACCTAGGAAGAGAGAACCTCAACTAAAGAACTGCCTCTACCAGACTGGCCTATAAACATGCCTGTGGGGCATTTTCGTAATTGCTAATGATGGGGGAGGCCCAACCCACTGTGGACAGTGCCATCTCTAGGCAGGCGGGTCTGAACTATATAAGCCAAGCAGCTGAGCAAGCTAGAGGAAGCAAGACAGCAAGCAGCTTTCCTCCTGCCTCTGCTCCGCTTGAGCCGCTGTCCTGACGTCCTTCCCCGGGGATGGACTGCCATCAGGACATAGAAGGCAATAAGCTTTTTAATCCCTAATATTGCTTTATTCGTAGTGTTTGTTACAAGAGGAACACACAGAGCAGTGTGTACCTAAGACCAACTAAAACCTAATTCACTTAGCCAAGTTACACAACTCTACTACAGGGTATACTTTGCATTTTCCAGTTCAGAAAGGAATTCACATATAAAATGGGGACTCAAATAGCTCTAGGATACTTTACCAATGAGCTTTGTAGGTGACCTTTATAGAACATGACTGTTTTCTGTAGAATCCCATACCTCCAATTCTAAAAATATACACAGAGGGTTCTAGCTAACCATAAAGCTACAGACTGACTTGCATCCATGTTATGCAAGAGGAAAAATATGATTTCTAAAATCCAGATTGTACTGTGCTATCCTCTCAGGAACTGAACAGCATGACTCCTGTGTTCGGGCAGAAACAGAAAAAGCACCGACACACTACTGTACCTACTAGAAAGGCCATCTTAGGAAGCATGTGAACACTGGAAGAGTCCAACAACAATACAGTGCCATTAGCACCCCTGGGGTCTAGAAATTCTGTCAACACTAATCACTGCGAGCCACATAACCCATGACTGCAAGAAAAGTGAACCAAGTAACATAGCAGAGTCCAACTCTCTTTGCCTGCTCTTCTAAATTACATTTCTGCATTGATTCATCTGATGCCATGTGAGTATGATTGGGAGGGCACACACATGCCACTGTGCACAACTGGAGGTCAGAGGACAACTCGGAGGAGTCAATTCTCTTTTTCTACCACACAGGAGATTGAACTTAGGTCATCAGGTTTGGTAGTGGATGTTTTTACCCATGGAGTTATGTGTGTGTGTGTGTGGGGTGTGGTGTACACACACACCCACACAACTGTCTAATTTTCATATGAAAACTGGATATTGCATACTCGAGATCTATAATTGATTGAATGAGCCCAGAAATCGTCTAAATCATAGAACCAGAAAGGTCACAGGTCTGTACAGTCAGAGGAGGAGGTTTCAGGAGAGCTGATGACACATCACGGACCTGAGAGAGGTCTTCCAGTGCCACTGTGCCTCAAGTGTATCTAACATCATGTACCTGAGGGACAGGGACCCTAATAGGAAGGGGGACCACCCACAAAGGAACACCAGCAAAATATGAGGACAATTTACAAGGAAAGAGGAAGCCAACAAGAAAACCCACCGTAGTTAAAAAGGTAAGGACTTCTGCTTCTAAGACTCGTCTCTTTCCCCCCAGGCCCCAGCTACACACCTGAGGACTTCGGAGTAGCCCTTGGCAGCGGCGACATGCAGGGCTGTGGCCCCGGAGCGAGCCTGCCTCACGTCTTCTATTTTCCCACTGTTGAGCCACTGGCGGGCGTCCTGCAGCATCTGCTGCTCTTCCTCCTTTCTTGACTGCTCCAGGTCAACGCCTACAGAAGCCAGACACCAGACAGCAGCGTTACTAAAGCCACCCATGTCTGACAGGTGTTTCCTCTCGAGTCAAAACATACAGACTTTACCACAAATAATAGTTCCCTCACCAAGCTGGTAACTCATTCAATTTAAAGCAATGGCATTTGTATTACAAAATTAGCAATGCTAAATAGCCAGGCTAACCACCGTGTGGTACACATTCATGAAGGAAACATACCTAACATTGTTTTCAGCAGAACATAAAACCAGAGGGGATATTGCTTTTACTTTACAGTATTTGTATGAAGCTATAAATTCACATGTGATATGATCTTAGTTTCCTAACAATCCTGTGGGATAACTACAACAGCTATTACTAGCCTCACTTGTCATGTGAAGAAAGAAACACAGGAAGGCTGGGTGCTTTGCATATGGTCACACACACACATCAGTGGCAGGGCTGCCATTAGAACGCCTTGATGCTCTTGGCTCTTTTCCACGCACTACACCACAAGATTACTATCAAAGGTCTTCATTTCGGGTAGGATATACTCTGGAAAAGTGCACTCCTCCTAAAGCTCATTTCCATATGCACTTGCACACACTTACCTGAAGCTACATAGAGCAACCAGAGATTAGCAGGTGATCTGAAGCCAACACTTAAGCATCTGCTTTTAAGGCAATGTAGATTTTGTTTCCCTCACAATCATATGGAGGTACTCCCAAGAGTTCTTCCCTTTATCCAACAACTCTCCAATATCTAGGCCAGTAAAGAAGGGCCTTAAGAAAGGACACTCTTCATTATACAAAATAATGAAACATTCTGAGTACAAACACACCCATTCAAAAGGTTCTGTACTCAAGTATACTTTCTCTGAGCGTTTAGTCTTCTTTTTGGCTCTTAAATAAGAAGCTATGAACTGTTAGGGAACTGTCTGTCTGGGGAGATGCACAGGGTGAAGAGGAAGCCTATTTAGACACAGTGAAGCATACAGACAAATGCTGTTTCCACAGAGCACAAGGGAAGACTCGGCAATCAAAGTCAACAGAGTGGACTCTCAAACTAAAACCTAATTTAAATTTGTAAACTGTAAAACATTTTAGGAGATGAATGGGGGCTGGAGAGACGGCTCAGAGGTTAAGAGCACTGGCTGTTCTTCCTGAAGTCCTGAGTTCAATTATCAGCACCCACATGGTGGCTCACCACCATCTACAACTGTAGTCCTAAGGCATCTAATACCCTCTTCTGATGTGCAGATGTACATGCAGGCAAAATATCCATACACATAAAATAAGTAAATCCTTTTAAAAAAAACATATTTTAGGAGATGAAATGAGTGAGATGAGAGGATAAACTTAGTATAAAAACTTTTAATTCGGTAAGGCACAAAACAACAGGTGGACCTAGGTAATAGCATAACCTAACTATCCATCACTCAAGGCAGGCTTAGTTAGTGTACCTTCTCTAAAAGGCGAGATACTTCAGGTTTCCTTGCAGATTTGCCAGTCCTATGGTTTGCCATGACTACTCACCTCTGCTGATGCAGTATAAAAGCAGCTTTGGATAATAAACAAGCAAGTGTGGCCAGACCCGGCCCTAACTGTTCTAAAGGACCATAGCATGAAAAGACTAAAGCTTTGGAAAGAACTTTGGTTATTCAGAAGAGCTTCCCCTATCTTCAGTCGCTACAGATCCCATCCAGAGTTTCATGATAGTTTTAACAGAATCCTAAAACCTGCTGTCCATGGTTAGTCAATAACTTTACATTGAAAAAATTCAAAAGCTAGGTGTGGTGGTGCTTGCCTGGAATACTGGTAGGGAGAAAGGAGATTTGAGGCATCTGTCCATGGACAGCCTGGACAATACTGGGTATAAAAACAAAACAAAATGACTTTGAGGTGTCCAACAGGAGAGCCCCACATTATTCCCAGAAATTAGTTTCTTCTAAAACTACAAAAGAGGAATAAACAATTTCAGAATATAGTCTTCTAAGTTAGGTTTCTTTCCTCGAGAAACTATGAGAACCAGGCATGGTGGCTCACACCTGCAAATCCCAACATAGGGAGGCAGAGGCAAGAGGTCTGCTGAAAGTCTGAGGACAGTCCAGGATACAGAGTGAGCTCTAGGGTATGTGTAGCTATGAAGTGGGAGCCTGTCTCTCAAAAACACAAACATACAAACAAAAGAAACTATCAGAATAGTTTCCATGGTTACTACAGCTCAAGGCCCTTTCAGAGGTTTTAGGAAACAGTCTCCCAGTACCACTTGCAGCTCTCAAAGGAAAACGACACAGTCACAAAACGCATTTGGCCACACTAGAGTCCAGCCCTTCTTCAGCCAATCCTGTGTAGCACAAGTGATACAAAGTACACACACACAAAGAACAGTACACAATCTTCCTCCGGTCACTCCTAACTCCAAGATCAGCACACAACCTTAGAATAGCAAAGACGAGGAAGGCCTGGTCATCATTTGGGCATCCGGCCTAGGCTTGTATGAGTTATTAAGAGGTCTGATGACGAATGCTGTGTGGACAGATTTAATCCTGCCCTGTCACATGATAAGGGGCAGTGTGAGAGCTTTGCTAACCAGCCGCTCTCCTAAGTTACCTTGCTTCTTTACTTGTTCCAGAAGAAGGTCTTTCATGGCTGGCTCTTCTGCAAGGTCAGAAGGAACTTCACCCTCGCTGTTCACAATACCCACACTGGCTCCATGGCTAATAAAATACCTGTGTGGCAAAAATCAATATTATTTCTGTCAATCTGAGATCAGTTTGTACTGTGTCTTGAGTTCAATGTACAGCAAGGCATACTTGGGAGTTTTAAATACGGTACAGATGAGGTGGTTTCTTATTCATTTATTATTAATTTCATACCCTAGTAGTCTTCAATAATTAGGACCATAGATTTCCCATTTCCCAACAAAAGCAATGTTTTCTTACATACTAATATTTACTTATATACTTCTTTTTCTTACAAAACCAAGTAAAAAAAGATTTCTTACATATGCATATTCCTAACACCAATTCTTACACTTCTAGAAACACTAAGTCTTTCTAAATACTATAAGGAGCAGCATGGGGTGGGGTCTTTGGCCAAGCCTGCATCCTAGTACTCAGGATGTTGAGGCAGGAGGAGCTGAAGTTCGAGGTCAGCCGAGCCTATGTGCTGAGTTCACGACAAGTCTAAACTACAAAGTAAGACCTCAACTTGGTGCCGTGAAACAGGGAAGGCATGCAGCCCTCACTCACGCAAACTAGGATCCAAATAATCGTTCAAAAAGACTTCCTACACTGCTAGTATTAGAAATAGGAACATTTCAAAGCTAAAGGTAAATAAGCAGTCCTGCATGAAAATTTGTTTGCAGTGCTAAGGTGAAGGTTGCTTAGTAGTGCTGTAGGTGTGAAAACTGCAGACTAAAGTATGTATTCGAATTGGCATGAATTTAACTTCCACAAAACAAGTCATCTATAGGAATCTGCATTCATAAAGAAAACTAACTTACTGAAGAAACATTTAAAATGCTAAGCAGATTCTGCATCCATACAGAATATGTATCCTGAAGAAAAAAGAGGCTGATAATCTCAATACCTTATCTGCATCTTTTAATTTTCAGTGTTCTCTCTCTCTCTCTCTCTCTCTCTCTCTCTCTCTCTCTCTGTCTCTCTCTCTCTCTCTCTCTCTCTCTCTCTCTCACACACACACACACACACACACACACACACACACACACATTTAAACAGAATTATGCTGAAGGCACTGTAAATGCAACTGAGCACTCTTACCCTCTAATTTAAGGAACTGAGGCTCCCACACCAACTGTGGGGAAGAGGGCACTTGCTGACAGGCCCAACTGTCTGGGTTCGACCCCTGAACAGTGGAAGGGGAGAACGGACCCCTACAAGCGGCCCTCTGACTTTCATATGGAAACTATTGCACACACACACACACACACAAATTACATGCAAAAATAAACAATGTTGTTAAAGAATCAAAGTTCAAACATGTTAAGTAATTTTCTCAAGAAAAAAATTTTAAGTAAGAAAAAAAAGTGATTTTTCTCAAAAACACATAACTAGTACTGGTAGAAGCTATTAGGCTCAGTCTTTTGCATGTAAGTTTAGATCAAATTAGTTTTAGGCCAATTAGAATCCCAACAATACGCCAGGCAGTGGTGGCACATGCCTTTGATCCCAGCACTCAGGAGGCAGAGGCAGGCAGATCTCTGTGAGTTCGAGGCCAGCCTGGTCTACAGAGTGAGTTCCAGGACAGCCAGTGCAACACAGAGAAACCTTGTCTTAAAAAAACAAAAACAAAAAGTTAAATAAATAAATAAATAAATAAATAAATAAATAAGTAAATAAATGATCACAATAATTCTAGGACTACTATCAGACACTCAGAGGTACTAAAAAGGTAAAGAAAAACTATGTAAATTATCTTCCAATTCATTCAGAGATTCAATGAACATCAACAATTAAATCAACATTTATTGATCTACTATGATGATATTCAAAGAACCACATTTTTAGTGTGTTAGACTTTTTTTAATCAATATATGTATGGGCCATGTATTTGAGAATTGGCAAAGAAGAAAAAAATCAATAAAAATGAAATTAAAAACATAACTGTGCTTTCTTAGTGCCTAGTATCCTGGAATAATAGGGCCTCAATAAATGTTGATATATCAACTCCACATATATACCACTTGTGGTGGTTTGAATACGAATGGTCCCCACAGGTCACAATTGAATCCTTGGTCACCAGGGAGCGGCACAGTTGAAAGGGTTAGGAGGCATGCCCTAGTTGGAGGAAGTGTGTCACTGGGGGTGGGCTTTAAGATTTCAAAAGTCCACACCAAGCCTAGAGTCTCTCTCTCTTCCTGCTGCCTGCAGAGCCAGATGTAGAACTCTCACCTACCTCTCCATGTCCGCCTGTGTGCCGCCATGCTTCCCGCCATGATGACAATGGACTAAACCTCTGAACAGTCCCAATTAAATGTTTTCCTGTATAAGGGTTGCTGTGGTCATGGTGTCTCTTCACAGCAATAGAACACTGCCTAAGACACAGTTCAATGGCATTTCCTCCCTCAGAGACTCAGAGAAAGATATCTTACTCGACACTAAAATAAATTCCTTCTATCCATATTTTTAGGTCTGTCAAGTGCCACCATTGTATCCAATTATTCCCTCATTACTCCATAGTCAGTAGTTTTTCCTTTTCTAGTTTCTTCCCTCAAGCCAAATGATCGTCCACCTATACCTCCCGTGCCCTGAAATACAAATAATATACACAATAAGCACACAATAAATACTGGTCTAACTGAAATATACACTCTAATCAAACCCAATCATTTACTAGTCCCCCCAGCCCCCAACTCCTAGCCCCTTCACACCCAGCTCTGCTCCTTAGGGTGAATTATTTCCTAAAAGTGAATGGAACAAAAACTCCTTCCTTTCCCATGTAGGTACCTTTCACATCTTTCAGGGTCCATTTCAAACTCTTTTGCCTTCAAGAATCTCGCCTGTTCCCCCAACTGAATTCTCTCTCTCCTTCCTTTAATGCTACCCTCCTGGCCCTGTAGACATTAGTTGCACCTCTTCCATAGCAGACCTTGTATCTTGGTGCTTTCTCTCTTCTTGGCATTCTATAAACATTGCTTGAACTAAATGCAATATCTTGGTCTCCATTCTAACATGTATCCATCCTTTCCTGAATCAGGTTACCCAGGTTACACAGGCTGCAGCTTCCCCCTTTTCCGATCTGCTCTGTGTATGTGTACATGAGCATTCCATGAAACACACAAGAAGGTCAAATGACAGCTTGCATGAATCAGTTCTTTCATTTCACCATGTGAGTTTCAAGGATCAAACCTGGTGCTCAGATTGGACAGCAAGTGCCTTTCCTTGTTGAGCCATTTCACTGGCTCCCTTTGCTAGTCTTCTCAGGAAAAAAGTACAGAAATAAAATGTGGTCTTTAAAAAGCTCAAAATACATCAGCATTGCAATAAACTGTAAGTCATGCTAAATGTTGGGGTCAATCTGCTGCTTCTAAATTAAACACCATTAGGAATAATCGAGCTATTCTACTTGAATTCAAAATGAGGAAAAAATAAACTCTACACACACACACACACACACACACACAGAGAACAGAGACACACACAGAGAGAGAGAGAGAGAGAGAGAGAGAGAGAGAGAGAGAGAGAGAGAGAGAGAGAGAGAGAGAGATATGCATGGCAGAAAGGATTGCCCAGGAACATGAAATAGAATGGCCATGGGTTTCTCCTGAAGAAAGCCAGTTTCTCTGTCCTTCATTCCCATTTCCTTGAAGTCCAGTGCTGCCAATTTTCCTAGAAATAAGTTTGAGGTATAAGTTCTTCAAGACACAAACAGATGCCAGTGTGGAGTTGGCACACATGTGTAACCTCAGCACTTGGGCTACTGAGGCAGAAGGATTGAAGTTCAAGGGCTGCCTGGGCATAATGGAACCCATGGTAAGCAAGCCAGAGCTACACGGTGATACACTGTCTCTAATTTTTTAAAGTACTTTTATTATTTTGTGTATATGGGTGTTTTGTCCTAGTGAATGTCTGTGCACCGCATCTGTGCACAGCCCTTGGAGACCAGAAGAGGGAAAGATCCCCGGGGTTGTAGTTAACAGAGGGTTGTAGGTGACCATGTAAATGCTGCCGATCCAACCCAGTACTAGAAGAGCAGCCAGTACTCTTAATGCTGAGCCATCACTCTGTTCCAATCCCCAATTAAATAAGTTATTTCCTTGATCTGTTGTATAAAAATATTACAAATAAAGAAAGTAAAATAAAAACTTTTCTGGGGCTGGAGAGATGGCTCAGGGGTTAAGAGCACTGACTTCTCTTCCAGAAGACCCAGGTTCAATTCCCAGCACCCACATGGTAGTTCACACCTATCTGTAGTTCCAGTTTCAGGGGACCTGACACCCATGACAAAAACACCAATGCACATAAAAATGAAATAAAATAGCATGGATCTAATGACAATGTGTACATTACAAGGTAAACTAAGGCATGCTATCTCTACCTCTACCCCACATCTTCAGTAGATTCCAGTCTGGATCAGCTCACTATGGTTAGACGTTCATATTCATAAGTTGTTATGGTCACTGATAAACTTACTACATCCAAGGTAATATTAGGTTGAGTAGAGGATTTCTAATTTTAAATTTATTTCTGAAGGAACTATGTTTGTCATTAAAAATGAATTAAAAAAAAAACACAAAAGGCATTACAGTAATTCTTTGTATTCAGCTTCCCAGAAAGATAACAGTACCTATTACTCTAATTTTAAGACTCAGCTGGCCTTATATAATTTAGAAAAAAATGGGTAAAAAATTAAATTCTTGAATGTAACGAGATTTTATAGCTCAATCACAAACATTCCACCTGAACTCATACTTAAGTAGGAATAATGAGAAGCCGGTATGCCTTACATTTCTTAAATAAAATGTTGTAAGTCCAAAATGGAGGAAGAAATCATCTTAACTCCTATGCATCAGAACACTGACATTGGTGAGTACAACTGAAAATCAGAGCCTTTTCTATGAGCCTGAAATGGAGGCAGCCTAGGTGGTGAAGGAGTTATAGATCTTTACTAACCTAGAACAGGGAGAGGAATGGAGAACAAAGAAAACTCTGCTATCCAGTGGTCTTGGCTTTGGACCACTGCAGTTATCTACACCTAAACAACAGCCCTGTCCGACACCTCTTGTGTCTCTACTCTGATTCTTGTCCAACTGAGAATCCATGCCTCAAGGAAACTCAGTTTTTCTCCAGGAAACCTTCAAGTACAGTTCTACATGACAGCCTGTTTGCTGAGTAAGAAAAAAATGTGCTAGCCTCAATCATATCATTGAAAGGGACTTAATCAATCTGATTTTCAAAAGACCATATACTATCCTGATTAGATTTACTTTATCAATCTAAATTTGCCCTGCAAATTTTAAAGATGTTTTAACTGCCAAAGTTTCTTTCCTAACTAGAAATAAAATTCCTGATCATTCTTTCATATAACAGAGACTTATTTTGTTCTTCTCATGTAGTAGGTACCATGTGATCAGGATTCTTCTACCCTAGAGAGGGCAATCTGCCCCCATGGAGGTCAGCAGCTACTAATATATTAAACATAGCCATTCAACCAATGTAGAGAACACATGCCAATCACTACCTTACCTGGGTCCTATGTGCTCTGGTTCATAATTTGCTATTTACTGCAGTAATATTTATAAAAACAAACAAAACAGGTTTATAGAGAAGTCCAAAGGAAAAAACCTACAACTCACATGTTTGTGTTCTGCTATTCAGAAATTAGTCAGACAGCTCACCAGCTGATGCTGCCTCTGAAAGTCCAGCAAATACAAAATACACAAAAACAGAAGCAAGCAAAATTGGAGGTAGGAACTGTGCACTTAGTAAGGATGCAAAGCACTGTGTCAGCCAGCTCTTAATAGCCAATTCTCTGCGTCTGTAATTTAGAGAGGTTATAACTATTTGTACAACTCAATTTCTGGTCAGCAGAGGAGGAGTTTGCACCAAACCCACGACAGACGCTCACTCACTCCGCTATGTTGAGGTAACCACAGGAAGCTGCTGCATGAAGGGGAGTCCAGCCCTCGTTGTCTTGATGGTTTACATTGGCTCTGTTCTCCACTAGAAACTTCACCATGTCCAAATTTTCATCAATACAGGCCTGAAAAGAAAAGCCCATTGATTCATTCAGCAAGTACTTACTGAGTTCTATGACACACCAGACAGTGCTCTGGACAATGAGAGTGGCCAGCAGCTACCATGCATTATTTACTTTTCCTAGTGGGTGTCTAAAGAATGACTTCCAAACTTAGAAACACTATTAGATATTATTTACAGTACTACGAGTATTAATGGTGATTTCTATAGTGCTGTAAATGGAAGCTACTGGAGCATTTTGTAATACAAAGGAAAGTGTGTTAGAAATGTTTTACATGGTTTTCTTTTTTTTTCGAGACAAGGTTTCTCTGTGTAGCTTTGTGCCTTTCCTGGAACTCACTCCTTAGCCCAGGCTGGCCTCGAACTCACAGAGATCCGCCTGCCTCTGCCTCCCGAGTGCTGGGATTAAAGGCGTGTGCCACCACCGCCTGGCTTACATGGTTTTCTAAATGGCTTCAAATGATATGGGAAAGTATATTTGTAGTTGCAGACAGATATTGTTCTCTGCCTTCACACCAGCAAGTAGGGGGAAACACAGAAACTTTTTTACTAAAGGCTTTTAAATCTTTAATAAGCCTAAAAGAAATAATCACAATAAAATCTGGTTGAGCCAGGCATGGTGGAACATACCTGTAACCCAGCATTTGGGGGTCTAAGGAAGCAAGAGCTCAAGACTGAAGTCAGCCTGGGTTACACAGTGATACTCTACTTCAAAAATAAATTGAAAATTAAAAATGCACACACACACACACACACACACCCCACCACCACCACCAACAGGGCTGGTTCAATTCCTAGAACCTACGTAAAGAAGTTGGGTATGATAGTATGCACTATCATAATTGTAATTTCAGAGCTAGGAGTAAAAGATAGGCAGATTCGTAGTGCTCTCTGGCTGGCCAGCCTCGCCTACTAGGAAGCTCCAAGCCAGTGAGAGACCCTGCCTGAAAAATAAAGGTGGATAGCACTTGAGGAACAATACCACAAGGTTGTCCTCAGGCTTCTACATGCACAGACTTATACTTGTATATATGCACACGTGTACACACGTACACGTACACATACACACACACACACACACACACACACACACATACACACTCACAGAAGAGGTAGGAGGAGGGAAAAACAGAAAAGGAAAAAAAGCCTACTTTAACACAGAATAAAAAGGAAGTCGTTGACAAGGATACTTATTCAGGCTCAGACAGTTCCAAAGTAGGAAATTCAGGACCTAGAAGGAAATGAGACTACTTTTTTTAAAACTTGCCTATGACCTAGTACAGTGGCAAAATGTCTGAATCTTAGCACTCAGGAGACTGCGGCAGGAGCATTGTCACACGTTCCTAGCCACCTGGGCTATCTGATGAGACATTATAAGGAGACACTTTCAAAAAAAGAAAAAAAAAAAAAAACCTGCCTGTGAATCCTTCCTTTCAAATTTCAAATAAATAAACAGTTAAAACATTAGCTGAGAAACAATTCATTAGCCAAATAAAAACTGTCTTCTCAATAATATTAGGAAATCGGTGTCTTTTCGTTGTGTTGACATTTGTGCTGATGACGTCAAAGCAATGGTGGGTAAACTGTTGGTGCCTTAGCATCAGAACAACTGCATCAGGAGACCACTCTCCTAAAAATGACCTGCACGACGCAATGAAGAGTGCTCACTTAGGGCTGGAAAAATGGATGAATGGTTAAGAGCACTGGATGCTCTTCTAGAGGACCCAGGTGTGATTCCCAGCTCCCACACGGCAGCTAATAACCATCTGCAACTCCAGTTCTAGTGAATCTAATGTCCTCTTCTGGCACCACATGCTTATGGTGCACAGACATGCATACAGGCAAAACACCCATACATACAAAATAAAAATAAATAAGTCATTTAAAAATATTATTAACAATTAAAGCCGAGCATTTGAGGATAAGTCTTTTTACTTTTCTGTGTGACAAAATGGAAAGCATACTTGAAGCCCTACTGTGGCTTCTGAATTATGATGGTTGTTTCTAGGAAAAGTACTTGTGCAGGGTTACAACATGAACTAGCCATTTTTTCACAGAATACTATTTGTATTGAAAAGAGTAACTGACAAAAAAGTATTTGTTATTCAGACACCAAAATGAACAAAATAAATCTCAAAGAAAAAATGAATTTTTGTTGTTATGATAAAATTTGACCGTGCAAATAAATGAAATTTTGGGAAGCAAACTGTCAAGAACTTAACAGTTTCCTGATACTGTTCTGATACTTACACTGGGATGATCTGCAAGTACGATCAATTGGTATTAATATACGAAGTGTGTCTATATATAGAAGATTTACATAAATCAATGTAAAACTTGTGTTTTTCAAAGATTAAATACATAGTATTAGGAAATCAGGCATCAGTAAAAGATTAATTCAAAGAACAAGTTATACTAATGCATTTTGCTGTTGTTTTGTTTTGTAGACAGGACCTCACTATTTAGCCCTGGCTGGCCTTGAACTCAGAGAAGGCTCTGTGTGATCCAGAGTGCTGGGTTTAAAGGTGTGTGCCACCACACCCAGCTGATTAATGGATTTTAATGTGACAGAGTAAGATCGTGCATTGACATAATTTCTGCCTATATTTCCAATTAACATTTAACAAACTAACAAGGTTGGAGATGTAGTTCAGTTGGTAGAGTGTTTGCCTAGCATGCACAAAGCCCTGGGATCCCCAGCATCTCATAAACCATGCAGTGGTGCACATCTGTAATCCCAGCATGTGGGAGATAGAAGCAGGAGGATTAGGAGTTCATCAACTTTTACTGTGAAGCAAGTTCAAGGCTAACTTAAGATAACATGAGAACCACCACAAAAAAAGCAAAAAAAAAAAAACAAAAAACAAAAAACAAAAAACAAAAATTACCACTACTGGAGTTTTTATATACCATCTAAGAACAACTCCCATAACTGACTGAATGGTCTATTAAAATACCCTTTCTGTTCCCAAGTCTATATCTATGTGATATAGATACTCAGTTTTCCTCTTATATAAAAATGCTACAACCATTTGAGTGCAGATACTGAGAGAGGGGGGTGGAGATTAGGCAGAACAAGAATCTCTGAATTACTTTGGATAAAATAAAGTACTCCAACTCTGCAAACATTTCTCCATTACCTCTACAAAGTGAAGGACAAATTGTTAAAGCAGCAGCTTTTGCAGTCAGATAGACTGCAGGATTCTGCCAATGCACATAGCCTTGAACAGGGATGCCTAACCAAAGTATCAGTGTACTCATCCACAGTACTGGGAATCTACCCACCTCAGGGAGTTGGGAACAGTTCCTGGCATTGTTTTTAAGCCAGTATTTTTAACAGCCACACACACCAAATGTATTTAATCCTCACTCACCATGGTCCTGGACAGTACTTATGGGAGGAAAGTAATTTGATTCAAAATGTCTCTGGACTAGCCATATTTAGGAATTTGGATATCTAAGTTCAGAAAATTCCCTAATTTTTAGAGTACTGTGGATTCCTAAATCCAGGAGTTACATGAAACAAAATAGTATGTTCCATGACTGACCTGGAAAGAAGTATCCTAGTCAGTGGTACAAGGTAACAGAGCCACAGGACTCTGCTGTCTGAGACCTCTGACTGCCCTGCCTCTCCTCCACCCACCTGCCTTGGTTCCAGGAGGATATGACTAGAGCATGGATGAGAGAGAGGCGGGATGCTCCCTGAAATCTTCTCCAGTGAATAAGGACTAAATTTAGATGTCCTCTGCCCACTCCATCTGCAGATGCACTGCTGACTCATGCAGCATGGTCCATGAGCAGATTCACCCATCTGCAAAACTCGGCCCATGCCTCTGCCCAGAACTATACTCAGTTCTCCAGACAAGAACTCATTCCTTTCCTTGGGAAGGAAGTTAATCTTTGGGTGTTAACTTCGACAACAATGGGGAAACTTCTTTGCCTTTAACTCAAATATCTTCCACTATGGTTTAAGTGTGTTTCCTCTTAGCTTGTATTCCTAAAGACACACTAGAATGTTACTAAAGATTTGTTTTAAGTTCTAAAATAGAGGTATGTACTTAATTCTTGGTCCAAAAGAACTAACGATTCCAAAAACTACTTGGTAAAAACAGGTTTTCACAATCAGCATGTAGTAGAGACAAGCTCTTTGCAAGGAAAACTATTTCTTTTATCAATAGTTATGGATATTGTGCTCTTTCTACTGTAGCTAACATTGCTCTCTGTATCCCAGGCTAGAGTGGCTGGGGGTAAACCAAAGCCAGAGTTAATCTGGGAGCACAGGGCCTTACAAAACAAAGTCTTCTGGGTCCCAGAATAGCCTCCAACTGTCAGCACTGCCTAGTGCTGGCTGGCAAGGCTGACCTTGCTGTTGTGTCTCAGGAGAAAGCTGAGGCTACCTGTTTTGTCTGCAAGCAACTCTCCACAGAGCCCAGCTCTAGATGGTTGTCAACAGAAACCAGGCATAGTACAGCCTAACTCCCACATATATTTTTCTTATTCTGTGTATGCCTTAATTTCAATAAATCATCATGAAAAAAGTGCTGTCACTTTGGGTAGAAAAGAGAACACCAAAAGACACTGCCAGTCACCTCATGTAGCCCTCAGAACAGGGAAAAACTTCAGAGCCAGGTACCTGATAAAAATTCACATCTACAGTGTGTAAGGGTGTATTTAAAACTCAACAAAAGCAATCTAATCTTGAAAATAGGAATAAAGACTTAACATGTCTGTGTGTTTTGAAATGGCCGAAAGCACACGAGAAAGTACTTAACATGACCAGTCATTAGGAAAATGCAAGTCAATACTACAGATGACACAGGTTTTTAATCCTAGCACTCGGGAGAAAGTCATGCACAAATCTCTGCATTTCAGGGCAACCTGGTCTACATAGTGTGTTCCAAGAGAGTGGGGGCTGCATAGTGAGACTCTGTCTCAAAAACAAAATAGATAAATTAATAAAAATAAAAGTCTTTCCAGAAGGTGAAAAAATTAAAACTGTGTCCATTACATTAGTGTAGAATATTACAGTTCCTACAGAAAACAGTGTGGTGAGTGTGAAAAACAAAAACAAAAACAAAAAAAAATCCTACAATTACCAGTTCTATTCTATCATTCTATCTATTATGTGTATTTAAAAAAAAAATCGAAGAATGTGAACGCACTCTCAGAGAGCTATCTGCACAGCCACATTCCTGGAAGCATTTGCTCACAATCACTAAACTGTGGAAATAACTAGGTCCATTAACAGATGAGTAGCTGAGTTAGATGTGGTATTAAATATAACATACATATTCACGAAGGAATATGTCCCTACTGACACCGTGGTTCTAGACATCTGTTTTCTAGAACTGGAAGGAACAATTCTGTTGTTGGAAGCCAACAAGTTTGTGGTAGTATGTGACAGAAGGCACAGGAACAATCGGATTGACACAGATTAAGGAATCCAAATCTAGAGTCTGCCTTATTTTCAACTCTTCCTATATTCATTGAAAATATCAGCAGTGACTGATCCCTTCTTTTCCATATGAGGTGTCCCCCAAAGATTACACAGCTCTTCAAAATAATATATTAAATAGAATGCTTTCATTTTTTTAATCCAAACTTTAGCTCAAATAGTAAAGCCCTGACAGATCTAATCCCATGGTTCTCTCATTAGCAACTGGGGGAAAAGGAAGTTGAGATAGGGTATCATGTAGCCCAGGATTCAAATTAACTATGCATTGAAGGGGACCTTAAATTTCTGATCCTCCTGCCTCTACCTCCCAAGTACTGGTAATAGGGTTTTGTGTGACCACACCCAGATCTGTTAGAGGTGTTCTGGTGTTCTGGCTGAGCACTGAAACAGAAGCTCAAGCTAGAGTAGAAAGCAATGCTGATAGATGAGCTAGCTCCCTGTGACCCCAAATCTGTAAGTTCAAAATCCTTTTGCTCCAGTCAGATAACTTCATCATATGCCAAAAGATTGTATAGGTAAGTGAAAGAAGGTAGTGCTATTAGAAAGTCTGGAAATCTCCACCATCAGCGTCCACTCTACAATAGGCTTTAACATATAGTCCTTTCGACTGACTGACTGATCCAGCACTTCAGTCAGTCCTTCCAAGTGCCTGCCTCTCCATTCCAAACATGATACAACGTAACCGCTGTTTCACGGAATCATTAAAGCAGTCCACTCCAATGTGACAGACAGGTGACTCCAGCTGCTGTCAGTCCTGTGGGGACGACTCAGAACTCCACTGGCAGAGAACATCCGGCTCTCAGATGGTAAGAACTATATCTGACTATGTGCTCACTGCTCAGGCAGGCTCTGGACACAGATCAGTGGCCTTTCAAACAGAGATGGCCAAGAGACACCAGAGGTGAAGAATTTTCCATTAGCCAGACATAGTGGCTCCTAACTCAGCACTCAAGAAAGCTGAGGCAGAAGGATTGACAAGTTCAAGGCTACCCTAGCCACATAGTTTGAGGCCAACTACAGCTATATAAGGTTCTTTCTTAGAACACAAAACAACAAAATTTTCCCATCAACTCTTGCACCGATTATGATTTGTTCTCGGTAGATCAGCATATTATCCCAAGACGACAAATGTACCAGAGAACATCTTCCTCCCTTACCAACAAACATAAAAGGTATGTGATATGGCCTAAGGATTCATAATACTTAAGTTTCAAAACCACGAGCCTGCAAGATGGCTCTGTAGGGAAAGACGCTTACCATGAAACCTGACCAATTGAGTTTAATCTGGGAACCCATGTGGTAGAAGCAAAGAACCAACTACCACAAACTCTTCTGACTTCCACACTCACATGCACATGTGTGTACACACACACAGAAATCTAATTTTAAATAAAGTTGAATAGAAAATTAGGAAGAAAGAGCCCATTAAAAATGACAGCACCGGGTTGGGGATTTAGCTCAGTGGTAGAGCGCTTGCCTAGCAAGCACAAGGCCCGGGTTCGGTCCTCAGCTCCAACGACAAAAAAAGAAAAGAAAAGAAAAGAAAAGAAAAATATGACAGCACCCTTTCAAGGCCAGCACCGTCTTCATATAAAAGAGTCATGCTCCAACTCCCCAGTCTTGACTGATGGTCCTAACTTTGAGGAACAAGAAATGTGGCCTATTACTACTGCTAAAAAGACCAGAGGTCAGCCGGGCAGTGGTGGCGCACACCTTTAATCCCAGCACTCGGGAGGCAGAGGCAGGCGGATCTCTGTGAGTTTTGAGGCCAGCCTGGTCTACAAAGTGAGCTCCAGGAAAGGCACAAAGCTACACAGAGAAACCCTGTCTTGGAAAACCAAAAAAAAAAAAAAAAAAAAAAAAAAAGACCGGGATCATTTTTTTCTTAGAACAAAGAAGTAAACATATCTGAATAACTCTAATACTGATTTTTTTGTTTGTTTTGTGGCACTGGAGGCCAAATTTAGGCCCGAGTACATGCTAGGCAAGGACCCAACACAGAGCTCTCTCATAGCACATTTATTCTTTCATTCATTCGTTTGTTTGGAGGTGAGGCAATGGAACATTTGCTTGACAGCTGTGGTAGTTTGAATGTCATTGGCCCCCATGGCTCATAGGGAGTGGCACTATTAGGAGGTGTGGCTTTGTTGGAGTGGGTGTGGCCTTGTTTGAGGAAGTGTGTCACTGTGGGGGCGGGCTTTGAGGTTTCCCATCCTCAAGATACTGCCCAGTGTGTCACAGACACTTCCTGTTGTCTCCTGATCAGGATGTAGCCAGCACACATCTGCCTGCACACCTAGCCAGCACCATGTCCGCCTACAGACCGCCAGGCTCCTGCCAGGATGACAGCAGAAGATGTCCTCCCATCCTAACGTATAAACATGCTGTAAGCAGCCACCTCAATTAAATCTTGTCCTTTACAAGAGTTGCCGTGGTCATGGTATCTCTCCACAGCAACAGAAAACCTAACTAAGACAACACCAGACCTGACAACCTGAGTCTGATCTCTAGGATCCACATGGTGGAAGGAAAAACCTGACTCCAGCAAGCGGTTCTGACTTCCACACAAGCTCCATAGCACACATACACAAAAAACAAAGAACTGTAATTTTTAAAAAAGGATTAACTTATTCTGTATAACTTAATGACTTATTTAATGCCACATATTTAAGCAGAACCAACTAAATAAATGCCTTCGCGTGGTGGTGGCACACGCCTTTAATCCCAGCACTCGAGAGGCAGAGGCAGGTGGATCTCTGTGAGTTTGAGGCCAGCCTGGTCTACAAAGCGAGATCCAGGACAGGTACCAAAACTACACAGAGAAACCCTGTCTCGAAAAACCAAAACAAACAAACAAACAAACAAAAAATGCCTTCTATCTAGTAATATAGAGGCATCCAAAACAGGGTTCATGGGCTAGGGATAAGATACCACTTGGCTCGTGAAACATTTGTAATACCTGATCCCATCTCCCTAAAAATAATTTTAACATATACAGAGTAATTTGTTGTTAGTCTAGTCCTCCCAAAATTTTGCTTGAGGAAAGTAGCCAATTAGTGAAACTGGATTGGCTACTCCAGATTAAACTAAGTATAAAATACAAACTACAAAGATCCCACTAATGTGCTTTCATTACCATTCTGTTTATTGGCAGGAGTCTAGATCAGAAACCTCCTTCCTAGCTTGGCTACCTGTTTCAACCACAGTCCCCCAAAGGTCTATTCTTCTGCCAACTTGGCATGTAGAATAAATGGCTGGTCCATGGAGAGGGATTTTTGTATTTAACTCCAGATCACTCTGTGCCCATAAACAAGTGTTTCACAAGCCGCAGGAGTACAGCTGGAAAGCCATGGCATAGGCAAAGCTCCATGGCTGCCAAGTGAGCCTTGGGAAAAGAAGGCAGGCAGTTCTGCAGCCCAAGTTGGGTAAGGCACGGAAGCCACAAAGAAATCACAGGAAGTTCAAATTCACCCAGTACGAATCAATATACAAAGTTTTATCCCAAAGGGATCTATTAAACAAAAAACTATTTTCAGCAGGACTTTTGTATAGCCAAACTCTTGTAATATACTGGTTCATATCACATTCATGCCCCACACACTCCATACATTCTATACTGTAAAAGATACTAAATAAAATAGTTAGATAACCCTATGTAGTACACTATACTAGTTAAAAGTTAAAAATAGACTACAAAACCAGAATTCCTGGATTCAAATCCCAGGCCTAACAATTAGTAGTTCTGTGATCTCTTTAACAAGTTATATATGCTCCTGCTTCTTCACCTATAAAAATTATCATGCTAATAATCGTAAGGACTTCACGAGGTCCCAATCAGAACAGAATGAGTTAATGTACATAAAATACTGAGCACATGGCACATAATCACATGCTATGTAAATTTAGTTGCTATCATTACTACACATATAATAGTGTCCAAGAGTCTGAAGTTCACTCTTTTCCACACAGAGAAATCAAAATAAATATAAATACATAAATATATATGTTTACAACAACAATCATAAATATAGTCTAAAATAGCCCACATTCAGGTTTCACTAGTAATACAAGTGAATTTATTAGAAAAGAGGAAGAGCAATGGGCCAGGACTCCTGTGCGTGGAAAACAGGATTAGGATTGAGACCAGGGTTGACCATAACACAGTCACTGGCTATAGATGCAAGTCTACTGTTAGTCTATATTTAAAAAAAAATCTAACAAGACAGATGTAAATTCTAGATACTGATTCACGTCACCAAAAGAACAGGCTAAGAATCTGTCTCAGTAATCAGTGTTCTCATACTATGAAGTGCTTTTTCAGTCACATAACAACATTTACAGACACATCCTATATTAGTGTAGACATGGTCCTTGAGGGGTCACAGAGGGAAAAAATGAGTAAAGGTTTGCATTTAGTGGAGGCAAGAGAATGGAAAATACTCTGATCCAATGGGAATGGTGTTGCAGTATAAAATGACTGATCAGAACAAGTCTTGCAGGAAGCAGTAAGAAGTCACCACCTGGAGGGAAATCCAGAAGACATGACTTACATGTCACAAAGAAGATGACCAACTAGAAAAGCAGAGATATTGACAATTTGTGGAAACAGCATACACAAAGGTTTTGCAGAACAGAGAAAAAGGCCAGTTTTTTGGAAATGTTTTTTCAACTCAGATGGAGTTAGGGAGATTATATATATATAAATCTAAGAGTAAGGCTTCATTTGCCAGACTGAAAAGTTTGGAACTTGACTCTGCAGGCTAACGGGAAAAGCAGTGGATACAGCAGGCTGATGGCTAAGACAGTTCTTGTATCCTAACCTGTAATAAAGAACTTTACCTCTTTCCTTCAGGCAAGTGGGAAGTGAGAGTGATCCTACCAGAATTATACCCAAAGTGTGACTGCAGTGGGAATGCAGATTGACCTTTTGCCAGGAAAACCTCATGGTAAAGTCACCACTCAGGCCACTGATCCAGGCCACCAAGGATGAGCTACTGAAGTAAGGTACCAACAAGGAAGCCCTGGGGAAGGATGGATTTAGAAGCATTCCTGGAGTAGAATGGATAGAATAATCCGAATGCTGGTGGTGGGAAAGAACAGCACTGAGATTTTTGTTAAAGCTTTCTTTTATTTTTATTTTATGTGCATTGGTGTTTTGCCTGCATGTGTGTCTGTCTGTGTGAGGGTGCCAGATTCCATGTGGGTGCTGGGAATTGAACCCAGGTAAAGCTTGGGGCTGTAGTTAACTGTGATGCCACCGAGTCAAAACAGTATAGTATATAAGGAAGACTTAGAGGCTGCTTCTGTTTCTGAGTCTCCTCTAGTGTTAATTTCTCTTAGTCTAACTATGTTCAGGAACTCTTTCTGTGCAGCAAACTAGCGTGTGCTGCTACCCTTTCCAGGTTAAATCATCCTAAAGAAGCCTAGAGGGATGGGCGTCCAGCAGCCAAACCCCACAGCTGTTTCCTGACCCACAGCAAAGGCCTGGGTGGGTCAGTATCATAAATACTGTGACATGCCCTGGCAAGGAACATTATTGTACAGCAGCCACACAACAGGGGAACTGAGGTTATGGGTAGAAACTCTCAGCTACAGCTGAAATCTCTTTAAAGTCAAGGTTAGTAACAACAATGGCAATTTTACAAGAGGATGCACCAATTTCTTCTCTTAACTTGAAATCTTTGGAATATAAAATGGTTGGCAAATTAAAATTTTGTTTGGTACATATGGTATTTTAAAAATAAAGATTCTTTTGTTTTTGTTGCTGAGGCAGGGTCTTGCTTTGTAGACAAAGCTGGCCCAAATTTATGGCAATCCTGCTTCTGCCTGCACAGTGGTGGGATTCAGGCATGTGTCACCAGGCCTAGCTAAAAAGATTTTTGTTTTGTTTTAAAGCAGAGTCTTGCTCTGTATCCCTGGCAGGCCTAGAACTTACTATATAGACCAAGCTGGTCTCAGACTCAGAGATCCACCTGCCTCTGTCTTCAGAGTGCTAGAATTAAAGGTGTGCCCCACAACACTTGCCTAAAAAGTTTTTAATACATTTTCCTGCACCTGAAACCCAGGCATTGTAGGATATGCCTATTACCCCAGCACCTGGGAAGCTGAGACAGGAGGATCATAAATTCTAGGTCTGGCTGCCACAGTGACATTCTATCAGAAAGAAAGGTTGGGAGGAGAAGATGATGAAGAGAGAAGAATCCCAATTTGGGCATGGTGATAAGTGCCTAGAATGCTAGCACTTGTGAGGCTGGGCAGACCTCACCTCAAAAAAGACCAAAGAATGGCCCAGCGAGAGAGCTCAGTGGGTGAGGGTGTTGTTGACACACCGGACCCTAAGTTCAGTACCCAGGGATCCACACAGTGGATGCAATGATTACAACAAAAGAAGACAAACCCGAAATTCAAAACTTCTTCTCAAAAACCTGGGCTGGAGAGATGGCTCAGCAGTTAGAGAGCACTGGCTGCTCTTCCAGAGGTCCTGAGTTCAATTCCAGCACCACAGGGAACGGCACAACCACCTATAACGCCAGTTCCAGAGGATTCAGCTCCCTCTTCTGGCCTCAGAGAGCAATGTGTGCACGTGGTACACAGACACATAAAAATAAAAACAAATAAATCTTTTTTTAAAAAATTAGAGTATTTGTGTCAGTACTGGAGCCAGAGTCCCACAAAGTACCAGCTGGCAGGAGTTGACTAAAAACTGTGTCTTTGAGCTGAGCACAAGGACACAGCCACCCTACCATGCATGACCTTTACCACTCTAGCCTGCATTATTAATTCACTCCACCTGCCCTACTCACTGGGCATTTTCTCAAACACAGCAAAGCGGAAAGAATTTACACACATACCACAATAAACACACACACACCAAGTCAGTCCACAGTTAACACTGTGTCACACGGGCTTTCATCAAGCCAGTCCCTTTATCCCTTTAACTGAACATCACAGTTCAGACAGTTTTTCCACATACTTCACTACATATACCAACAACCACATTTCAGTATTTGTTTACAGTATAAGTCTTCTTTTGAAATAAAGTTTGCATAGAGTGAAAACCTATATGAAGTCTAATGTCTGTATTCACTGAATTTTGACAAATGTTTGTACCTGCTGGCCACACTGTAGGTGTCTGAGTTGATTCTCAGAGACATCTGACCCTTTGCACAAAACAATGTTTTTTCTGTACAACTCTGACCTCAGCACTGTCCAAAACCAAAGAAATATTGACTATGAGCTTTTTTTAAACCACAGCTGGCTCTCCTTAATACAACATCTTATTTCTGTGAGATCTTAACAGTGTAAGTCTGCATATAACCAAGTTTGTACCTGATAATGCACATTCACCTCTGCAACTGAAAGAGAAGTCATCAGCGGGTAAGACTTTAGAAATCTAAACACGTTGCTTACTCCTGAGAACACCAAGCTCAACAATGTACGCCCTGAAGAGGAGATGTGGAATGACTGATACAAGGTGATCAATAACACAAACATTCCTTGAGTTCAGACACAAAAGAGATTCCACTCTCCCTGAGCAGCCTGGTGCTAAACTCACAAGGAAAACTTCTGGAATTTAATTGGTTAGGAAAGGCAATTCCAAGCTCAAGAATAAGAAAATGGTTCCAAGAACAGAACAAGGATAGCAGGAGGAGCCTGGTCGAGTAATACTGATAAGCAGGCAGGACTCTGAGAAAGGGTTCAACATCTGTTTTAAGGCAAAGATTTTCTATACTGCAAGACATTGCAACAGCATCCCTTTACGGGAATGAAAATAAGAAATGTCCCTTGTCTCTTTTGATGGGAAGTGCTTACTTATCTGCAATCCAACCCAAGCCTCCTGGAGCACTTCACCACAAATGGGCTCAGAGTCAGGCAGAGCGTGCCAAGCTGAACTTCAGACGCTGTTGCAAAGGTGACAACTGCTAGGGAGAGATCGTGTGTTGCCTTGCTTTTTTAATCTCATTTATGGAGTGGCCTCAAGCGCAAGCTCTGAGCAACTGTCTATCTAGGACAGAGGTAGAGGGCAAATCTTAGAATGGAATGGAGACAGGCAGAAGACTCTGATTTTAACATGTCATGGCCTAGCCCATTTAACTTTCCTGGCTGTAAGACAGAAAGAACCAAATGTAACTGCCCTTTATTTGAGGGTTGATGTAAAGACACAGAAGGTAAATATAAAAACAAAAAATTTAACGACAGCTAGTACAAGAGGCATGAAGTTCTGTAATGAAGCATTTGCCTAGCATGCATGAGGTCTTGGGAGGGAAGGAAGAAAGGAGGGAGGGAAACATTTGTACACGACTCCAACTATTGCTATTAATATATGGCCACTGTGTTTTATAATTTAAAAAGTAGGCAGGTGTGGTAGCTCAAGTCTGTAACCCCAGCACTTGGAAAGCCACAGCATGAGGACTGCCATTAGTTTAAGGCCAGCCTGGGCTACACAGCAAGACTGTCTCAAAACACCAATAACCAAATTTTTTAGTTTCTTATCTTAAAAGTGTAGAGTGGCTTAGAGAGGGGCTTGGCAAACTTTCTCTGAAAAGAGCCAAACAGAAAGTAGTTTAGGCTTTCAGGGGTCACAGGCTCTCACAAACACTAAACCCAAACATTGTAATATAAATGCAGCCATGTACAATACTAAGTCTATGAGTACTATGTTCCATTATTTCATGTATGTTTTATATATAATTTAAAAAAAAAACCCTCTCAATTCTCTAAGCTTATTAAAATAAAAAATTTTAGCCAAGACCAGCCCCACACAAACAACAACAATTAAACAGGTAGGTAGTAGGGAGGATGTGGCTTGTATGCCAGAGGCTGCAGACCCCTGATTTAGAACTTTGGACAGAAACTGTAAATTCAAACGGCAGCTGTGAAACTTAAGAGAAATAATTTACTCAAAATAATCTGGGTTTGGTAGGGGGAAAGAGGAGACTAACCAATGAAACCTGAAACTCCACATATAACAATGCATATGCAAAAAGCAAGAAATTACCAGAACCGGAGGCCTTTTCTGACCCTGCTCTTAAATTCTTAGGGGAATAGTCAATAGACAAAAGGATGTTTTCTCACTTAGTCAAGATCCTAACTAAGAGCCACTTGGGCAACCCAAGACTCTGGCCACTTTCATCAGGCCAGGGTATTCTGCCCTCTGCTTAGACCACTGCCAGGCATGGTCATGCCACTATGCCCACTGATTCCTGTACTAGAGACAACACAAATAACAGATGGTCCGGGTCTGCTAAACACTGAACTAACCAGCATGCCTAGCATACTGTCTCCTAAAAGCTCAATGCTGTTTTAAAGGAGAAAGCAAAACAATGAACCTTTCCAAAAGGCAATTTACTGTCATCAAAACCAGGCAAACACAATAGAGCTATAGAGAGAGAATCGGTGAGGACGCGGTCACTGCCCACAAACTAGCCCTAAGAGGCAGTGGGGATAGACAAGGAGTGTCTCTCTCCTCAGTTTTCTAGGTTACTGTCACATTGGTAAATAACAGCAGAGCGGGTTTGCCCCAGCTTTCTGTTTGACTGCTGCTGGTGGCAGTGGGCCTGAGATGTGTGCGCCAGCTGAGAATTACCAGTTTCTCCAGAGGTCCCTTTCTCTGCTGCAGGGTTCAAGACCATCTGCTGCAAGACTAGGACAAACTGAAGAAGCCAAGTCTCAGAGTGCAGAAGCTGTTTCTGTCAGGACTATGTATTGTCGTTATCATTAGCAGCACTGGTTTCTTCAGCCAGGAAATGGCTTCTTGTATAGTGTGTGTGAACACCGCGAAATCTGGAAACTCTCATAATTGCTAACTCATAAAAGAGTAATTTTAGTCACAGTATTTCAACGTTTTTAAGTCCAATATTATGCTCCTATAGGATTGAACTTTGTTGTATTTTGGAGATTTATTTCAATGAATCATAAAATATCAGTAAATTATAATGCCACCTTTTCTTCTAAAAAAAAAAAATCAAACTTTAGATACACTTTCATGAGTCTTCCCAAAAGTGTTCATGGAAGGGAAAAGTTGGTGAATGGTGGCATTAAGAGTGAGGGCAGGGGCTGGAGAGAGAGCTTGGCAGCAGAGTGCTTACTGCTCCTACAGAGGACAACTAAAGGAGCGTACCCTGGAATGGTAACTGACAGTACAGAAATCCCCTCTGCCTGCGTTGCTTTTGTCTGGGTGTCTGTCACAGCAGCAGGAAGGAGATGGGGCAGATGGGAACACCTCTGCACCCAGCAGAGGAAAGAAAAGAGATCAACGCTCTAACACAGGCAGAGTGGTTTGGAGGTAGAAAACCAAAGAAATGTCTGTAATCTCAGCACTATGGAGGCCGAGCTAGCAAGATAACCCCAAAACCAACACCAGCCTGATTTAAACACTGAGTTCCAGGCCATGTGGACTGTGGAGTGAGACTCAAACCAACAAACATCGTAGTGGTAACAGGCAGCAGTAGGAATAATAATAATAATAATAATAATAATAATAATAATGTTTACTGTTTATTAAGTACTTACTGTGGGTTGACCACTGTCCCATATAGTTATTCATTTAGTCTTCCTAGCAAGCTTATCAGAGGGCCATTACTATTTTCATTTTTTATTAAGGTTCACATGTATAAAAATGAAGAAACAAGCATTTGAATCTACTAACTCTGGCTCATAGCCTATATTCTGAGCCATAATTAATGTAGCAATCTTCAGATCATGAAGAATTTAACAAGTCTCATGTTTGTCTAAAAGCTTCTTTGGTGATGTGATAAGAGGCAAAAACAAGGACCAAGTAGTCTGTGAAGAGAAAAGCAAAGTCGTAGGGGTGACATCATCTATTGAGAAAAGGAAAAAGGGTGGCTGAAGATTGAGGTATGCAGACAGTATGAAATGATCCTTTCAGAGCAAAGACAGGGACACACAGTAGGGTTTGAAACAATGGAAAGAATTTAATTTAATTATATGGTAAAAACCTGCTCTATTTTCAGCCATTTAGATGAAAATAGAAAAATCAAGAGTCAGGTTCATTCAATTAGAATTCTGCCAGATAAGTTCAGAGACAAAAAGTGTCTTTGAAGTGAACATAGAGTTTGGGCAAGTGGGGGCAGAGATGGGGCTCAGCTTGTAGAGGGTTTGTCTTGCATGAAGAAGCCCTGAGGCTGATCCACCAGGCATGGTAGGGCACGCACCTATAATCCCAGCTTCTGCAAAAGGTATGAGCAAGAGGACCAAAAGTCCAAAGTCATCCTTGGCTATACAGCAAAGTGGAGGACACTTTGTGCTTTATGAGACCATAACGCAAAAAACAAATAAGCAAACAACAATCTAACCAAGACAAGAACTCCTAATGAATTAGAAAGAGAGGAAATGGGACAAAGAATTCATATTAGATGCTCTAATAAAAATGTAAATAAGGGGAATCAATCTACCATGTTCTTGTCAAAGGGCCAGCTGCTAGAGTAGGACAGCCTTGGTTGGAAACAGACCATGGAAGCAGATGACAGAGCTTCAGTAGAGACATAAATCACACAACATGCAGAAGGTAAAAACTAAGGGGTTAGTGTGTTGGACAGTCTCACAGTAACACAAGGTGAAGTTAAATCTTTGATGAATGACGGGATAAGAAGGTGGCATAACCAAATGACATGAGAAGCAATGGAGCAGAAGATAAATTAATTTTATAAGAGGTCATGGGAAGTAATGTTCAGAAAGTGACAATGAGAAATAACATGGTACTAATCCTACTTCCTGACATTCTGTTATAGGAGATCTAGAGAATAAGACCACTTGAGAAAGCTTAAGTCCATGTAGAATTACTGCCTTTGTTTCCAACTCCTAGCTCCAAACTGCACATTACAGGTTATACCACAGACTTTCTTTAAATCGATTTTTTTTTTTAAGGAAGTAATCCAGTAACACAGGGGAGAGTGGGGGGGGGCATTTTTTAGTGGAAATCTAGGGGCTGGAGAGCTGGCTCTGCAGTTAAGAGCACAGGCTGCTCTTTCAAAGGACCAACATTTGGTGCCAAGCGCCCACATAGCAGCTAATAACCGTCTGTAACTCCAGTTCTAGGAACTGCCCTTTCCCGGCCTCCTCAGACGCTGCACACATGTGGTGTACAAACATACAGACAAGCAAAACACTCATACACATAATTTAAAAAAATGAAAATCTAATAGTGATGGTTTCCCCAACTCACTGAGAGGTCTCAGATGGGAGTTCAAGGACACACTGAGATGGACTCTTGGGGTTAAGAAGTCTATTAAAAGAGTTATTAATGTCATAGACTGACAGGTAGGCAATAGCATGACTGAGTTCTGGGAAGAGAGTTCAGGCACCAGCACCAGAGACACACAGCATAGCAGGAATGCTGAAGACAGGAAATCATGGCCCACTTGACAGGAGTAGTGTCTCTTCTGGTCCCTCTCTAAGGACATGGTTGCCCAGCACAAGCCAGCAGTCAGGAGTAGGGTGTGTGGTCACACCTCTTTGATATAAACTCACTTCCACAGGTGACAAACACCCATACCAGAAAGTCTGTTAGCTTGAGGTTCTTAGTAGGGTGTGTGTATTTATAAGATGGAAGGGCTACTACAGGTATTGTGGCCTGAGCAGCAGCTGGATTTAACACTACATTCCTATCGTCACACTGAGGCAATTTGAGCCATCAAGGTTCTGCCCTCAAGATAAGTAATGCCATCCCATGAGATTGACTTCTAGCCCTCCTGGGACTGGATTCAGCTAGGGTAGAGAAGTTTGGTTTGGCTTTAAAGCAAGGTTATCTTTTTTGGTTCATCTCTTCTACATAAACCATTTGCCCATGTTTTCTCCCATGAGATGAAGCAATCCAAGATCCTCACTAGGAGCAAAATAGATGCCTTTGGTGTGTCCTTGGCTTCTCAGCTTCCAAAACAGTGAGTCAAAATAGGCCTTTTCTCTTTATAAATTACTCAGTCTCAGATACTGTTACTGCAACAGAAAATGAACTAAGACACCCCTGTCTACACAGGTATGTTTTTCCTAAATATAGAATTTCAAAAACTTAAATGGGGACATATTCTACGTATTTGTGAGGTGGTTTGTACTTACAATATCCATTATAGCCTTTCCATGGTGGACTGGTCCATATGTCTACTGTTTTATTTATAACCACAAAGGATGTCCATACTTGGAATATATACTGTATTCCATTGATTCCCCGTTTCTACATAGAGCTAATTTTTGTTGCTATAAACAATGAATGAATAACACTTCTGGGGCTAAGGGTTCAGTAATGAGAGAGCACTTGCCCAACATGTGCAGGCCCTCACTTTGTTATAACTAATAATAAATGCTAAATGAGCATTTCTGTGCATATATCTTTGTACGCATTTAAAAACTTTTGAAGGAAAATTATATTGTTTTATAAATTCTGCCGAATTACCTCTGAAGAGGATTTGCCTATCTACAAGGCAGTGTTTGAGACGATTTCTCCAAGTCCATCTCAATATTCATACTTAACAGATGCAATTTTAAATTTTCTGTTAAAATACTAAACAAAAAGCAGTGTTTCAACCTGCATTTTGTTAATAATGAAACTGAACAGCTTCTCATATGTAAAGCAGATTTATTGAGATAAGAATAACATATGATACTATTTACCTATTTAAAGTATGTAATTCAACTATACACTGATTTTTTGTGGGTGTTTTTTAATATCTATTCTAAATATTAATGTTTTTGCTTGCATGTATGTCGGTGTACCATTTGCATGCCCAAGGAGGTAAAAAGAAGGTGTCAGATCCCCTGGGACTGGAGTTACAGACGGCTGTGAGCTGCCACATGGGTGCCGAGAAACAAACCCAAGTTCTCCGCAAGAACAAATGTGCTCTTAACTGCCGAGTCATCTCTCCAGCCCATTCATTTCTATTTTAAATACCTAGAAGTAGACTTCCTGAGTCAAATGATACTTGAAGTCATTGTTTAAGGAATATTCGTGTTTTGGTCAGTAATTACAGCATCGTACATTCCCACCAACAGTATATGAGGGTTCTTAATTTTTCCATGCCCTTGCCAACATTTGCTATCTTTTTACTTTTTATCATTTTTTATTTGTTTTGCATATATGTGCAGGTGTGTATGTATCGTAGAGCATGTGCGGAGGACAGAGAACAACTTGGGGGATTTGGTTCTCTATTTCTACCATGTGAATGCCAGGGATCAAACTCAGGTCATCAAGTTTCGCAGCAAATCCTCATCCACTGAGCTATCTTGCCAGGCCATTTTATGACTTTCCAATTCCAGCCTTTATAATGACTAATAGCAACAGAGATATAAAGTGATGTCTTTCTGTGAATGCTTGTTTTGTTGTGCTGGAGATCAACCCAAGGGCTTCCTGTGTACTAGCCTAAGTCTTCTGCCATTGAGATACACCCAGCCTTCTATGGTGGTTCTGACTGCATTTCTCTGCGAACCACTGTCAAGTTCACAGACTCTAGAATCATGAAGGAGACAAGCCTCTGAGCATGCCTGTAGGTTAATCCAGGTGGGAGACCCACCTTCACCGGGGGACCATTCCATGTGGGGGTCCTGGACTGAATGAAAAGGAGAATGTGAGCTAAGCAAGAGCATTCATCACTCTCTACACTTTTTTGTTAGGAATGCAATGTGACAGCTGCCTCAGGCTCCTGCCACTATGACTTCCTCTATGACTATGATGGACTGTATCCTCTCTAATTACAGATAAACCCTGTCTCCCTCAAGATGCTTCTTGTTGGGCTTTGTGTTACAGCAATCAGGAAATGTTCTAGTTTCACTCTGCTGCTGTGATTGAACTACTCTGACCAAAGGCAATTTAGGAGAAGAAAGTGTTTAACTGGCTTTCACTTCCAGGCCACAGTCCATCATTGAGGGAAGTTGAAGAAGGAACTCAAGCAAGAATCTGCAGCAGAAACTCTGGAGGAACACTGCTTGCGCGTTAGCTCATGCTTGCTAGCTTTCTTATACAGCCTGGACCACAAACTGGAGAAATGGTGCCCTACAGTAGGCCCTCCTACATCAATTAATAATCAAGACCCCACAGGTACGCCCACAAGTCAGTCTGACTACATACAGTTCCTCAGTTGGGGCTCTGCTGTCAAATATCTGTAAGCTATGACAAGATGACAAAGCTAACTACAAAAAGAAATTAACCAATACAACCACTGTTGCTGAACATCTTTTGTGTGTTTACTGGGCACTTGCATCCATCTGTTCACTAGATATGTGACTTTGTCTATTTTGTCAATACTCTTTTTTTAAATATATATACATGTGGGGGTGGTGTTTTGCCTGCATATATGTGTTTACCACATGCATGCTTGGTGCCCACAGAGGCCAGAAGAGGGTGTTGGATCACCAGAATGGAGTTACAAACAGTTGTGAACCATCATATGGGTTATCGGAATTGAACCCAGGTCCTCTGAAGGAAAGTCAATGTTCTTAACCACTAAGCCATCTCTCCAGCCTCCAACACTCTCCTGTTAATGTTCTTTTCAAGTATTAAGGTGAGTCCAAACTATGTGTTATATTTTGTTGTTCATTCTGTGGTACAGAACTAAAAATCCTTTTCTATCTAAATCAGAAGTCAGAGAGAACATCTCTGTGTTTTTCTCCTAAGAATTTCAGGTCTTTGATCTATTTTGAGTTAAATGTTGTATATGATATGAAGTAAGAATCTAACTTCATCCTTTTTAAGATTTATTTTTTATTATTATTATTATTATTATTATTATTATTATTATTAGTGTGTGTGTGTGTGTGTGTGTGTGTGTGTGTGTGAAAGTTACTCATGTTCAAGTGCCTGCAGATGCCCAAAGAGGGCATCAGCTCCACTTAACTAGAGTTATAAGCAGCTCGGAGTCATAAATGTGAGTGCCTGGAGACAAATTAAGGTCCTCTGAACAGAAAGATGCACTCTTAACTACCTACCCATCTCTCTCCAGTCCCCAACTTCACAACTTCATTTTTTACATGTAAATATTCCCTTTTCCCAAGCCATTTACTGAAATATTATTCTTTCCCTATTTACTAGTGTTAGAGACCTTTATTGAAAATTACTCAACCACTTACAGACTCTCAATTCTACACCAATGATTTTTCTGTCGACCTTGAGCTAATACCACAGTGTCTTGATCTGCAGGATGTCAGGAAGCTGGAGTCTTCCTTCTTTGTTCTTTTAAGGATTGCTTTGGCTATCTCAGTCCCTTGCAACTCATGTTGCATTTTCTATTAGCTGTATAGACAATGCCAATAACAACCTTTCCTTCTTTCATTGAGATAACAATTTTTAAGTTGTTGAGTAGAAAAATCAATATTCTGGATAAAACCCTTGGAAAACAAAACTCCTTCTAGTCTATCACTAATCTTTCAATTAAAAGAAATCTACATTTTATTATACAGAAATTCTGAGTTTCATTTTTTACAGGAAGCTTTTTTCTTTCCACCCCTTACTTGCTTTCTAATAACAAAAATATTCATCTGTATTTCCTTATAAAAATTAGGATTTTTTTCGAGGCCAGCCTGGGCTACCAAGTGAGCTCCAGGAAAGGCGCAAAGCTACGCAGAGAAACCCTGTCTTGAAAAACCTAAAAAAAAAAAAAAAAAATTAGGATTTTTTTACCTATAAATGTCTGCTGTGGAATAATCCTTCTGTACACTATGAATATGTATTACTCTCATTGGTTAATAAAAAGCTGACAGGCGGGCAGGAAGTTAGGCTGGAAAGCCAAACTGAGAATGATGGGAAGAAGGGTGGAGTTTTCTTGCCATCCAGTTGCCATCCAGATGCAGAGGAGCAGGAGATGAACATGCCATGCTAATAAAGGTACAGCCACATGGCAGAGCGTACATAAGGACTATGGGTTAACTTAAAATGTAAGACCTAGTTAGTAATAAGCCTGAGCTACTGGCCAATCATTTATAATTTATATTAAGCCTCTGAGTGATTATTTGGGAGCAGGCAGTCAGGACAGGAAAACTTTCACCTGCAAATGTCTGTATGTATATGTGGGTGTGATCTCACTATTTGATTCTTTGAAACTTATTTTTGTAGATGGCAAGAGGATTTTACCTGCAGTAGAATGGTAACTTACACCAGTTTCAGCCTACTAACTTCAAATTTCACCTTTTTAAAATTAAACTCTCACATAATGTCTTTCATTAACTATCTATTCCTACAGTAATGCCACCAGATTTTAATGGCCTCATTATACCATGTCTTTACAAGACACACCTTACTGAGCTTTGGGGGATTCTGTTGACTAATTCCACAAATTGATTTTTGCAGATGAACTTCAGAATTAGCTATTTCCCTGGAAACAAGTTTACATACAAATTCTGAGGAGGATTACACTTACTTTGTAATAAACATAACAGAAAATATTATGAAGCCCACAGCTATCAGCAATGATTTGAAACTCTTTCATGTATGAACTCGATCCTGGCGACCCTCTGAAGTACCTGTGGTGCAGCACTGTCACTATCAGCACAATTAAGAAGGTGACACATTCTGACAAATTACCAGTGTTTCCACAGCAGTAGGCACTTTCTTAAATGTTCTTTAGTAAAATACGTATTTTCTTCCTACAGAACTTACATAGTTCTCTTGGGCTCATCTCTACTTATTTTATAATTTTTGTTGTTGTTACTTCTATTGAAAGGATCCTCCCCTATCATGTTCCTTTAAAAAAATTTTAATACACATTTATTTATTTTGTAGCTGCACCCATATGCCATGGCACAGGTGTGGAGGTGAGAGGACAGAGTGTGAGAATCCATCTTTCCTTCCACCATCTAGGTCCCAGGGACAGGGACGCAGGTCTTCAGGCTTGACACCAAGCACTTTTACTCACTGAGACACCTGACTGGTCCCCTTAGTTTTCCTTCCTTCTTTCCCTTTCCTTTTTTTTTTTTTTTTTTTTTTTTTTTTTTTTTTTTTTTTTTTTTTTTTTTTGACTATGTGGTTTAAGGAATGAATCCTAAAGCCTTGCAAGTGCTAAGCATATACTCTTCTGTTGAACTACATCCCCAGCCCTTATTACCTTCCCCCACCCCCAAGGCCATGTCTCACTTTGTACCCCTGGAATTCACTATGTGGACCAAACTGGCCTCAAACTCACAGAAATCTGCCTACCTCTGCCTCCTGAGTGCTGAGATTATAGGCATGCACCATTACATACAGCCTTATTATATTCTTCAACGCATTTCTATCCCAAATGATGGTTTGGAAAGCTATTTTTATGGATTCATATTAATTTTACATAATTTTTAAAAAAGTTTCACCCATCTAAGAATTAATCCACTTCTATATAACAGCTATGCGCGCGCACACACGCGCGCGCACACACACACACACACACACCACACACACACAATGTAATAAAAATTACTCTAAAAAATCCTTTTCTACCATATAGGCATCAAAATAAATAAATAAAGCCTATACCAATGAAGCAATAAAATAAGGCCAAGTTTAAGAAGTAGCCAAGTAGCACATTTAAGTTCTTTTTGTAAGTTACAGCTATATCTCATTAACAACTTTGGAGATTATCTTTTAAAGAACAGCACATAACACAATACAAACCTCTTTTGCTTTTAAACTACCAAGGTCTTTATTTAAAAATTACATAGAGATCACCTCTTTACTTTTGTGTGTATGTGTATTTGCATCCACACGTATGCAGGGGCACATGTGTGAACAAGCGTGCACATGTGTGTAGATGCCAAAGGTCAATACCAGGTGTTGTTCTCAGGAGCCATCCATCTTGCTTTTATTTTATTTTATTGAAGTCTCCCACTGACTTGAGTTCATCAAGTAGGCTAGACTGGGTGGCCAGCCTGCTCCAGGGGATCTGACTGTCCCTGTCTCCCTAGTGCTGGGATCACAAGTGTGTACCACTAGACCTGGCTTTTTATATAGGTTCTAGGGATCAAATTCTTCAAGCCTGTTTGGAAAGTATTTTGCCAAATGAGTTATTGCCCCAACCATCAACATCTTTTTCAGACCCAAATTTATCTTTCCTGTTCTGAAAACTTTCATAACTCTATGAACTATCTTATCTAACTTTAGTAGTCCATCCTATTTTCCTACTTGTTAATATGCCGCAATGCCATTGTTGACAAGAGAACAACAATTTATGATCAGGTGGCAAAACTTACAAGTTTAAATTAACTTAATACACCTTTTTTAAAAAAGATTTATTTATTTTTTTATTTTACGTGTATGAGTATTTTGCCTGCATGCATATATATGTGCACCACATGCATGCCTGATGCCATGGATCCCCTGGAACTGGAGTTACAGACAGTTGTTAGCTGCCATGTGGGTGCTGGGGATTGAACCTGGGTCCCCTAGAAGAGCAGCCAGTGCTCCTAACCACCGAGCCATCTTTCCAGCCCCTTAATACACCTTTTTGAAGACAATGGTAAAGGCCGTTGAGAAACAAGAGCAGAGCTGTTACTCCAAGTTAGCCTAATGTGCATTGGAAATGGCCAAAGCAAGCACCTGCAGGCTTCCTCACATAAAATCACCAACTGCGGTTGGACCTGAACACTACTAGTGTTTGTTATTCTTTGTCAATGGATTGAGTTTGGACTGACAAAGAACAAAAGGTGTTCTAACATATCCCTTACTCATAACTTATTCACATTCTATTATCTTTAGTCTTTTTGTAAAAGAACAGGGTATCATAAAAAGTATCATTCCATTCTTTGAATGGCAATTCAGCAAAGCTATGCCTAAATATATTCTCATGAAAATGAAAACAATAAAAAAAAAAAAACAAAAAAAACCTCCCAGAGTAAACACTTAAAGTACAATTCTGAGTCATACAAAAAAGGTGGGTTACATGATTTAAAGAGGTCTTGCCGTGATAACTGGGGCAAATCACTTTACCCCTCTAGATCTCAGTCTTGACTTGTAAAAATGATGGAGGCAAGGTGGACATTCATTAGAACAGTTACCAGCTATATTACTCTATAATCATCACCATCCCAAAGAGTCTAAAATCCTATGAAATAGATTATCTTATTCTGGAAAAAAAAAAAAAAAAAAACAAGAATGAAGGGGTACTTTCACTTTACTAGTGAGTTTATGTAATGCAGTTTTTTGGTTTTTTTTTTTTTTAAAGATTTATTTATTTATTAATGTATACAGTGTTCTGCCTGCCTGTAAGTCTGCACGCCAGAAGAGGGCACCAGATTCCATTATAGATGGTTGTGAGCCATCATGTGGTTGCTGGGAATTGAGCTCAGGACCTCTGGAAGAGCAGTCAGTGCTCTTAACCTCTGAGCCATCTCTCCAGCCTGTAATGCAGTTTTTATAGTGCTTGCTGGTACTGTTCAATTAGTTTCCCAATCTGAGTAAGAAGTTGCATTTAGATATTTCTTTTTGAAACATCTAGTAGAGTGGACCTGATGGTGTACACCTGGGATTCTAGAACTCAGGAGGATAAGGCAGAAGGGTTGCCATAAGTACACAGCCAGCTACAGAGTAAGACCCAGTCTCAAAAATTCCAAAATAATAATAATAAAAAATCTAGTATAGCATATAGACCTTCAACTAAACAGAAACCGTGGGGCAGCAGGAGGGTGGGGGGTGGAGGGGGCATTGAACGGATCAGCAACTGGTGAGAGGAAATTAAAAAGATACAGAAAGTTTAAATGGTATAAACACAATAATCTAAGAATGAATTCTTGATACTTTGCAAAGGTTTGGGGAGTTTTGTGGGGGTTTGTTGTTGTTTTTAAATAATTTATCTATCTGTCCAATCACTGATTTATTTTTGGAGGGGGCAGAAGCTGAGACAGGGTCTCATGTAGTCAAGGTTGCCTTGAATTCCTGATCCTCCTACCTTCTGCTCCTGCCAGGATTAGGAGTGTGTGCTGCCACACCCAGGTTCTCCCTGATTTTCGTAAGCCTTATATGATGGTGGTCATGAACAAAGCCCAAATATCAAGCAATATGCTCACTAGTCCCTTGGTATTTTGATATTAATAACTAAGAAATCTATGCAGCCGTCAAGAGCCATTTATAAATAGCATTACTCTGCTAGTACTCTCAGAAAATAAGTAATCAGTTAAAGAATGATACTAGTTTTCACCTGAGAAATCAATGATCCGAGAATGACAGAAACACAAGCAAGCCTGTGGAGCAACAAGAGCTTTCCCACTCAACTGGAGGCAGTGGAAGGTGCTGCCAAGCTCTCTGAGTGGCACTTGCCTGGTGAAGAGGCACACTCTCTGATCCTTCGCAGACCAGGACATATCCAGCACATAATCAGGGACCAAGCTCACACAGCATTCCGTTTTGTATTGTTTATTTGTATGAGTCAGGGTCTTCCTAATGTAGCCCTTCTTGACCAAGCCCCACATCCTTCTGCCTCAGCCTCCTAAGTGTTGTGATTGTAGCCATGTGCCAGCATGCCTGGTAATGAGTTTTCTAATTGCTTTTTTATAACACCCTCATTTAGATGTAACTCTATTTGTTATTTTTTCTATTGCTGTGATAAAACCATGAGCAAAGCAATTAGTGTACGGCCCCAGAAGGATAGAAGTCTGTTGTGGTGGGGAAGAGTGCCAGCAAATAGCATACATGGCAGCTGGAGCAGACGGGGAGAACTCACATCTTGAACCGCAAACACAGATCAGGGAGACCAAACCAGAAATGGCATATGGCTTTGAAACCTCAAAGCCTGCCCCCAGTGACAAACTCCTCCAGCAAGGGCACGCCTCCTAAACGTACTCAAACAGTGCCACCAACTGAGAAGCAAGTACTCCAACATCTGAGCCTACAGCGCACATTCCCATTCAAACCACCACAAACTCACATGCCATAAAATTCATCCCTTTAAAGTATATAGTTCAGTCATTTTTTTAGTATGCTCAGAGTTTTGCAACATTACAACTATCAAATTATGAACATTTTCATAACCGTAAAGGGAAATCTCAATTTGTTAGCAACACACACACACACACACACACACACACACACACACACACAGAGTGTATGGAAAACTGGTGAAATCTCAGTGAGGTCTGTGGATTGTACAGATGTCCATCTCCTGGTTTTGTTGTTACATTATAGTTATCTTAAGATATGTAACGGTAGAAGAAACTGGAAAGGACACACACAACTTCTTCGTATAACCTCTCATGGATAAATTACTTAACAATATAAAAAAAAATGAGCTGACACTATAGTCCAGTGGGTAAATGTGGCTGCTGCTAAGCCTGATGACTCGAGTTTGAGCCCCATGACCCATGCAGGAGGTAAGAGAGCCAACTCCAACAAGTTGTCCTCTGACCTCTACACACACACTGTGACATGTACAAACTCATACAAACAATAAATCTAAAAGAAATATATCTATATCTCCTAGACTGACATGAATTACCAGAAAATCATCTGTCTCTGAGTGTTGAATGAATACTCATCCATTTGAAAGCGGCTGAATAATAACTGTTGCTAACAGCTCCCTCATAGTTCTTTATCTCTTTTAGTTTTAGGCTGCTGTCCTAATAATTCTGACCTTAAACTACTGTGTTGTTATGATTTGAATGTAAATGCTCCCCATGGGTCATGTGAACATTTGATGGTGAAGCTGCTTTGTGAGGCGTGGTAGTTTGAATGTAATTGGCCCCCATAAGCTCATAGAGAGTTGTACTATTAGGAGGTGTGGCTTTGTTGAGTAGGTGTGGCCTTGTTGGAGGAAGTGTGTCACTGTGGGGGCGGGCTTTGAGCTTTTCCCATCCTCAAGATACCAACCAATGTCAGAGGCACTTCCTGTTGCCTTCTGATCAAAATGCAGCCAGCACATGCCTGCCTACATACACCCATATTATTCACCACGATGACCCCCACCATGATGATAATGGACTGAACCTCTGAACTGTAAGCAGCCACCTCAATTAAATGTTTTCCTTTATAAGAGTTGCTGTGGTCACAGTGTCTCTTCACAGCAATAAAGACCCTAACTACAACAGAAGGCATCACCCTTAGGATGTGAAGCCTAGAGAAATAGGTCACTGGGGGATCAGGCCTTGGTATATGTTCTTCCTGGCTTCTCTCCTGCCAGACAACAAATAACCCACTGCCACAGGCTACACAGCTGCCATGTCTTTCCTCCCATGACTGACTGTATCTCTTCAAACTGTGAGCCAAAGTAACTCTCTCATCCTTTAAGTTCTTCTTGTCCAGAATTTGGTCCCAGTGATGAGAAAATAATACATTTGTTTGTTAGATAGTCAAAAGAAACAACAAAGGGTCATAACTTTCATATACTGCACATTAACAGCTACATAAAAGGATTTGGAATACGTGTCTCTTTCTTAGACCATCCCTAGAAACCACAGAAAGTAAAACACTGGCTTTCCTGCTTGAAGCCTTGAAGCTGATTTGAAGGCCAGAGTAGGATATGTCAGTAGTTGTAGGTAGTTCCCTAATAGCTTAAGAGAAAGACAGACAGACAGTCAGTCAGTCATAACTTTAAATGCAGATACTCAGTAACCCATCTGAAAAGGACCACTGCCTGAGTCCAGGCATAGGCACAGGAGGATGCTGAAAGATGATAGCATATATCCCCTCACAGTTCATTAGAGCCACCCCAGCACTCACTCACACAATACCCAGGTCAACACTCAGACAATCTACACCAGCTCAAAAAGAATGACCCTTTTTTCTTTTCTGTGAAAGTAAGATAAATGATCACTAGGGACCTGCTGTAGAATATTATTTTAAGGTGTGCTACTTTTGTTTATGTTGCATTTGTTTAACTCTCTGAAGCTGTGCTACTTGCTCTGTCTAAAACATCTGATGATCTAATAAAGAGCTGAATGGCCAATGGTGAGGCAGGAGAAAGGATAGGCAGGGCTGGCAAGAGGAGAGAATATACAGAAGGAGAGATCTGGGAGGAGGATAAGTAGCCATAGAAGGAGGAGGACCCAGGGACCAGTCACTCAGCTACACAGCAAACCACTGAGTAAGAGTAAGATTTACAGAAGTAAGAGAATGGGAAAAGCCCAGAGGCAAAAGACAGACAGGTTAAGGAAAGCTGGCTAACAACAAGCCAAGCTAAGGCCGAACATTAATAATTAAGAATAAGACTCCATATGTGATTTATTTGGGAGCTGGGTGATGGGCCCCCAAAAAAGAGCAAAACCAAACAACAACAGGGACCTTTGCCCCACTATAGTTCAGAGAAAAAAAAATGAAGCTATTACTTGGTGGTTTTTTTTTTTTCTTCTTTCCTTATTATTTTAGAAGTCTTGCTATGTAGCCCAGCCTGGCTTCACATTTGCAATCTTCCTGCTGCAGCCTCCCTACAGTATTATTCCTTTTTTGCTGTTGTTTTGTTTTTTGAGACAGGATTTCTCTGTGTATCCCTGGTGTCCTAGAGCTCACTTCTTGACCAGGCTGGCCTCAAACTCACAAAGATCCGCCTGCCTCTGCCTCCTAAGTGCTGGGATTAAAGGCATGAGCCACTGCCGCCCAGCTAGAATTATTACTCTCACATTCGAACAACTACAAATAACTGAGATCCTTTGAGGATAATAACCTTGCAAGTTATGTATTTTTGTACATATATGTGTATGGAATGAGTATATACAATATGTATATTTATATAAGGAATAAAAATACACATATAACCAGGGCGGTGGTGGCGCACACCTTTAATCCCAGCACTCGAGAGAGCAGGCGATCTCTTAAGAAGAGAACATGACTAGACATTGGTAAAGCACAATGATTTTTTTATATACTTCTGTGAACATAAAAAACCAAAAAAAAAAAAAAAATACACATATAACCAGGAAATCACTAATATATGTACCATCATGAAGAGAGGTTACCTATAAGAAAGAGAACATAGCTAGACATTGGTAAAGCAAATGATTTTTTTATATACTTCTGTGAACACAATCCAATTACCCCAACAACCACACAAAGCCTTGATAAAGATGGGACTTTAAAAACTATACCATAGATACGTGACATCCTTAAATTTTTTTTTATGTATATAGATGTTTTTTTCTGCATGAATGTCTGTGCACCATGTGCATGCCTGATGCCCACACAGAAGAGGGTGAGGGTGTTAGATCCCCTGGAACTGGAGTTATATATAGATGGTTCTGAGCCAACTATGTGGATACTGGGAACCAAACTCCAGTCCTCTTCATGAACAATAAATGTTCTTAACCACTGAGTCTACTCTCCAGCCCCAATACTTGGCATTTTAAGTCGTCCTCAGAGTGTTAGAACAGAACATGACTCAAATAGGAAGAAGTTGAAAAAAAGCTAATAATTTCTTTCAAGAAGTTAAAAGGTCTTCAAAAGGATGCACTCAAGTTCAGAGAAATTAACTATCAGAATGTGAAAGAAATACCTTGGAATAAACCATTAACTAAAGCAGGCTACGGAAGAGAGAGAAGCCATCTGTTGGCATGAGAAAGAGCAGGGACCTGGAAGCTAGAGCTTCAAGCTTGGCTTTCTTCAGAGAACTGGGTACGGAGCCTGAATAGTCACTCTAAAGTGGAGAAGAACCAAGGACAGGAATCTGAATCACAATCAGAGAAATGAAACACATTTTCCTCTGCACTGTCATATCCAACCTATTTGACAAAACCTCCACTGGGGCAATAGCAACTCGAGGCTGAAGCACTAAGGAACAAGACTCGGAAGCTGGAGAGACAGACAGCTAAGTCACAAAAGCACTTGCTGTACAACCATCGAGACCCGAGTAAAGAGCTGGGCATGATGGTACACTCTTTAAATCCCAACTCTAGGGATGTGGAGACAGGTGGACCCCTGGGGCTTGCTGTCCCAGCCTAGCCTGTGTGGCAAGCTCCAGGCTCAGTGACAGACCCTGCTCCAGTTTGCTTAGAGAAGGAAACACTTCCAGGTCACAATCCAGCATTGAGAAAAGTCAGGGCAGGAACTGAAGCAGAAACCACGAAGGAACACTACTTACTGGCTTGCTTACTGACTCAGGTTCAGCTAGTTTCTTAGCCCCAGCTTGCCTGCCTAGGGATGGTGCCACCCACAATGGGCTGAGTCTTCCGTATCAATCAATCAAGACAATCTCTCAAAGACCTGGCCACAGGCCAGTCTGACCGAGACAATGCTTCAGCTGAGATTCCCTCTTCCCAAGTAACTCTAGGTTGTGTCAAGTTGACAAAACTAACCAGGACAGACATGGTCCCCCCAAAAGCAAGATGGCTGGAGGAATGACACTGTGGCTTTCTGTGTAGCTGCGTGGCTGGCCCCTGATGTCACCCTCCTTCTCTGGCTACTTCTTTTCCCCTCCCAGATTTCTCCCTCTATCTATTCTCTCTGCCTGCCAGCCCTGCCTTTCCTTTCTCCTGCCTTGCTATCGGCCATCAGTTCTTTATTAGACCATCAGGCGTTTTAGACAGGCACAGTAACACAGCTTCACAGTTAAACAAATGCAAAAAAAGTAACATACCTTAAAATAATATTCTACTGCGTCCCAGCACTTGGGAGGCAGAGGTAGACAGATCTCTGTGAGTTCAAGGCCAGCCTGGTCTACAGAGTAAGTTACAGGACAGCCAGGGCTGTTACACAGAGAAACCCTGTCTCAAAAAACCAAGAATAAATAAATAAATAAGTGAGCAAATATGCAAATAAATAAATAATATTCTATAACACAAGTCTAAAGGGCATTTTCTTAATTAGTGATTGATGCGGGAGGGCCCAGCCCATTGTACGTGGTACCACCTCTGGGTTGGTTGTCCAGGGTTTTATAAGAAAGCAGGCTGAGCAAACCATGAGGTTTGCTGCAGGCAAGTAAGCAGCACTCCTCCATGGCCTCTGCATCACCTCCTACTTCCAGGTTTCTTCCCTGTTTGAGTTCCTATCTTGACTCCCTTTGATGATGAATGGTGATATGGAAGTGAAAGCAAAATAAACCCTTTCCTCCTCAAATTCCTTTTGATCATGGTATTTCATCACTACAACAGAAACCCTAAGATAACTGCCATTTTACCCACTATGGTGAAGGCCAGGGCCCATGTGAAGGGTGGAGGCAGAAGGGTCCTAATTTCTACCCCTTCTGTCTACATTCCCATATATATAATGGGCATGAAGCACAAAAGCTGTGACAACTCACTCAAAACTGTCAGCAATGTCTCCTGTACCACCAAATGCTTAGCCCCCAGGGCCAACATCATCCATGATAACTTTGGCATCATGGAAGGATACATGACAACAGTCCATGCCATTACTGCCACCTAGAAGAGGGTAGAAGACCCCTGAGGGAAACTGGAATGATAGCCACAGAGCACAGCCAAGACTGAGGTCAAACTCATCCCAGATGAACTGGAAGCTCACAATAATGGCCTTCCACGTTTCTACCCACAGCATGCCCATCATGGAGCTGACCTGCTGCTTGAGGAAAGCTACCAATCATGACAGCAAAAGAGTGAAGCAGGACTGGAGGGCCCCTAAAGGGCATTCTGAACTATACTGAGGGCCAGATTGTGTCCTGAAACTTAAATAACAACACCCGCTCTTCTACTTTCGATACTAGAGCTGACACTGCCCTCAATGACTACTTGCCAAGCTCATTTCTGCATGATAACAAATTTGGCTACAGCAACAGGGGGATGAACCATATTGTCCTCATGGTCTCCAAGAAGTAAGAAGCCCTGGATTACCTACCCCAGTAAGAACATGAGAGGGAGAGGCCTAGGCTAGTGGGGAGTCCCTGACCCAATTTAGGCTCCAATACACTGAGCATCTCCCTTCAGTTTCCACCCCAGAACTTTAATCTACAGCTAATCAGACTTGATACATACAATTGGGTAGCCAGCTATTCAGGAAATACTGAAAGCTATGTATTGGCCTTCTTCCTGCTAAGAAATGTAGGTAATGAAGGAGGTTTAAATCTAAACCCAAAGTCAGTTCTTTTGTGTAGTCAGTCATTTATAAGTTTTGGTGTGTTTCTACTTTAGACACGAATACTCATTCAAGTTCTGTAAAGCATGACCTTCCTTTCCTCTAGAATAGTGCCTGGTATGTACTCACCGCTCAGTAAACATGTTTGTTTAAAAAAAAGGATAAACAACAAGTTAAACAACAGAACAAATTCTTTTTCCTTAGCTTCCAGGATACAATAACTAATTCCTCAACTTCCTCTGATCACTTAGTGGCTCCTTTTCTTGTTTGAAATACATCAGTTTGCCAGAGGTCAGTCTTCTGTTTGCTCTTTTGTTTGTTTTGTTTTGTTTTGTTTTTCTGAGACAGGGTTTTTCTGTGTAGCTTTACATCTTTCCTGGAGCTCACTTTGTAGACCAGGCTGGCCTACAAACTCACAGAGATCCGCCTGGCTCTGCCTCCCGAGTGCTGGGATTAAAGGTTTGCTCTTTTTAGAGCTGAAAATTTTCACCTTACAGAACTTCACTGAACTGATTCTTGCAGCCTGTGGTACACTGAGGGGTAAAAAAAAAAAAAAAAAAAAAAAAAAAAGTGAGAAGTAATTCATGCCATCAGGGATTCAGACCGGCATGGGCAAAGTCAAGTATGAAATTCTGTAAGACAGTATCATGTGTAGTTGCTGAACTAGCAGCAAGAACAATATGCTGTGAGAAGGAAGAAGTTCTGGCAGTGTAGATGTCACAGAAAAAGTGACACCTGAGCCTCACAGGATTAGGAAGGGTACTAAGTACAGAAGCACAGAGGCCCCGTCCAAGCAAAGAAAACAACATGGACAAAGGGTGCTGAGGAAATGAAATGGCAAACTGCAAGTGAGCAGTGTGTGAACAGGGCTGGATGGGAGTAAAGAATCTGGAAAGGAGGCTCAAAAAGTTTTGATACCATGAAGGAGTCAACCTTTGACTCTGCACATCAGTGGATTCAACATGAAATAAACGGGGTGCTGGGCAAAAATACAGAAATAGGGGCTCTCTTCTGAATCTGCTAAATTAGTTTCCAGACTCCTACTAGAGTCCAGGCACCTATACTTTACTAAGCATTTGCCACCAAGCCTGACGATCTGAGTTCCATCCCCAGGATCCACATGGTGCAGGGAGAGAACCACCTCCCATGAGTTAGTTATCTTACTTATAACTTCCACACATGCACCATGGCAGCATGTATGCCCATACTCCCATCTACACACACACACACACACACACACACACACACACACACACACACACACACCAGAGAGAGAGAGAATATATGCTTAGAAAAATCAACAGGAATTACCAACCATTGCTAGATTATTTTTTTTTTAAGGAAAAGTTACATTATTAGGTTGGCATTTTAAAAATAACTGGCTGGGCATGGTAGCACAAGCTTGTAATCCTAGCACTTGGGAGGTAGAGGAAGGAAGATCAAGAGTTCAAGGTCATCCTCAATTACAAAGTGAGTTTGAGAAGACCCTGGAGACCTGTAGCAGATTGTGGCAATCATACATTCATTTGTCCAACAATTTGTTTTTTACTAAGTCTCTGTCTTTCTATTTTACTAATGAAGATTCAGGAGCCAGATGCTGGGGTGAAAACCTGCTAGCTCAGAGAGACAGAGAGAGCACCCAGCTGCTTCCTCCTTTACCATTGTCCCAGAAGGAGAGCTTTCCTACACCACCCCACCCTATGACACAAAACCTCCTCCAACTGGATCTCCCCCCCCACCTCCTGTACATCTCTCTTCCCGACCTCCTGACTTCCCCTTACTCTCTATGGTCACTTCCAGTCAACTGGCTGCTTGCTCTGCCTCTTGACCTGTGGTTGATTTTATTTAAATAATGCAACGGCAGGGTTTGTAGTGTAATTAAATATCCCACAACAGGGATGAGGGAATGTTTGGCCAGATTTTAGTTGCTGTGTAGAAATATCTAAAGAAACCAAAGTGGAAAAGGTCCTCTTGGCTCATGATCTCAGAGCTTTCAGTCAGTGGTGGCCAGCTCCCTTGATCCTGGACTGTGATAAAGGACACGATCATGGTGGGGCACAGTGAAGCAAGCAGCTCACTTAATAACAGGTGGGAGTGGGGTGACAGAAGGTGCAGTCCTTAAACCCCTCCAAGGTCCCAAGTATCTTCTCTTAATAGCCCATCAACAGATTAACTCATTGATGAGGTAAGAGGTCCTCGTGATCCAACCCTCCGCCCCCCATACACACACGCTGGGCACTGCTGTATTGAGAACCATGCCTTCAACACAGGAGCCTTTAGAGGAATCTTTTAGACATGACCTACAACAGGGAACAAATTTCAGTTTTCACTAGCAGTTCCAAACTTGGAAGAATAGAAGAATAAAAGATTCCTGGTGCTACTCAAACCTTCTAAATCGAGCACTTAGGAGGATAAGGCTCAAGGATTTATTGTTAACATGTGGCCCCATCCACCCAGATGATTTCCATGTAGACATTCAGGAATCAACCCTGGAATCGTCAGCTGGGAGCAAATGCTTCAAATGAGAGTGGCTAAGAGTAGTTTTTCAAGAAGGGAATACAGACAGAGGAGCAATTAGATTGTGATGGGTAAGAACGATTTTCCTCTGGAAATACTGGGACCAAGACAAATCCAACAGGACATCTAGATCGGGATGTCTAGTATGCAGCTAGAAATACTTCTGGAGTCCAGGAAAATTGTCAAGCCTAGAAAGGTCAAGGGCAGAAAGATCCAGACATCAATAGCACACAAGAGACAGATGAGGTCATAGAACAAATAAGGTTACAGATGAAGATAGAAAGGGAGACTGCAGACAGAACTCTGGGGGAGTGGGCCATGGCAGAGGAACAGAGAAGGCAGTGCAGTGGGACGACCCAGGAGCTATGAGCAGGATCCGAAAGACAAAGCTTTGCTTTGCAAACCAAAGGATAAAAATTTTTATTAATAAAGGACAACGTCAATAAAATATTAAGTGGCCCAAAAGGGTAAGAACAAAGGACAATAAAGCACTGTTTCCATAGAATGGCGGGAAAGCAGAATAGGAAGGTATGCCACTCAAGGAGAAGAGGCGGAGAAAAGAAAGTTAAGTCAGTAGTTTCAAAGAGAGGTGAGACAGAGAGGAGGTCTTCTGGAAGCTATTTTCATTTTTAAGAAGGTAAACGTTAGAACTTGAGCTATATACCTCAGTGGTAGAGCACATACCTAACATGCATAAGGTCCTTGGTTCAGTCCCCTGCACTGACCAAACAACAACATAACTAGAGATGTTTGAACAATGGAAGGAGAAAGCAGGGGACAAGAGAATGATGATCGAAATCAAGAGATAACTGGTTTGCAACATCCTGCGAAGACTGGAGTCAGATGGTCAGAGAGGGAAGAAACGAGGAACGATATCGTAGACAGTCTGGAGGTGTAGAGGACACTTCTGAATGTCTTTTGAGGAGAAGAAATCGAGCAAAAGTAGATGACTAAATCAGCTCTCAATAAGAGAGGAAGTGAACGGGGTTGGAAGCATAAAAGTGAGTAACAGAGTAAAAACGAATAACAGAGCCAACAAGAATTATCACAACCTTAGTGAATTGTAAAGAAAAGCCAACGAGGGTATTTTATTTTATTTAATAAAACACATATAAGTACTGAAATTGTGCCATACAGTGTTCTGAGCACTTTACACACATTAACTCAGTTATTTCTATAACAACTCCATCGTTTGAAATTGTCATTACCCCCATTTCCCCTACAATGAAACTACAGCCCAGGAGATGAAGTGAACTACAAAACACCTACGTGGCGGAATCAGGATTCACATCAAGTGACTATAGCCTGGGTCTGCTTCTAACCACTCTACTGTGCTGCCTCTTTAGTACAAAAGGCAATGGATGTGTTCTAAAGCCAAACAGGGAATATTATGAATTTCTATTTAGCACTACTCAGAAGCTTAGGACAGCGGGATTAGCAATAGGAAGAGAAATACAATGAACTTTACAAACTCAATGAAGGGGCTGGAGGGATGGATGGACTAGTGGTTAGAAGCACTTGCTGCTCCTCCAGAGGACCTGAGTTCAGTTCCCAGCATCCATGTCTGGTGGCTCACGACCACCTTCAACTCCAGTTCCACGTGGCAACTCACCACTGTCTGTAACTCTAGTTCCAGGGGATCTGACCCCCTCACACAGATATACATGCAGGCAAAACACCAATGCACATTAAATAAATAAATAAATAAATAAATAAATAAATAAATAAATAAATTGACGTGTATATTATGTCATTAGTCACTGTAAAAAGAATAAATTAAAATTTGAATGAAAAGCCAGACGTGACAGTGTATGCCTGTAACCCCAACACGTGGGAGGTAGAGGCAGGAGAATTAGCAGTTCTAGATCATCCCTGCTGCATATTAAGTTCAAAGTCAGCCTGAGCACACAAGACCCAGTCTCTCTTCCCAAAGCAAAGTGCTTCAAGTTACACCCTTTACAGCCTTGAATTTGCCATGGAAGGAATCCAGTCAAGTCTTCAGATACCTTTAAGATGTATTACATCAGCCGGGCCGTGGTGGCGCACACCTTTAATCCCAGCACTCGGGAGGCAGAGGCAGGCGGATCTCTGTGAGTTCGAGGCCAGCCTGGACTACCAAGTGAGTCCCAGGAAAAAAAAAAAAAAAAAAAAAAAAGATGTATTACATCTTTCCTACTGTCCTTTAAACTTCTTTTTAATGACCCCAGTCCCTTCAGTGACCACTTTCTTGGCTTCAAATTAACAGCTTCTTTTCTAGTTAATCTACCAGTTTTTCACACCCTTTTGTTCTGTTTTTTGCTCACACTTCTCACTATAAAACTAGCTAAAAAGCAGCCAACAATATCCACATGAATGGTGAGCTAGCCTGAATTCTCCTCTACACAATTAGACCATCACTTTTAAGTTCATCTTTCAGCAGCCCTTATAACAAGCTCAATTCCCAAACACGGTTCTTTCTCATTGGCACCTGAAATCTCATAAGCATGGTTACCTTCTGAATCCCTATCACCATTCTGCACTCTAAACTACCAAAAAGAAGCTCCCATTAAGCTTGAGAGATGGTTTAGCAGTTAAGAGCACTTCATGCCATAAGAGGACCTGAATTGGGTTCCTAGCACCAGTGCTGGGGAGCTCACAACCACACATGACTCCAGCTTCCAGGGATCCAACACCCTCTCTTGTCATCTGCAGGAACTCATCCACAAATAAAAATAAATCGTTTTTCTTTGTTTGTTTAAAGGCACCTCCAATTAAGCTCTGCTTACAGCACTGCACTTCTCTAGCGTGCATCTCGAAAGTTTTCCTACTTCTCCCACAAACTAGTTTCAAAGACTTCTTGAATCATATAGGCATGTAGTCAGAGGAAAGATTCCTCTTCTCTAGGACCAACTTTCTCTGTTAGACTTTGATAAAGGACATATTTACTTTGGCTCACGGTTTCAGATCTATCAGTCATCACAGCAGGAAAGAGATAGCAAAGCAGAGCAGCCTACATAACCATGAACAGGAAGCAAAGTGAAAGTGATGAGGAAGTGATACAAATATATGCATTACTCTTACATGTGTAATAGAATTGAATTACCAAGTTTCCATGCCTTTCTTGCTCCTAGCAAAACATCTACTTGCAAAAGTGTTTATTCCTGCAATTTCTATTCCTGTAAACAGGCCTAACTGTGATGGAAATTCCTTTTGATGGACATGGGACTCATCAGGAAACAGACCACCTGTGACTTGACCAATAAAAGCTGTAAGAAGTTGTGGGAGAGGACTGGACCTTCCTAAAGTATTAGTTAGGGTCTCTTAGTTTTATGTGAATAAAGACTATTTGCTTGATTCTTGCTGTTGGGATTTCCACAAGAGAATGCCTGAGCAAGCAGGCTTTCTCCTTTTCCCCTTTTCATTCCAACAGGGCCCCCAGCCCATGGAATGAGTCTTCTTTCTTTAGCTAATCCTCTCTGGAAATGTCCTTACAGAAACACCCAGAGGTCTGTATTTTACTAATCTCTTAGATGCTTCAGAATCCAATCCAGTTAACAATCAAAATTAACCACCAGCAGAGTGAGGTGGCGCATACCTTTAATCCCAGGCAGAGGCAGATGGATCTCTGGGAGTTTGAGGCCAGCCTGGTCTACATATCGAGTCCAGGACAGCCAGGGCTACAAAGTGAGAAAAAACAGAACAGAACAAAACAAAACAGACCCTATTGCTTAAGATGCCACCGACTTTAGTCCAGTACCAACCTGGAAGCTTCATTCCTACCAGCTAGGTTTCATGGTTGTAGAAAATTCTATGCACGATAACCAGGGAGTTGAGAGGTGGGGGAGAGTGACTGATAATAATCAGCATCAGTCAACTGTAAACCCTGTGAGATACAATAAATACTGGCCTGACAAGATATACCATTTGCCCACTGGTACTACAGTGAAGGAATGCTACAGGAATAACATTAGCAAAAGAAAAAAACACACACACAATTAAATAGGAGAGACATAATCCTGCTATATCCTGCTGTGCATTTTTCTTGTTATGGTTTGTGTATATGGCGGTGAGGGTAGAGATTGGGAAGGAAGCCCAGAGCCTGTACATGCTAGGCCAGTGCTCTACCACTGAGCTAGTAGAAGGCCAGCCCCGGAGCTGCTAAGTTCTTCCTGTGCAGTTACGCCTCTTAAGACATATTCTAGATTGGTTGTGAGGAAAGAACTGGATTTAAAGTCTGCTCCATACGATGATGGACCTGGTACTGTTAACTGGGCCAAAATCCTATGGCTGGATAGATAGGTCATCGGCCCTAGAGAAGAACCCAGGAGTGCTATTCTTCTGCTAAATAGTTTACTATTACTAAATTCTTCTTTTATACCAATAAATTAGTACATTTCTCAACCATCATCAATGAAGATTCTTTTTGCAGTGGGTGCAAATAATAAAGATTCACAAATGGTTGGTGTGCAAAAAATAAGAGACTACTATATAGTGCTCAGCTCTTAATGGGGCACCCCTCCCTCCCTCCTCCCTCCCTCCCTCCCTCCCTCCCTCCCTCTCTCTCTCTCTCTCTCTCTCTCTCTCTCTCTCACACACACACACACACACACACACACACACACACACACTCATTACAGAAGAGGGGCAGGAAGAGTCTAAGAACAGGGGAGTAAAGATCTGCAGTGAAAAAGTTTTTGCCAGAGACGGTAGCACAGCTGCACACATGAACTCACAATGGCCGGGGTTACAAGCACAAGATCACACCAACCAAATCCCAGTATCGATTTAGGGGGACACTCATGAAGTCCCACCAGTGCTAACATGTCTTGCTCATTGATAGCTACTGAGAGAGGGAGAGTCAATTTTGCGTAGGGTAACAGGCCCTGGGATATGCTCCAGTAGACAGTCACACACCCATGAATACACAAGCGGCACCAAACGGACTCAATGAGTATTAATAAAAAAGAGAGAGAGCATGACATTGGGAGGGAAAAGTGGGAGTAAAGTACCTGGGGCATGGGTCACAACACATTGTATACATGTATAAATATTCACTAAAGATTCAGGCCCAGCGGCAACCCACAGAGGTAGACAGGCCCAGCGGCGAAGACAAGCAGACGCAGGTAGGCCTGCAGCGGCGGGCCCACAGAGGTAAACGGGCCCAGCAGCAGCCCGCTGAGGTAGACGTGCCCAGCAGCGGCAGCCGACAGGGCTATTCAGACCCGGTGGCAGCCGGCAGAGACATTCAGGCCCAGCAGCGGTCCACAGAGGTAGACAGGCCCAGCGGCGTAGACAAGCAGACACAGGTAGGCCTGCGCGGCAGCCCGCAGTGGTAGACGTGCCCAGCGGCGGCAGCCGACAGGGCTATTCAGGCCCGGCGGCAGCCGGCAGAGACATTCAGGCCCAGCGGCAGCCCGCAGAGGTAGACAGGCCCAGCGGCGGAGACAAGCAGACGCAGGTAGGCCTGTGGAGGCGGCCCGTGGAGGTAGACGGGCCCAGCTGCGGCAGCCGACAGGGATATTCAGACCCAGCGGCAGCCGGCAGAGACATTCAGGCCCAGCGGCGGCCCGCAGAGGTAGACAGGCCCAGCAGCGGCCCACTGAGGTAAACGGGCCTGGCGCCAGCAGCCGACAGGGACATTCAGGCCTGGTGGCGGCCCCCAGAGGCAGACAGACCCAGCAGCAGCTGACAGGGACATACAGGCCCGGCGGCAAACCACAGAGGTAGACAGGCCCAGGGACGGAGACAAGCAGACGCAGCTTGGAACAGGGATGCCCCTAACCCCAACATCTGGGGAAGAAGCTATCTCCGTGGGTCAGAACCAGAACGAATCTGAACACTCCTTCTGAGGACAACCCAGGGCCCAGCTGCTGATCCTGTGAAACCCAACAACTTGGAGGTGTTGGTGAGACTACCCTGCTCAGCTGAAACCCATCTGGGAGAGGATTCAGATGCTTACAGTTTAAAAGTCTGAAGAAACAAGATCAGCTGAGGAGTTGACAAATGAACAAAACGTGACCTGGGAACACAGAAGAAGGCGCTACCCAGACACCAAACCAGATCACCAGAATCATAAGTATATAATTCATCCATCGAAATCAGCTGCCCCTGAAGAAATAGCCCAATAGCACCAATTTAACCAAGAACCACTACTAAACCAAGACTAAAAATTAGAACAAGAGAGGCACTCTCAGACACAGACACCACCTGCACCGCACAGAGGAAGAAGATGAGTAGACGCCAGTGTAAAAATACAGGCAACAACATAAAGACCTATATGGCAACATCAGAACCTAGTGATTCTACACCTGCAAGACCTAAACATACCATGACAGAAAAAAACAGAAGAAATCAACCCTAAAAATGACTTTAAGAAGATGATAGAGGCCCTTAAAGAAGAAATAAAACATTCCCTCAATGAGGAAATAAAAACTTTCCTTAAAGAGGAAATGAAAAACTACCTTATGGAAATAAAAACTTTCCTTAAAGAGGAAATAAAAAACTCCCTTAAAGAGGAAATAAAAACTTCCCTTAAAGAGGAAATGAAAAACTCCATTAAAGAGGAAATAAAAACTCACTTAAAGAAATGGAAGAATAAATGAACAAAAACCGGGAAGAAATCAAATCAAGCCAAGAAAAAGCAATTAAACAGATGAAAGAAACATTCCAAGATCTGAAAAATGAATTTGAGACAATAAAGAAAACACATGCTAAGGGAATGCTGGAAATAGAAATCCTGACTAAACGAACAGGAACTACAGAAACAAGCATAACCAACCGATTGCAAGAGATGGAACAGAGAATCTCTGACGCTGAAGACACAATAGAGAAAATAGATTCGTCAGTCAAAGAAAACACTAAGGACAAAAAAGTCATAACACAAAACGTCCAGGAAATTTGGGACACCATGAAAAGACCAAACCTAAGAATAATAGGATAGAAGAAGGAGAGGGGGGGGGCGCAGCCAACCACACTCGGAGCAGAAGATCTTGAGTCGACCACTGCTACAAGTAGCTCCAGAAAGCAAATAACAAAAACCTCTCAAAAAAAAAAAAAAAAAAAAAAAAAAAAAAAAAAAAAAGAAAAATACAACTCAAACACAGAAAATATATCAACAAAATCATAGAAGAAAACTTTCCTAACCTAAAGAAAAAAATACCTATGAAGATACAAGAAGCTTACAGAACACCGAATAGGCTGGATCCAAAAAAAAAAAGTCCCCTCGCCACATAATAATCAAAACACTAAACACACAGAATAAAGAAAAAAATATTAAGAGCCGCAAAGGAAAAGGACCAAGTAACATATAAAGGCAAACCCATCAGAATAACACCAGACTACTCAATAGAGACTATGAAAGCTAGAAGATCATGGACAAATCTCATGCAGACACTAAGAGACCACGGATGCCAACCCAGACTATTATACCCAGCAAAAACTCTCAATCACCATAGGCGGAGTAAACAAAATATTCCAGAATAAAACCAGATTTAATCAATACCTGTCCACAAACCCAGCCCTACAGAAAGCACTAGAAGGGAAAATTCAACCCAAAGAAGTTAAACACATCCATGAAAAATCAAGCAATAGATAATCCTACACCAACATACACCACAGAAGGACAACACAACACAACCAAAAAAATAACAGGAATTAACAATCACTGGTCATTAATATCCATCAATATCAATGGTCTCAACTCACCTATAAAAAGACACAGGCTAACAGAATGGATAAGAAAACAGGACCCATCCATATGCTGCATACAAGAAACACACCTTAACTCCAAAGACAGACACTACCTCCGAGTAAAGGGCTGGGAAAAGGTTTTCCAAGCAAATGGACCTAAGAAACAAGCTGGTGTAGCTATCCTAATATCTAATAAAATAGACTTCAAACTAAAATCAATCAAAAGAGACCAGGATGGACATTACATATTCATCACGGGAAAAATCCACCAAGATGAAGTCTCGATTCTAAACATTTATGCTCCAAATACAAAAGCACCCACATTCATAAAAGAAACACTACTAAAGTTTAAAACGCACATCAAACCCCACACATTAGTAGTGGGAGATTTTAACACACCACTCTCACCAAAAGATAGATCTACCAGACTGAAATTTAACAAAGAAATAAAGGACCTAACAGATGTTATGATTCAAATGGACCTAATAGATATCTACAGAATTTTCCATCCTAACACAAAAGAATATACCTTCTTCTCAGCACCCCATGGAACCTTCTCAAAAATTGACCACATGCTTGGACACAAAACAAATCTCAACAGATACAAAAAAATTGGAATAACCTCCTGTATCTTATCAGACCACCATGCCTTAAAGTTAGAACTCAATAACAACAAAAATTAGAGAAAACCCACAAACTCATGGAAACTGAATAATGCCCACCTGAAACATCAATGGGTCAAGGAAGAAATAAAAACAGAAATTAAAGAGTTCCTAAAATTCAATGAAAATGAAAGTACAACATACCCAAACTTATGGGACACTATGAAAGCAGTGCTAAGAGGAAAATTCATAGCTCTAAATGCACACATAAAGAAGATGGAGCAATCCCATACCAATGAATTAACAGCACAACTGAAAGCTCTAGAACAAAAAGAAACAAACTCACCCAGGAGAAATAGACGCCAGGAAATAATCAAATTGAGGGCTGAAATCAACGAAATAGAAAACAAGAGAACAATACAAAAAATCAATGAAACAAAGAGTTGGTTCTTTGAAAAAATCAACAAGATAGACAAACCACTAGCCAAATTAACCAAAAGGCAAAGAGAGAGCACCCAAATTCACAAAATCAGAAATGAAAAGGGAGACATAACAACAGACAATGAGGAAATCCAGAGAATCATCAGATCATACTTCAAAAACCTGTACTCCACAAAAATGGAAAACCAGGAAGAAATGGACAATTTTCTGGATAAATACCACATACCAAAATTAAATCAAGACCAGATAAACAATTTAAATAGACCAATAACCCCTAAAGAAATAGAAACAGTCATCAAAAGTCTCCCAACCAAAAAAAGCCCAGGACCAGATGGTTTCAGTGCAGAATTCTACCAGACTTTCAAAGAAGAACTAATACCAATCCTCTTCAAAGTGTTCTACACAATAGAAACAGAAGGAACACTACCAAACTCTTTTATGAGGCTACAATTACCCTGATACCCAAACCACACAAAGATACAACAAAGAAAGAGAACTACAGACCAATCTCCCTCATGAACATTGATGCAAAAATACTCAACAAAATATTGGCAAACCGAATCCAAGAATACATCAAAACAATCATCCATCACGACCAAGTAGGATTCATCCCAGGGATGCAAGGATGGTTCAACATACGGAAATCAGTCAATGTAATACACCATATAAACAAACTGAAAGAAAAAAACCACATGATCATCTCCTTAGATGCTGAAAAAGCCTTTGACAAAATCCAACACCCTTTCATGATAAAGGTCTTAGAAAGATTAGGAATACAAGGAACATTTCTAAACATAATAAAAGCAATTTATAGCAAGCCAACAGCAAACATCAAATTAAATGGAGAGAAACTCAAAGCGATACCACTAAATTCAGGAACAAGACAAGGCTGTCCACTCTCCCCATAGCTTATTCAATATAGTACTAGAAGTTCTAGCTAGAGCAATAAGACAACAAAAGGAGATCAAAGGGATACAAATTGGCAAGGAAGAAGTCAAACTTTCACTATTTGCAGATGATATGATAGTATACATAAGTGACCCCAAAAACTCTACCAGGGAACTTCTACAGCTTGATAAACTCCTTCAGTAAAGTGGCAGGATACAAGATCAACTCAAAAAAATCAGTAGCCCTCCTATACACAAATGATAAAAGGGCTGAGAAAGAAGTCAGAGAAACATCACCCTTTACAATAGCCACAAATAATATAAAATACCTTGGGATAACACTAACTAAACAAGTGAAAGACCTTTTTGATAAGAACTTTAAATCTCTAAAGAAAGAAATTGAAGAAGATGTCAGAAAATGGAAGGATCTCCCATGCTCATGGATAGGTAGGATTAACATAGTAAAAATGGCAATCTTACCAAAAGCAATCTACAGATTCAATGCAATCCCCATCAAAATCCCAACACAATTCTTCACAGACTTGGAAAGAAAAATACTCAACTTTATATGGAAAAACAAAAGACCCAGGATAGCTAAAAGAATCCTATACGATAAAGCAACCCTTGGAGGCATCACCATCCCGGACCTCAAACTCTACTATAGAGCTATAGTAATAAAAACAGCTTGGTACTGGTATAAAAACCGACATACGGACCAATGGAATCGAATTGAAGACCCTGACATTAATCCATGCACATATGAACACCTGGTTTTTGACAAAGGAGCCAAAACTATACAATGGAACAAAGAAAGTATCTTCAACAAATGGTGTTGGCATAACTGGATGTCAATATGTAAAAGATTACAAATAGATCCATATCTGTCACCATGCACAAAACTCAAGTCCAAGTGGATCAAAGACCTAAACATAAATCCAGTTACACTAAACTTTTTTCTTTTTTTTTTTTTTTTTTTTTTTTTTTTTTTTTTTTTTTTTTTTGGTTTTTCGAGACAGGGTTTCTCTGTGTAGCTTTGCGCCTTTCCTGGAGCTCACTTGGTAGCCCAGGCTGGCCTCGAACTCACAGAGATCCACCTGGCTCTGCCTCCCGAGTGCTGGGATTAAAGGCGTGCGCCACCACCGCCCGGCTACACTAAACTTAATAGAAAAGAAAATAGGAAGCACTCTTGAACGCATTGGCACCGGAGACCATTTCCTAAATAAAACACCAACAGCACAGACCCTGAGCACAACCATTAATAAATGGGACCTCTCGAAACTGAGAAGCTTTTGCAGGGCAAAAGACACAGTCAATAAGACAAAAAGACAGCCAACAGATTGGAAAAAGATCTTCACCAACCCCACATCTGACAGAGGACTGATCTCCACAATATATAAAGAACTCAAGAAACTAGACATCAAAGCACTGAACAGTCCAATTAAAAAATGGGCTAAAGAGCTAAACAGAGAATTCACAAAACAAGAACTACAAATGGCTGAAAGACATTTAAAGAAATGCTCAACATCCTTAATCATCAGAGAAATGCAAATCAAAACGACTCTGAGATACCACCTTACACCTGTTAGAATGGCTACGATCAAAAACACCAATGACAACCAATGTTGGAGAGGATGTGGAGCAAAGGGAACACTCCTCCACTGTTGGTGGGAATGTAAACTTGTACAACCACTGTGGAAATCAGTATGACGGTTTCTCAGAAAATTAGGAATCGAACTACCTCAAGACCCAGCCATCCCACTCTTGGGCATCTACCCAAGGAATGCTGATTTATACCATAAAGATACATGCTCAGCTATGTTCATAGCAGCACTATTTGTAATAGCCAGAACCTGGAAACAACCCAGATGCCCATCAACGGAAGAATGGATGAAAAAAATGTGGTACATATACACAATGGAGTACTACTCAGCAGAGAAAAAACAATGAAAGCATGAAATTTTCAGGCAAATGGATAGAACTAGAAAAAATCATCCTGAGTGAGGTAACCCAAACCCAGAAAGACAGTAATGGTATGTACTCACTCATTGGTGGATTCTAGATATAAAATAAAGAACAATCAGACCACAACCCATAGAACCATAGAGACTATATATATATAGATAGCATGGAGATCCTAGGACGACTGTGGCTTATAATAAATTTCAGTTTTACTCAATTATTGAAAAAAAAATAGCCAAATGAATGGAAACACATGAACTATGAACCAAAGGCTGAGGGGCTCCCAGCTGGATCAGGCCCTCTGAATAGGTGAGACAGCTGATTGGCTTGATCAGTTTGGGAAGCATCTAGGCAGTGGGACCAAGTCCTGTGCTCATTGCATGAGTTGGCTGTCTGAAACCTGGAGCTTATGCAGGGACACTTGGCTTAGTCTGGGAGGAAGGGACTGGACCTCCCTGGACTGAGTCTACCAAGTTGATCACAGTCCTCGGGGGAGGATTTGCCCTGGAGGAGGTGGGAATGGAGGGTGGGCTGGGGGTAAGGGGAGGGCGTGGGAGGGGGGAGAATAGGGAACCATGGCTAATATGTAGAACTGAATGATATTGTAAAATAAAAAATATATATCACAAAAAAATATTCACTAAAATGTTTAATAAAAATATAAGAAAAATTTACAACTTCCAGATCTCCAGTATATCAAAGGAGCAATACAAATGTCATTTTCTGAGTTAGTCCTGAGGACACAAAGTTAATCTCAGCTACCTGGGCGGCTGAGACAGAGAATTGCAGGTTCAAGACTTGCCTGGGCTACAGAGTGAGTTCTAGGCAAGCCTGGGTAATTTAGTGAAACTCTGTCTTAAAATAAAAGAAAAGGTGGCCGGGGGGTGGGGTGGGGGTGGCACATGCCTTTAATCCCAGCACTCGGGAGGCAGAGGTAGGATCTCTGTGAGTTCAAGGCCAGCCTAGGTTACCAAGTGAGTTCCAGGAAAGGCACAAAGCTACACAGAGAAACCCTGTCTCGAAAAACCAAAAAAAAAAAAAAGAAAAGAAAAAAAAATAGGGCACAGCTCACAAACCAAACATCTCACGGTAAAATCCACACTGGGTTAGAAAAGCAGATTTTTCCCCCTTAACCTCAAAGAGCACAGGAAGCCAGCCAACCCAGTCTCCATAGGAATGCTCCAAATGTCAGCTCCATTTTCTGAGACAAGCCCATCACTTGCCCACACTTGGCTGCCTAAAAGTTGCCACACACCCGTCTTCTCCTTCACGAGACAGCGCCTGTGCAGAAAGTCCTTCACACACCCGAAGTGCCCCACAGATCTGCTTTCTGAGTTGGGGGGTTTGTTTTAAGACTTTCAAGTTTCTTTTCACAAGTTCACAGACCATGTACTTGTTAATGGTTGTCACGAAGCCAAGAAATCTTTTTTTCTTTTTTAATTTATTTATTTTTATTTTATGTGTATAAGTGTTTTGTCTGCATAAATGTCTGTGCACCACATGTAAGCCTGGTGTCCACAGTGGTCATAAGAGGATGTTGGACCCCCTAGAACTCGAGTTACAGATGATTGTGAGCCACCATGTGGGTCCTGCGAATTGAACCTAGGTCCTCTGGAAGGTAGCCAGTGTTCGCAACAGCTGAGCCATTTTTCCAGTCCCAAGAAATGCTATCGTTGAACTGGAATCTTGAACGATACTTCAAAAGAAGAGGCACTTCAGGTGAGCTGACGGACAGACTGAACACAGGTTGTGGCAGAGCGCCTGCAAAGCACACCGAAGGCCCTGGTGAGGAAGGCAGTACGAAACAGGCACACGACACAGCAGAAGGGTTACTCCCTTGTCGTCATCACGTATTGACATATGTCCTGAACTAAACTCAGGGCATCACATCGAGCCTTTCAACAGTCCACACACTACACCTAAACTAGCGACTTTATCCACGATTCTTACACGTGTTTTTTCATGTTTATTGTGTATGTGCACGCTCATGTGCAGGGCATGTGCGTGCACTTCAGAGACAACTGTGGGAGTCAGCTCGTTCCTTACCCATGTACGCTCTTGCTGCTTTCTTGGCAGCAAGTACCTGTACATACTGAGCCATTTTGCCAGCTCATTTTTTTAAGACTTTTTATTATGGGATACTTAAAAATACAAAAATAGAATGGTCTGATGAATTCTCAAATACTTAATTCATGACTAAACTTGTTTCTTTTGTAGGTCCTTCAACCCTGTCCCAAAATAGATATTTTATAGCCAATTATAGACATTATATGATTCCATTTGCAAGTACTTCAATTTGCAAATTGCAAGTATCTCTAAGAAATAGACATTAAGTCAAAACAATCACATTTCAGTAGTTTACCCAAATGTCAAATGAGAGAGAGTGTTTATTGTAGGACAAAGAGGACTGAGAGTAGACACCTCAAGAGTCTCCTCGCCGGGTGGCAGTGGCGCGCGCTTTTAATCCCAGCACTGAGGGGAAGTGCTAGGCCGATCTCTATGAGTTTAGGGGCAGCCTGGTCTACAAAGGAAGTTCCTAGACAGCCATGACTACACAGAGATACCCTGTCTCGAAAAAAGCAAAATAATAAGTTTATCAGAATCATGTTTCAAGCAAGACTCGTATCTGTTGATGTGTATCTTAAGATCCTCATGGTTTGTGATTCTCTAGGGAGGAAGGACTGAATTGTGAGGGTAATGATAGTGTTATCTTCATTATGGTGGAAGTCATACACCTGTGTCAGAGCTCATGGACCTCTCAAAGGATGACTGTAACAACCTTTACAATCTGTCTTAGGCCAGGCAAGGTCAACCTAAGCTATCATATAGTGAAATTCTGCAAATGTTTATAGCGACTTGGAAATAACTTGAATGTCCTAACACACACACACACACACACACACACACACACACACTCAAATAAATAAATGTTTAAGAAATAAATAACAAAAATGAAAATAACCAACCAATAGGCATGATGCCATGTGCCTATAATCTCAGCACTTGTGATGTGAAGGCAGGAGGATCAGGAGTTCAAGGTCATCCTCATCTACTAAGTAAGTTCTAGGCTAGCCTGGACTATGTGAGATTGTCTCAGAAAAGAGAGCGGAGGGGAGGGAAGAGGAGGAGAGAGGAGGGGAGGAGAGGACAGGGGAGGGCAGAGGAGGGGAGGGGAGGGAATGAGAAGGGAAGGGAAGGGAATGAGAAGGGAAGGGAGGGGAGGGGAGAGTAGGGCAGAGGAAAGGAGGAGGTCCAGGGAGATGGTGGCTCAGCAGGTAAAAGCAGTAGCCAACAAGCCTGATGACCTGAGTTTGATCCCGGAACCCAAGGTGGAAGAGAACCAACTCCTGATCTCCTCTGACCTTATACACCACTCCATGGCGCTGTACACACACACACACACACACACACACACACACACACACACACACACACACACACAGGGGGTAAGGGAGAAGGGGGAAGAGAGAGTGAGAGAAATCAAAAGAGAGGAAGGGACAGAAGGAAGGAGATGGGTGGAGAGGGAAAGAATATGAAGAAAAAGAGCAAAGAGATATTTGGCCAGGGAACAAATACAAATGAAAGTCAATTTCATGTGCACTTCAAAGCAACAGAAAAAAAAAAAATCAGTGTTCAAATCTGACTGGTGTGCAAAGGCATGGAAACTTGGGACTACTGCTCACGGGGCAAGGCGCCAGGTGCCCAACATAGCCTGATGCATCATCTTAAACAGTGTGACATGGTGTGCTATTGAAATGACACAGGATGGATGACAGTTCTACAAACACAACCCTGAAAGCCAACAGGAATTTCCAGATCCCACACTGCCATGGGTCAGACACTAAGCAGTTAATTCAACAGTGGGGGAAGGCGTAAGTCACTTCACAGCCTAAGAGACTATGAGAGGAATAAGTTAGGAACTGGAATGAAAGGGAAGGAACCAAAAGACAGGCCTTGTGTTTACATATGAATTAGCACATCAAACAGACTCTTTTCTATTGAACTACACACATTCATCTTAGTCTTCTTCCATCGCCCCTGAATACAAACTGTTCTACCTTCCTCCTCCTCTCATCTGCCCCAGTCTTCACGTCTCTTCCCCAGAAATATGCAATTGTAACTTCTCTAAAGTTACATGGTCGCCTAAAGCCATTCTAGAATGACAGAGGTAGCCAGGCATGGTAGCATATGCTTAGAATCCCAGCAGGAACATTCCAAATTTGAGGTGGCATGGGTATACAATCAGACCTGTCTCAAAAAAAAAAAAAAAAAAAGATAGCAGAGGCTAGACAAGTTGAATTTGAATCTGAGATTACTCTGAGGGTCCAAATCCAGAATGTGTACGACTATAAACCTCTATCTAGCTAACCCTAGACCACACAAGTCCATAATCATGAGGATACCAAGATGTGTGGTAATTAAATAATATTCCTATTAAATAAAGAAGTTAGATTATCAACACATACATTTCTCATGAGTATATATAAATAAAATGGAAGTGCCTCAGTATGGGAAGAAGGGCTTCCAAGGATTATAATCATTCAATTAGTACCTTCTTCACTGAGCCCTCTAGGACACTGAATGTAGCATACCAAATCCTAATTTATTCCTCAAAATACGTCCAGTCCATTTTTATCCTACTACAGAGATACTTGAATATCCATGTTTACTGCTGCCCTGTTCACGATAGCAAAGAAATGGAACCAGCCTAGATGCCCAACAAATGCACAGATAATGAAAATATGATAAAGTGCCTGCAAGAAAGCCCAGCAGGACAAGGTCCCTGGCACCAACCTCATGACCTGTGTTCAATCCCCAGGATCTACATGGTGGAAGGAAAAAGCCGACTTCCAAAAGCTGTCCTCTCACCTCCAAATGTGTGTTGTGGCACACAAATACACACATTCAAGTAACAAAAACGTTGAAGCCGTGATAGATATGTGGTGGTTTGAATGAAGATGGGTTCATATATTTGAATGCTTGGTCCCTAGTTGGTGGCAGTGTTTCAGAAGGATTAGGAGGTGTGGCGTTGTTGGAGAAGGTATGTCACTGGGGGTGGACTTTGAGGTTTCAAAAGCCCATAACAAACAGGCCCATTCTGTCTGTCTGTCTGTCTGTCTGTCTCTGTCTCTCTCTCCCCCCTCCCTCCTTATCCCCTACCCGCCTTCTGCCTGTGGATCAGGATGTAAGCTCTCAACTACTGCTCCAGCACCATGCCTGCCTGCCTGCCTGTCCTCACACTCCCTGCCATGAGGGTCATGGACTCACCCTCTGAACTGTAAGCAAGGCCCTAGTTAAATGCCTTCTTCAATAAGTGGCCTTGGTCATGGCGTCTCTTCACAGCAATAGAACAGTAACTAAGACAGTATACAATGGAATTTTACACAGCTGTAAAGAAAAATGAAATTTTCAGGAAAATGGAATGAGCCAGAAAATATATTAAGCGAAATGACCCAAACTCAAAGAGACAACCGCCACACGTTCTCTCTTGTGTATGCATGGGTATAAACAAGGGTAAAGGCCCCAAAACCCTAAAAAAAAAAAGGTCGTGCCAAGGAAGAAGGAGTGCACGAAAGGGCGCCTGTAACATGAAAGCAGAAGAGGGTGATACGGAGGAGGAGGCAGGGGAGGGGAAGAGGACAGGAGAGACCATGTGAGTGGAGAAGCAACTGAAACACACTCTGTTTTAAAATGCCATTAGTAATTTACTTTAAGTCAAAAAAAGAAAAGGGAGCCATTATGATATCAAATACTTTGCATGCTAATTTAAAAAATAAAATTTGGGGCTGGAGAGATGGCTCGGTGGCTAAAAGCACTTGCTGCTCTTCCAGAGGACCTGAGTGTGGTTCCCATTATCCCCGTGGCTTACAACCATCTGTACCTCCAGTTCCAGGGGATCTGATGCCCTCTTCTGGCTTCTATGGGAATTAAACATGTGGTGCACAGACATACAACAGGGTGAAACACTCATTTTATTGTCTTATTATTTTACTTTACATGTATGGGTGTTTTGCCTGCATGTATTTCAGTGCACCACATACATGCCTGACACCCAGAGGCCAGAAGAGAGTCCCAGACCCCCTGGAACTGGAATCACAGCCAGTTTTGATAAACTGGGAAGTGGTGGTGCTCACCTTTAATCCCAGCACTCCAGAGGCAGAGGCAGGTAGATCTCTGTAAGTTCAAGGCCAGCCTAGTCAACAGGTTCAGTCCAGGGCAGCCAGTGCTACACAGAAACCCTGTCTCAAATTTCCCCGCCCCCCCCACCCCCCAAAAAAGTTTTTCAGATCATAGAGAGACACATTGTGTCTCTCTGTCAACTGGCTGCCAAGAGTTCTTAGGCCAATAAAGGTTCAAAGTGATGGTTCCCCATTAGAAGAGACAAGGTAAAGCAGTTCACATCTATAATCTCAGTACACAGGAGGCATGCCATGAGTTCAAAGCCAGCTTGGCTACACAGTGAATTTCAGACTAGCCTAAATTATGGTGTAAGACCCTTTCTCAAATAAAAAGGAAGAAAAGAAACATACAAACCAGAAAGTCTGACTTGACATCAAATTTTTGAGCAGACTGATCTTTAACTGAGTTTACCTAGCATTACGTACATGCATTCAACAGCCAAGGCTGTAAATGTGACAGGATTCTTCTATTACATTTGTAGATGAAAACAAATTCCACAGCTGTCATCCTCTTCCTCTCCTACTTCAGGAGATTCCTGAATGTAAAGAGTGCATCAACTACTGCCCTGCCCAATCAAGGGTGCTAGTGAAGAGGAGAGGCACCAAGACAAGCAGTCTCTTGATAAAGGCAGGGAGAGATGGAACTGAATGGGGGGGGGAGACGGAGCTGAATGTGGGGGCAGAGACAGAACTGAATGGGGGGGACAGAACTGAATGGGGGGCATGTAAAGAGACAGAACTGGAAGGGAGGGTCTATCATGAGTGACTTCCCAGAGTAACAGTCAAATGTTTGGGAAGGACTAAACCTAGCCAGCAGTCACTTTTAAAGAAACAAGGCTAGCTGGTAAACACGCTTGTTGAGCAAGCCAGTCAACTGGGTTCCATCTCCAGAACCCAGAACCCACAACGGAAGGCGAAAACTGACTTCTCTAAGCTGTCCTTTCAACTCCACACATACACGATGACACACACACACCTGCACTCATATACACACACACACACACACACACACACACTAACCAAAATAAAAATAATAAACAAGGTTACTGAGTTATACTAAAAATAATAATAATAATACTTAATATAAAGGTGGAGAATGATTGAGGAAGACTCCCAGCTGACCTCTGCCCTTGACATGTATGGAGAATTTACCCTTCCAAAGAGTTCAAACATTTTTAGTTTAAATCTTAAAAAAACGTAAAGTTGAATGTAGTTCTCTTAGTTTCGATCACATTTTACATCCAGTTCCTTATTCGGTGGGCTATGGGGCTTTGTGATTCAAATCTGAAAAATCAATACTCACAGGCAACTGCTCTCCTTTCTTTACACACACACACACACACACACACTTCACAGGCAACTGCTCTCCTTCCTAGCTTTTCACACACATAACTTCTCTTGGTCTCCGCGTTTCCTCCTCTGTAAAGTGGGAGTCACCTTATTACCAACTATACCCATTGCAGAAGAACACTACCAAGACTTCAGTGAGGGAAGGCACATGAAATCATTTTTAAACAACAAAGTACTATACAAATACTGGTTGCTATATATAAACACTTCAGGTGGGGCACTGAGAAAAACAGTCTGAGAGGAGAGTTTTGTCTATCTGAAAAAGCAATAAGAACAACTTTACGCTATTAGCTAAATATACTCAATATATATTACGTTAAGGGGGCTTAACGTAAGCTTGAGTTATTATTTTAAAGTGGATTCTTATCTGAACACATTCACTTTGTACAGAAAGAAAAGGAAAAAGAAGAAAGAGAGCTGGGAGGTAGCTCTGTTGGTGGAGTTCTTGCTTAGCATGCTCAAAGCCCTGGGCTTCACCCTCAGCACTGCGAAACCTGGGCAGTCCCAGCACTGGGGACAGAGAGACAGAAGGATCACAAGTTTAAGGCCATCTGCAGCTAAATCGATCTGAACTACATGAGATTCTGTGTTCAAAGGCAGGGGGAAAGAGGAAGAAAGGAGAAAGGAAGGAGGAGTGGGTGCCCAGCTCTCAGCTCACCAAAATAACTGATGAAGTTCAACTGGGGAGAGAGGGTGGAGTTATGACAGTCAGTACACAGAGCATATTGCTGCATAAGTGAGAGAAATCAAGGTGGTGTTACCAAACTCTCAGATTACATGCAATCCATACATACGGCCATTTCTTTTCTTAAAGATAATCATTTCTACAGAGGGCTTCAGAAATCAAAATTGAAAGTCTGTTCCGTAAATACCAGACAGAAATGATTCTGTCCCTGACAGAGGTAGCACTCCCGCAAAGAAAATAAGACATCCATAACAATGAGGTCAAGGGTGTTCTAAGGGTGGCCTGGGGAAGGCACAAACCACACACCAGCCAAACAAGTCTCCTTTCGGAAGAGCTGCCTGTCTTAACTCCACTACTGGGACTGTTCTTTAACGGACCTAAGACATTTTGATAACGGGGCCACACAAACAGAAAGCTGAATTTCTGAAAGGGTATCAATTTCTGAAAGGCTAATGACACTAAGTGACATGACCATACAGGCACCAGACAGAAGTAAAGGTGACTAATCTATAGAGACAAGACCAAGGACCAAATCATCCGTCACCATGACAACCCAAGTAGGTGGAGGGAAATACAAACACTGACCAGTCCCCCCGCCCCCCCCGGTGACACCAGTCCTTCAGGTGAAGACCCTAACCCTGGGATCTGAAAAAGATTTGCTGAGTGGAAGGAGGTGGCCAAGAACGGACGTGAGTTGACTGATGTGGCAAGGTCTTTGCGCGAGGTTCTCTACGGTGACACTAACAGTACTTTTGGTGGGGCAGCTCGAAGGGTCGCGGGCTCGCAGGCAAGAGACCCACCCGTCCGAAAGGGGAGTCCCTACCTGGTGCAGGGCTGTCAAACCGTCCACGTTGACCGTGTTGATGTCCGCACCTCTTGCCAGAAGCTTTTTCACCTCGTCCGTGTCCCCGCTGGAGCAGGCCGCCAGAAAGACCGCACCATCCTCGAAGCGGACCCGGGGGCTCCCGCGTCTGGTCTGCCGCCCCGTGCCCTGTCGCTCCGCGGACTCCTGTTCTGTCAGCGAGCCCCGCCAGCGCCGCAGCTGCTCAGCCCGCCGCGCTCGCGCCGACTCTGCCCGCTTCCCTCCCAGGTGCTCCAGCTCCGCCATGGCTCGAGCCCCCGCAGCTGCTGCCCAAACCACCACCACCAGAATGCTGGTAGCCTGGTGTGGCCGCCGCCGCCTCCCTCGGAGGGGTTCAGCCGGGAAATGAAGGCGGAGGCCCCCGCGCCGCCATCTTTACTCCTCCAGCGACTGGCACCGCCCACACGCTCCTTTAGCTTCAGCACGCAGGCGCTGCTCAAGCCCCCTGTCATCACGGGACTTGTAGTAAGAAACCTGGCCTAAGGGCACGCTGTGGCCCTCTGGGAACTACATATCCCTGGATGCATTAGAAATCAGTCAAGGACAAGCTGCACCCTTCTCCGCTGCTGGACCTAACCCAGCCACCTTTGCCCTGAAGCTGCAACTAACTGTCTTCCCCGACCAAGGGCAACCTCTTTCTGTAGGCATTTTGGGAATCGTAGTTTATTGTTGTTGTGACCACTAACTAAACTTAGCTCCCTTAATTATCCCTTAACACTTGAAGAATGAAAAAGCAGCAGTAATTAACATTATTTTCTAAAAGGGAGGACTAAACGTGAAGTATCAGAAGAACTAGAATTCATCTGGTTTTACATTTAGTTTCATTAGCATGTATTAGTTGTGAATGTGCATTGGGAAAAGCATGCATACACGCATACAATATCACAGTTTGACATAAAGTATTTTCAATATGACATTTGTTCCAGATCCATAAAGATTTCTGAGTGGTCGAAGTTTTTCATCAAAAATGTGAAAATGATTAGATCGTTATAAACGGAAGCTGTATTACATCCTAACATCTGAACACTTGCCCATTCCTCATTTTCTACTGGAATAAACTAGGAATCATATGTTGAAGAAAAAAGCTGGTCTAAACGGCTCACACCTGTAATACAAGCACCAGGAATGCTGACATGATTGCCAGGAGTTCTAGGGCAGCCTGGACTATATAGTGAGTTCAAGGTCAGCCTGGGCTACAGATTGAGACTTCTCAAATCCACTCCCCTCCAACAAAACAAAGAGGGGGGAGAAGAAAAATGAAAGGGAAGAAGAGAGGGGAAGAGGAAGGAATGGCGCTGACGTATTCTCAGCTCTTGGGAGGTTCAGGCAGAGTATAAGGAGTTCAAGGTCATTCTTTGCTTCCCAGGCAGCCCCAAACCAGTCTGGACTATATGACACTGCCTCAACAAAACAAAACCTTTTTGTTTTTCAAGACAGGGTTTCTCTGTATAACAGCCCTGGCTGTCCTGGAACTCACTCTGTACGCCAGGCTGGCCACTAACTCACAGAGATTTGCCTGCCTCTGCCTCCGAGTGCTGGGATCAAAGACGTGCCCCACCACTACTAGGCTCAAAAAATGTTTTTAAAAGTAATGAGATTTTCTTGGTAATTTGTCAACATGGAACCTCTTCTTGTTGATCATTAAAATTGCCCAAAGTTCCTAAATAGAACTCTGTCTAAAGAATAAAAGAGAAATGGATATCAAAATAAGGTAGGTGCTGGACATGATGAGACTCACCTATATATAATCTTAGAGTATTGAAGAGTCTGAGTCCAGCCTAAGCTACCAAAAGAGACGGTCTTAAGTATAAACAAACAAACAGATAAATCAGGAAAGATTACTAAACCATCAGCTTAACTCTCCTTGCAGTCCTCCTGAACTATTTTAGTATTCTGTTCCTAGTAAATGACAGCTACTCCGCTTTGTGTTTCACTATCCCACTTTGTATTTCACTATCCCGCTTTATATTTTACCAACACACTGGTTTCTAGTAAGGACTTTAAAGATGAGATAAAATTTTCAGGGATCAGTAATGGTACACCTTGTGGAACTATATTCTGGTTTGCTTTGTCTGAGATGGAGTCTCATTTACTCAGGTTGATCAAAGATGAATGTGGAATATTGATCCTTCTGACTCCATATCCCAGATTTTGGCTATGTTCTTTTTGTATTCTCTCTCTCTCTCTCTCTCTCTCTCTCTCTCTCTCTCTCTCTCTCTCTCCTTCCCTCCCGTCCTCCTCCATCTCTCCCTCTCTCCCTCTCTGTCTCTCTCTTCTTTCATTCTTCTTTTATTATTATTATTGTTATGCACAAAGTCCTGTACTGTATAAACCAGGTATGGTCACAAACATTTGCCTGTAACCCCAGCACTTGGGAAGTGGGGGCAGATGGGTCAAAAATTCAAAGCTTTCTTTATGTAGGGAATTTTACCAAGGGCAAAAGAGAGCCTGTCTCAAAGATAGATAGATAGATAGATAGATAGATAGATAGATAGATAGATAGATAGATGGATGGATGGATGGATGGATGGATGGATGGATGGATAGATAAATAGATAGATAGATAGATAGATAGATAGATAGATAGATAGATAGATAGATAGATAGAAAGATAGATCTCAATGATAGGAGGTTTCAAAAAACAGGAAGAATATTGAATACTACTTTCTTATAAATAACTGTTATATTTGCTGTTCTTCTTTTTTCTTGTGAAGGTAAGAGTATAACACTTCCTTTGGAGACTTTTACAGAAAACAGTTTAATTCTTTAGATAATTAAAGTGCATACATACCTACCTAAATAGAGACAAATTGCAACAGGGCCCCAGACCTTAGCACAAGTGACTCCAGGATGGAAGTTCCACTCAGGCTGTAAAACTCAGCACATAGACAGCACCATCTGACAAAACTAAAACAAAGACCTAATCTATCAATCAAAACCCACAGTCCTGGGAAAGTCTCTAAATGTACTAACCTTGCTTTGTGGCATCTGCAGTTCTACTTCTGGCTAACTGTTCTTCTTAACTGAAGCATGTCAACCCAGAACACAGTTTTTGTGCTCCAAAGCTCATCCCGAGAAAGTCTCAGTGCTATCGTGGGGTCCCGAACACCCATGTAGTCAACAGCTAGCCGGCTAATAAAGACTTTCTATTGGCTTAAACCCATGTCCTTGTGGTCTTCTCTGGTGAATTCCCCACAATGTATCTTCCAGCTATGCGATTACTAAAAGTAATAGGAATTATTAATATATTAATTAGTTCAACTACATCAGTCAAAATTATACCACAAAACATCCATCTTCCTATAACTTGAAAAGTTTTGTTTTGGGGGTTTGGGGATTTAGCTCAGTGGTAGAGCGCTTGCCTAGCAAGAGCAAGGCCCTGGGTTCAGTCCCCAGCTCTGGAAAAGTACACACCAAGGCCAGAAGAGGGCATCAGTTCCCTGGGCCCTGGAGCTATAGGTGTCTGCTGGACCCCAGCTTGATAAATAGGTGCAGGGATCTGAACTCAGGTCTTCAAAGTTGAATAGCAAGTGTTCTTCACTGCTGAGACATCTCTCCAGCACTCTAATAAAGCATTTGTAACTACACATTAAGTCCAAACAAACAATCCCGGATTCAAATAAAACATCATTTTTGTATTTTCAAAATAACTGGTCCTGGAAAATGGCTCAGTGGGTAAGAGTACTTCCTCTGCAAACATAAAGATGTGAGTTCAAGTCCCCAGCACCGACATAAAAAGCCAGGCACAGCTGATAGTCCTATAACCCCAGCACTGGGAAAATGTGCTTCTGGTTCTGTGAGAGAACCTGTCTCTAGGCAATAAGGTGTAGAAAAATAGAGGATGATCCCCAATGCTGTGGAACAATCCTTTTCTACACTATGAATATGTATTACTCTCACTGGATAATAAAAAGCTGACAGGCCGGTAGCTGGGCAGAAAGTTAGGCAGGAAAGCCAAACTGAGAATGATGGGAAGAAGGAGGGGGGAGTCAGGAGAGACACCAGCGAGCCTTCCCAGGAAGCAAGACATGCTAGAGGACAGGTAAAGCCATGAGCCACATGGCAAGACATAGATTAATGAAAATGGGTTAATTTAAGTTGTAAGAACTAGTTAGTAACAAGCCTGAGCTATCAGCTGAGTATTTGTAATTAATATAAGCCTCTGTATGGTAATTTTGGAAGCGGCTGCCAGGTTTTTGGGAACAGGTGGTTGGGACAGGAATATTCCACTTACACCCCAACACCCTGGACTCCACATGAACTATGTGGGTGTACATACTCACCTGTGTACTTGAATGTTACCACATATATACACCACACATACTCTTTCCACACAGCACACTCATTCACTAAATAAATATAAATATAAATGATCCAACTCAGAGGTCAATGTGTAAAAACAAACTTTTACCAAGTAACTCAGAGGTCATTGTGTAAAACAAACTTTTACCAAGTAATAATTTTCCATATTCACACTTGACTTGTAACATTAGAGCACTCTACTTTTAAAAAATAATGACATGCTGGCCACATGCTTATAATCTTAACACTTAGAAGATAGAGGCAAGCCAGGCAGTGGTGGTGCACACCTTTAATCCCAGCACTCAGGAGGCAGAGGCAGGCGGATCTCTGCGAATTTGAAACCAGTCTGGTCTACAGAGTGAGTTCCAGGACAGGCATCAAAACTACACAGAGAAACTCTGTCTCGAAAAACCAAGAAAAACAAAACAAAAAGTTAAAAAGAAAAAGAAGATAGAAGAAAGAGGATCAGGAATTCAAGTTTAGCCTCAGCTACATATAATGAATTTGGGACCCTGCCTCAAATAAACAAAATAAAATAAATAGTAATAATACCTAGACAGGAGGATTGTTGTGAGTTAGATGCCAGTCTGAAATTCAGAATGAGGCCCTTGCCTCAAAAATCCTAAATTCGAGCCGGGTGTGGTAGCCCATGTCCTTAAACCCAGAACTTGGTAGGCAAAGGCAGATGGATCTCTATGAGGTAGGTGGAGGCCAGCCTGGTCTAAATAGCTAGCCCCAAGCCAACCAGGGCTGCATAGTGAGACCCTGTCTCAAAAAAAAAAAAAATTCCTAAATAAATTAATTAAGAAATTTAAAGGTAGCGTTTGAGGCGGTCTTTCCAGCCTCTATTCCCATCAGTAACATAGCTCCCTCTGGTGGACAAACGGAAACTGTACACCTAGATGGAGCCCTTTCTGTCTCTCCTTTCCTTTATCCAAACTACAGTCGCTCCTTCCCACCAAACCCAATACAGTGTGTGAGTTTTCTAAGAGACCTTTTTAATTCTGTTTTTCAGAGAACCATCCAAGGAAAGTTCCATTTCAGTTCTGAAAGTGGAACTAGTTGACATACAGTCACTGTTGGAATAGGAAGAATAAGATGTTGAAAGGATTAAATATCAGGAAATGCCAGCAGTAAAATAAGCAGTAACTCCAAAATGGTAACAGAGAACACTTTACCTCAATGAGTAAATCCTAACCATAAATACACAACCTTGGAAATCAGGTTAGACTATTGCGTGATTGTAGCAGGAAACTTTTCTGTGTCCCGCAGCTGTTCGATCCCAAATAAACACATAGAGGCTTCTATTAATTACAAGCTGTTTGGTCTACGGCCCAGGCTTATTGCTAACTAGCTCATTCATCTTAAATTAACTCATTTCTATTCATCTATGTATCATCACGTGTCTCGTGGCTTTACCTGAGGTCCATTACATCTTGCTTCTCAGGCAGCAGCTCCAGCATCTCCTCTGACCCCACCTTTCTTTTCCCCCGTATCTCTCTTGGATCTCCACCCCTCCCTCCCCGCTGTCTCCTGTCTTACCATAGGCCAAAGCAGCTTCTTTATTAACCAATGGTAACAACATATATTCACAGCATACAGAAAGACCATCCCACAGCACATGATGATTTACAATTCATAATTTTATAATAACTTGCATAACTTGTTAGCTACTCACTGGTTCAGTCCTACAACTAAAGTGGGGAAGCCCAGAGGACAATCAAGGTCAGAGTCCTAGTGAATTTGAGGGTCTCCACCAGACAAAACACACCATGCAACCTTCGTGAGGAATCACTTGCTGCTTAACATCAGTTTGGACTAAATGCAGAAATCACCGTAGCAGCCAAGATTCTATTGGCTTAGAAGTTCAGAAAGAGACTGGTTTCTATTCCTATGCCTGAATTGTGCTCTGAAGCTGCACAATTACCTAGGAACAGAGAAAGTTAAGAGGAAGGGTGGTTGGTCGGTTGATTTGGGGTCCTACCTCCCAGGGTTCCCAAGGTCTAAGCCGAATCCCAGCTCTGCAGAGCCTCAGGTCTTGAGATGCCGTTCCACACTTCCAGCTGTGTAGTTACGGCTATAAGCCATAACTTGACATAACTAACTTGGCTATCAGCATGTAATTCCTTGTTCAGAAAATACCACCTTTCTGCTGCAAGCCGCAATAATATATGCAGTAGGATTTCAGCTGATTATGACAAGCTATATATCACTATTGTCATTAGCAGCATTTGGCCAGGACCACCCCTGGATGGATGAAAGTATCTCATCAGAGATACCTCTGTACTCTCTAAGAACAGACTTAAGCATCCAGGTTATTTGTTTGAGAAGGCCTGGCAGATGTGCTAATTAAGCTTAACCTTTCCAAAGTCTTATCTCTAGTTTTAGATCTACCTTTAACTATTAAGTCAGAACTAAAGGGTTTCTACTTAAAGGTACATCAAGCTGACTTAGACTGCCCGGCCACCGAGTACACTCCCCGGCCCTGCCAGAAAGCAGTAGCCAAGATAGCTTGGACAGATAAGAGGCCAAAGGAGCCGTGCAGTGGTGGTGCACGCCTTTAATCCCAGCACTCGGGAGGCAGAGGCAGGCGGATCTCTGTGAGTTCGAGGCCAGCCTGGTCTCCAAAGCGAGTTCCAGGAAAGGCGCAAAGCTACACTGAGAAACCCTGTCTTGAAAAAACCAAAAAAAAAAAAAAAAAAAATCACTCATCACTGAATTATCTGAATTTAGCTCTCAGTTGATTCTAATTCCCCCTTAGTTACTTCCCTTTTGGGTTTCAGATGATGGCTGGCAATTACTGCTCTTTTGTGTGGATCTTATTGTACCTCCTTTTGACCCTGAGGGCATTCAAGCCTGGTGACCTTGCTTTCACCAGAGCATTGCTATTGCATGGGTGTATAACTGGAAACCTCAGTCCTGGGAGACAAGACAGAGAAGAGAAAAGAGAATGGAAGAACTAGATGGGTAAGAACTGGAGAGGAACGAACTGAGATGGGGAAGAACTAGATTGAAGGGCTAGAAGAGAGTACTAGAGGAACGAGATGGAAGATGAGGAAGAGCCAGATGGGGAAGAACAAGATGAGGAAGAAGGAGACGGGAGAGGAGCTAAGATGGGAAAGAACTAGATGGATGAGAACCTAGATGGGGAGGAACTAAGTTGAGAGAATTAAGATAGAACTTAGAGGGGACAGTAGACAGAAATCAGGGAAGAAAGGAGCTAGGCATGAGAACAGAATAGAAGTTGTATATAGAGAACACTGACTCAGAAGAATAAAGTGTATGGACTAAGGAGATTCATTTCATATCATCAAAGATTAGATTATCAGCTGGTTGTAGATTCTTCCCAGACCCTGGGAGAGGACTATCGAGGGGCAGGACCCCCCATTGTCCCTGTTACCTTTCTAAAGTTGGAAGAGCACTTAAAAGTCATTTATCGGGGCTAGAGAGATGGCTCAGCAGTTAAGAGCACTGGCTGCTCTTCCAGAGGATCGTCCTCTTCCGAGGACCCTGGTTCAATTCCCAGCACCCACGTGGCAGCTCACAACTGTCTGTAACTCCTGTTTCAGGGGATCTAACACCCTCACACAGAGACACATACAGGCCAAACATCAATGCACATAAAATATTAAAACATTTTTTCCCAACTTAAAAAAAAATGTCATTGATTTCAGGGCTGGTGTGTGACTCGGGGATCAAAAGCTGGCACAGTATGTAGGAAGACCTGGGTTTAATTTTCAGTACAGTGAAGGGGAGGGGAGAGGCAGTCATCCTACTAATCGCCCACGTAGTGCAAAGGATCTCTTTTGCACTACCCCTAACTTGCTTAGCTTGTAGTTGAACACTTACAATGGTGAAGAACTCCTACTCTATCTGCTTTATTCTTCGGAGTCCTGGTAGAATGCTTTGTCAGCAGAATTATAAGTTAAAAAAAAATAGTTTTCTTTTCCCAGTTGGAGGAAATTTATGTAACTTAGGCTGGTCTCAAATTCTCGATCCTTTTATCTTAGTATGCCTGTGCCACCATGTTCAGCTTTTATCTTTCAACTACTACTGGTCTTAGATGAAGTAGTAATTTCCCCCTGACATTACTTAAAGCCTGGGCGATGTGGTGCGCGCCTAATTCCAGCACTTGGGAAGCTGAGGCACTTAGGAGGCTGAGTGCCAGGGTTCCAGGCTAGCCTGAGCTACGTAGCAACTTCCAAGCTAAGCAGAGCTGCATTGCAAGACCCCGTCTCAAAGAACCAAAGCAAAGAAATAAAAGCAGCCATTCAGCAGTCATTTCTCCGGATTAAGTATGTCCAGTTGCTTTCGTTTTCTCTCCTGTTAGGTGACTTCCTGGCCTTGCCAGCTCACAGCGGACTTGCAAGCACCCAAAGAGCCGGGACTGGGGACGCCGGGTCCGGGTGCGCGCGCACCAATTTGAACCCCGCGTGAGCGGGCGCAGGGCTCGGAGCGCTGGCCAATAGGCGTGCGCGCGCCTCTGCCGGGATGGCTGCGGACCAATCACAGTCATTTCTTGGACGGGGGTGGAGTCATTTCAACGGTCTCCCGCCTCAGCGTGGACCCGGCAGACGCCCCCGGTGGCAAGCGGAGCTGAGCTGCTCACCAGTGCTGCGTTTGCGGCCGGAGAGAGCGTACCCCGCGGTCACAGGGAGTCTGTGACCCCCGTTTCTACCCGAGCCGCCCGGGGAGGAGCACCGCGCGGAGAGAGATCCGCTCTGTGCGTTCCAAAGCCGCGTCGCCGTCCTCCCTCCAGCATCTGCCACCTCGCCAAGTTCTCTTCGTTGATTATTTACCGCAGGCCTGGGGGACAAAACAAAACGCCGGCGCTCCGGAATCTGAGGTGAATCAGTCGTACGGGCTGCAGATTTATGAAGAAGCACAGAGGGTGGAAAGATTGGGGTGTGCTACTGCAGAGATGGAATTGTCCTTTGCTGTGGACGCACACCTAGGTGTGAAAGAATTTGTGACTAGTCCGTGCAGGGTACGCGTACGTTTGTGGGAAGTAATTACTGGAAAAGAGGCCAAAAACACCGGTTTAAAAAAAAAAAAAAATTGAAACACGCCGGGCTGTGGTGGCGCACGCCTTTAATCCCAGCACTTGGGAGGCAGAGGCAGGTGGATCTCAGTGAGTTCAAGGTCAGCCTGGTCTACAGAGTGAGTTCTAGGGCAGCCAGGACTGTTACACAGAGAAACCCTGTCTCGAAAACAACAACAAACAAACAAACAAAAAGAAAAAAAATAAAACACCTGTTGGAGCCAGAGTGTAAGGAACTTTTTTGTTATGGTTATTTGGGAATTTTGTTTTGCTGTTTTTGAGACAGGTATCGCTGTAACCCAGGCTGGCCTGGAATAGACTTCCTGCCCAGGCACCTCCAGTGTCTATTCCACCAAGCCATGGCTCTGTAAAGAACCTTTATATTCAGGAAATACACGGTAACAGATGGCTTTTAAGCCAAAGGACTTTTTTTAAAAAAATTATTTACTTTTATTCATGTGGATGAGTGTTTGTCTGCATGTGTGTATGTCCACCACGTGCCCACAGAGGCCAGAAGAGTGTGTGGAGTTACTGACAGTTATAAGCTGTCATGTGGGTGTTGGGAATTGAACCTGGGTCCTCTAGAAGAGCACCCAGTGCTCTTAACAGCTAAACTCACTCTCCAGCCCTCAGAGGACTTTGTATACCCAAGTTGTGTTAACATGAAGAGTCTGGTTGCTTCTTTGAGAAAACTTGCCTTTTTTTTTTTTTTTTTTTTTTTTTTTCTTTTTTGGTTTTTCGAAACAGGGTTTCTCTGTGTAGCTTGGCACCTTTCCTGGAACTGGCTCTGTAACCTAGGCTGGCCTCGAACTCACAGAGATAACTCACAGAGATCCACCTGCCTCTGCCTCCCAAGTGCTGGGATTAAAGGCGTGTGCCACCACCGCCTGGCTCCTTAATTTTTTTTTCATTCTAATCCAATTAGCATGCTTTTTCACCGTGTTCTCTTTTTCTACAAAGATACAGTTTATAATTGTAGATAGAGTTTTATTGTAATTGATTATCAAAAGCCAACTTTGAGGAGACTATTCTATCCCACTGTGGACTACTGGATTGAAATCAAGTTGTCAGACCTATGCAGCAAGCACCTTTACCTGCTGACCTGTTTTGCCAGTCCCCCATATTTGGAAGGTTTTTGTTTTGTTTTGTTTTACTGAAAATAGTTCTTCACATTTACTGTATAAACTAGCAATGCTTCGTTGGGCTTAAAGAAAATGATAGAGGCTGGGCTTGGTGGCACATGCCTTTAATCTCAGCACTCAGAGGCAGGCTGATCTCTTGAGTTTCGAGGACAGCCAGGGCTACAAAGAGAAACCCTGTCTTTAAAAAAAAGAAAAAAAAAAAAAGAAAGAAAGCCAATGATAGAATTAAGATACGAAATAGTGTAACTCAAGAGTGAAATCACGTTAATCTGAGGTTTTCCCGTTGTATGGATAGGGAGTCAGAGGACCGGTTACTTTTATTTTTACTTAGTGTGTATACATGTTTTGCATATATGCACTTATTTTCAGCACATGCATGCCGTTGGGTTTGAGGTTATGGGTGGTGGTAAGCCACTGTGTGGGTGCTGGGAATCAAACCCGGGTCATCTGTGGAAGCAACAAGTGCTCTTAATCCCTGAACTACTCCTATCCAGTTGTCCATCACTCCCGTACCCATCGATGTCCCCCACCCACACCCCCCTTGTTTTATTTGAGACTGGATCTTTTATGTATCCCTAGCTAGTCTGGAATTTCAGTAATCCTCCTGCTTCTGTCTCCCAAGCAATAAGATTACAGATCTCTGTCACCACAACTAGCTAAACTATTTTTTTAAGTTGCTGAAGAGGTATCTTTTTTGGCATTAAATAATTTTATTTTTGTGTATTATGATCAATACAAATTTTTATTTTCATTCTTACATTTATTCTGCGCACATGTGCGCATGTGTGTACCATAGCATATGTGAGAAGATCAGAGGATAACTTATAAAAGTTATTTTTCTCTTCTCTTTCCCCCAACCAAGTGCTGAGATTATACTTATTGCACTACCACACCCCACTTTTTGTGTGAGTTCTTGAATTAAACTCAGGTCCTCAAAATATATGTCAAGCATTTTACCAACTGAACTGTCTCCCTAACTTTGATATTCTTTTTAAGTGCACATAGGACATGCTGAGCAAGCCCCAACAATTTTAAAGGATATAAATAACATGTTAGAAACCGTTAACACGACTGGGTGTGATGGCACATGCCTGTGATTTCTAGCATATGGGGTGCGGAGGCAGAAGGATATGGAACCAGCATGGGCTATATACATAGAGACTTCTAGGCCAGCCTGGAATATCAAGGATAGAAGAATGTTCTTTATATCACAGTTTCAGGGGATGAAATATAAATTGGAAAGCATATAGCCTTACATGCTTACATTTAAAGAGAAAATTTGAAAACTGATGATATAGTCCAGTTGGTAGAGTACTTGCCAAATATCCATCTCCATTGCCATGTAAATTGGATATGGTTATATACACCAGTAATCCTGACACTTAGAGAGGGGGATCAGAAGTTCAAAGTCATCCTCAGCTACATAGCAAGTTTTAAACAGCTTGGGATACATGAGGTTCTGTCTCAAAACAATGAGAGGATGAGGTGGGTGACTGGGGAGTTACCTGAAAAGGAGGAAAATGATCTTAATCTGAAAAAGAAAACTAAGAAAGTACAGAGATGTCAGTGATAAAGATAGGAACAGAAACTGTTGGCATTAAAATACATTTCAACAGAGAAGTATTTAATGTTTTTTCTAAAGATGAATAGAATTGATACATGCCTGGAAAAAATAAGGAAAGGCAAAGAAGATGGTCTAGCCCAGGTTAGTCTCAAACTCCTATCTCAGGCTCCCAAATGCTAGGATCACAAGTAAATGTCATCTAGATTTGTTTGGCTAAAACAGTATTTTTTTAACAAGTAATTTTAAAATGAGCATTAAATAAATTATTTAAAATTTATCATCTGTAGGGTCTCACTTTGTAGCTCTAGATGGCCTGGTACGTCTTGTGTAGACTAAGTTACCTCAAACTCAGAGATCTATCAGCTTCTGCCTCCTGAGCGCTGAGATTAAAGGTGTGCACCATCATGCTTTGTAGAAAATTTTAATTTGTCAAAATTGGTTGAAAACTTGAATAATTCTTTTTGTTTTGTTTTGTTTTGTTTTGTTTTTCGAGACACAGTTTCTCTGTGGAACTTTGGAGCCTTTCCTGGAACTCACTCTGTAACCCAGGCTGGCCTTGAACTCACAGAGATCCTCCTGGCTCTGCCTCCTGAGTGCTGGGATTAAAGGCATGCACCACCACCACCCGCAACTTTCAATATTTTTAAACGGGTCTAAATTAAAATTTAATTTTCTCAAAAAGTTAACACCAGGACAAGATGTAATTTTGCCAAACAACCATTTCCTAGACTATCAATATATTAAATGTGACAATATTCCTTAACTCATTTTAGGAGACTAGCATAGCATAGCAAACTGGTAAGGACAAAATTAGAAGAAAATGATGTGCCAATTGGATCCTTGAGTGCAGTGTTGAAAGCTTTCCCTTTGAGACTGGAAATCAGAAAAGAATATCAGGTATCAGTTCTAGTCAAGATGGGAGTTATCTACAAAACGGAAGACAGGAAATGAATTAGAACTAAACTTACATGGATCTTACTATTAGGATTACCATCTCTCTTCTTAACTTCAAGTGGATTCAACTTCAGAATTAAGGTTTTAGTTAAAATCAATTATGTTTATGTATACTAGTAAGGAATAAGTAAAAAATAGAGGGATTTTTGTTTTGAGATAGGGTGAGATGGTTAATATTGTCAACTTAATTATAGGATCTAGAATCAGCTAGGAGACAGACCTTGGGCATGTCTATAAGGGCATTTCTTAATTGGTTAATTGAGGCGAGAAGACCAACCATAAATATGGGTGGATCATTCTGTGGACAGGGGTCCCAGGCACTGAGGTGAGTGCCAGCTTTTACGTCTGCTTCCTGACTATGGAAGCAGGAGCAGGGTGACCAGCTGCCTCCTGTTCCTGCAGAGGTGCAGTCCGCACCACCCTGGACCGTATCCTCACGCTGTGAGCCAAAATACACACTTCCTTTTCTTGAGTTGCTGTTGTCTGGTGTTCTGACACAGCAAGGGAAAAGTTCCTAAGACAGAGGATCGCACACATCGCCCAGGCTGACCTCAGACCCAGAGTAATCCTCCTACTTCACTTTGCTTAGTGCTCTAATTACAAGTGTGACGGACCACACAGGACCAGAACATAGCTTTGTTTGTTTGAGACAGGGTCTCATATACCCAACACTGGCCTCAGACTACCTAGCCCAGGATGGGCTTCCTGCCTCAGCCTCCCAATTATTGAGATTACAGATGTGTGCCAGCCATGCCCAGCCTAATATGTGCAATACTTACTTGATGATTGTTCTGCTGTGTAGCCTTCTTCCACTCCTCACACATACCTTTAGTAGTGCAGGGTCTTGCTCATACTAGGCAAGTGTTCTACATCCCCAGCCTCTGAACTAAAAACAATTTAAATAAAAGATGAAAAATAAGCTGTAGTAACTGGAACAGTGCGTTTTGATTCAGAATATTCCAGATGTGAGTGGAACAAATTTAGAAGACTCAAAACAGATCCACACGTGTTTGGAAATGAATTCATGGTAATATTAGAAGGGTGGAGTTTCCTTTTTTTTTTTTTTTTCTTTTTTTAAATAGTGCTTTTTAAATTGGCTATTCTTGGGGGGGATTAAAATTGGATCTTCTACCTCTTACTATGCACAAAAAACAATTACTGGTAACTGAAAGATTTAAATATAAATATCAAAATTTTATTTTTAATTTATGTGTTTGGATGTTTTTCCTGAATGTGTGGCTGTGTACCACATGCATGCCTGGTGCCCAAGGTGTTAGAGATGGTTGTGAGCTGCCACATGGATGCTGGAAACCAAACCCAGGTCCTCTGGCAAAGCAACAAGTGACTATAGCCCATGAGCCATCTCGCCAGCCCAAAAGTTATGTTTTTTAAACTTAAAGAATATGTAGGGGGGCTGGAGAGATGGCTCAGAGGTTAAGAGCACTGGCTGTTCTTCCAAAGGTCCTGAGTTCAATTCCCAGCACCCACATGGTAGCTCACAACCATCTGTAATGAGATCTAGGGATACATGCAGACAGAACACTGTATACATAATAAATACATAAATAAATCTTAAAAAAAAAAGAATATGTAGGAAAATATCTTCAAATGTGAGAGTATGGAAATTTTTTTAAATAGATTAACATTAAGAGTATATTCATGCCGGGTGGTGGTGGTGCATGTCTTTAATCCCAGCACTCAGGAGGCAGAGGCAGGCGGATCTTTGTGAGTTCGAGGCCAGCCTGGTCTGCAGAGCGAGATCCAGGAAAGGTGCAAAGCTACACAGAGAAACCCTGTCTCGACAAACCAGAAGAAAAAAAAAAAAGAATATATTCATAAACCAGGTGGTGGTGGTGCACACCTTTAATCCCAGCACTCCAGAGGCAGAGGCAGGCAGATCTCTGAGTTCCAGAACAGCCAGAGCTACATACCTGTCTCAAAAAAAAAAAAACAAACAAGAAAAAAAAAATTCATTAGCTGGACCTGGTGTAGGCTGAGGTAGGAAAATCACAGGTTTAAGGGTCTCCTAAAGTGAGCTTAAGATCAGCCTGGGCAACTAAGGCTCAAAATTAAAAACAAACAAAAGGCTGAGTACAACTTATGAACTCTTGGTTCATACCCCAGCACTGCAAGGAAAAGAAAGATGTGTTCATCTAATTTGTAGCAAAATAAGCTATAATGTGTGAGTTTATATTTGTAATGTAATCAAAATAATGGTGTCCTTTAGGTGGTTACTAGTTGAGTGGATGTGTTTGGATGTTATTTTAGGTGAGAGAGACTTTGAGCATATTTGGATGTTGATGACAGAGAAAGATTAGAGTGAGGTGGGTTAATTGATAGAGTGAGTTCCCTGAAGAATTAGGGAACTGTAGAGTCCATAATACACAGAGAGAACGTCGGACACTGAAACACTAGCCTACAAGTGTCTCCGAATGTTGGCTGCATTCTTCTCACTCACACACGGCATATAGACTGCGTACAGCTACCCAGTCCCTCTCTGCCCAGGCATGCTTAGGATACATTTGAGAGCAGAGTTAGACCCAGGCTCTATCCTCATGACTTTATACTTTATTCATGGAAGCAGACATTCATTTTAAACTTTTTAAATTATTATTATTTGTAAAAGTTCATGCAGAAATGGAAAAGTCAGGCTCCCTTTGTGACAAGAAAGCACTAAGAATCTGTTCCTCATTAAACTGAAGCCGTGCTGAAAATGCTAGTCTTTGTGGCCGTTTCATGGTTGCTTCTTTTCTTTTCCAGTACACCCCCACAAGCCCTTCGTGTGGAGCAGTGAACTGTTCGTGCTTCCTTTTACTTGAGATCATGCAGAGAGCTTCACGGCTGAAGAAAGAACTGCATATGTTAGCTGTAGACCCTCCCCCAGGCATCACGTGCTGGCAGGAAAAGGACCGAGTGGATGATTTGCGAGCTCGTAGGTATCCTATCAGGCCTGTGATGGTGGCTGTGGCCTTATTGGAGATTGTCCTAAGATGCACCCGTTGGTATAGTTGAACGTAAGGAGTGGGAAGGGGAAGGCCCGCCATCTTTCTTTCTTAGTTGGTCTGCTTTCATAAGGTCTTTGACTGCTTATATCTTTTACTGGTGTGTGACGAAGGTCGTCAGCTGACATTAGTGGCACATGTCTAATCCCAGGATTCTGGAGGCTGAGGCAAGAGAGAGCGGATGGCTTCAAGTTTGAAGCTACCTAGGCTCCAGACTGAGATCTTGTCTCAGTAAAGATTTTGTTGTGGGTTGGAGGGCGGGGACAGTGAGATGACTGTGAGTAAGGGCACTTGCCATCAAGCCTAACAACTCAAACTTCATCTCTAGGATCCATCTCCTTGTGGAAGGAGAGAACCAACTCCTGTAAGTTGTCCTCTGACCTCCATGTACATGCCGTGGCATTGTGTGTACACACACAAAAGAATTGTTTGTTTGTTTGTTAAAACAAGCAAGTTTAAGTATTAGCTGTGCAGCAGTGTTTGAGGCCAGGTAGCAGACAGGAGACACTGCATGGAGACTCAGTTAAAGCCCTAATTGAATTACTGTCCTACACCCAGTTCCTTTTCTTTTTTTAATCACGGGCACATGTGTACAGGTGCCTGAAGGAGCCAGAAGAGGGCATCAGATCCTCTTGAGTTGGAGTTACAGGCACTAGTCGTAACTGACTGCTAGAGTGCCGAGATTGGACTCTGGTCCTCTGGAAGAAGAGCAAGCACTCTATCTGCTGAGCCATCTCTCCAGCCCCGCATCCAGAACTACAGGCCTTAAGAGGTTCATTTGATACAGTTTCTGTTGCTGCTTGTGTCCCCTTTTGAGAAAGAGTCTCATGTAGCCCAGGTTGGCCTCAAACTTGCTATATAACCAAGGATGACCTTGACTTTCTAACTTCCCGCACCCCGCACCCCCCCCCGTCTCCACCTCTGGAGTACTAAAATTTCAACCTATGCCAGCATTTGTGGTTCATTTTTTGTTTCTTGTTGAATTTAGGGATTTATGTACGCTAGGCAAGCACTCTACTGAGTTATATCCTCAACTCTCCAAATGGTTAATTCAAATCATCTGGTTCCCTTTTAACTTTTCTTCCTTCCTTTCTTTTCTCAAGAAATATTAGGTGGAGCCAACACACCTTATGAGAAAGGTGTTTTCACACTGGAAGTTACCCTTCCTGAGAGGTGAGTACGAGTTAGAGTCAGCTTCTGTGGTAAGGTGCAGCCATTGGAAGACAGAACAGAATAGTATTTAGAGCATTAGTGTGTTATCCTAGTCATACATGACTTGATGTGCTAAGTTGTTTTTGTCTCTCCAGAGTTTGGTTTCCTTCTCTAAAATAATGGACTAATCATAACTGATCTCCACCCCTCCAAAAATTGTGGTGAATATATATTTTATATAACATAAAATTGACTCTTGTAAACATTAAGCATACATTTTCATACTGTTGTGCAACTATTACTATTATCTCCAGAACTTTTTCATCTTCCCAACTGTAACTTCAGACCCGTTAAAAATCCACCCCGAGTCCTCCCTGACACCGACACTTGGCGACCACTATTGTGTTTTCCACCTCAAGGTTAGGCCCTTCAGTCAAGTCTCCTGTCAGCTCTGTGTGGAGACTGAAGAAGGAGAAATGAGTATCTTAACTATTGAAACTGGACATCTGTCTATCAGGTTGGGTCCTGGCCAAGCTTGTCACACCCTGAAGAGTAGCTGAATTGTGTCACACATCAATTCTGAAAATAGACTGGGAATTTTGGAAGGTTTGTGTGTCACTAAGGAGATATGATAACTAAATGTAATGTGTAAGTCTAGTTGGAGCTTGTTTGTAAAGCACAGCTGTAAAAATATTTGGAGACTGAAGAGGCAGCTTAGTGGCCGCTCTCACAGAGGATCTAGGTTCAGTTCTCAGCACTCACATGGCAGCTCACAACCACCTATAACCCCAGTTCCAGGGGATCCTACATCCTCCACTGGCCTCTGAGTACCAGGCATGTACATGGTGTACAGGCACACATATGTGCAGGCAATCACACAGATTAAAAATAAATAAATCCTTTTATGATAACTAGGGAATTACTTTTAAAAATGTTTTACAGATATAATGGTAATGCAGTAGGACAGTGTCCTTACTTTTAGAAGACACTTGGTAGTGTTAGAAAGTGGTGGATTCCCGAATGTTTTCTGTACCATTATTTCAACGTTTTAATTGTTGGTGATTTGGGAAAGATTTGCCTTCCAAATGCTGTTTTTCTGACATGTTTCTGATTCCGTCATTATTTTATATAGCTACTAGTGACCAAGAAACTATTTAAAATGTAGAATGAGCCCTCACCCCTGAGGTGCTAATAAAATGATAACAGTTGGTAGCTCCCGGGGAATGGAGAGTCAGTTTTCTTGAAGGCCTCTCATAGGTTAACCATCCCCTGGTGGATGGCTCCACACCCACGAGTATATGGGCAGTTAATTGGATTTGGCGAGTTATATTAAAAAAAATAAATTAAGGCCCAGTATGGTGGTGCATGCCTGTAATCACTTCCTGTTCCTATACATTCACAGGTACCCATTTGAACCACCACAGATCAGATTTCTGACTCCAATTTATCATCCAAACATTGATTCTAATGGAAGGATTTGTCTAGATGTTCTCAAATTGCCACCAAAAGTGAGTAGGGGTTAAAGAATTGACTCTTTAGAGAGTGCCAACAGTTTTCTTGGCACTTGAAAGAGGGAAGCAGGAGGATCAGGAATTAAAAGGTCATCCTTGCCAGTCGGCAATGGAGCACGCCTTTAACCAAGCACTCAGGAGACAGAGGCAGGTGGATCTCTGAGTTTGAAACCAGCCTGGTTTTACAGAGCAAGTTCTAGGACAGGCTCCAAAGCTAAACCCTGTCATGCTTAATGACATAGCAAGCTCAAAACCAGCCTGGATTACATGAAACCCTGACTCAGACAGACAAACAGAAAGTGTGTGTGTGTGTGTGTGTGTGTGTGTGTGTGTGTGTGTGTGTGTGTGTGTGTATACACACGTACAGTTTCACATTCTTTATCTTTTGAGACAGTGTGTCGTATAGACAAGGATGGCCTTAAACCTGGTCCTCCTGCCTCTACTAGCATGACTCACCATGCCTGGCTCAACAATGCCCCATTCTAATACAAAACCAATTGTTCATTTGTATATAGGGTGCATGGAGACCATCCCTCAACATCGCTACTGTATTGACCTCTATTCAGCTGCTCATGGCAGAACCCAATCCTGATGACCCACTAATGGCTGACATTGTACGTATCCCCGTTTCGTTGGTAGCATATAGCCTCCTTTATCTGTACCTCTAATACTTCAGCAGCTGGAGCTTATCAAAGCATATCACTGTTTCTCTGTTTTAACTCTGATTTCATTTCAGTCCTCAGAATTTAAATATAATAAGATAGCTTTTCTCAAGAATGCCAGGCAGTGGACAGAGACTCATGCAAGACAGAAACAAAAGGTATGATATTTGCTATTACTAGTTCAATTATTGTATCTGTGGAGAGAGGAAGGGCTAGTGAGCTTCCCATCCTTGACTGGGGCACTAATAAAATTGATAACAGTTGACAGCTGATAGCTCTGGGGGTGGAGGATTACTTTTCTTGAAGGCCTCTCATAGGTTAACCATGCTCTGGTGGGTGACCCCATACCCATGAGTATATGGGTAGTACAAATTGGACTTGGTGGGTTATATTTCAAAACAAATAAAACAAAAACATTCTAAGACCCAGTATGGTGGTACATGCTTTTAATCTCAGCACTTAGGAGTCAGAGGCAGGCAGATCTCTTGTGAGTTTGAGGCCAGCTTGAGCTGCATAGTGAGTACATAGTAAGTTCCAGGCCAGCCAGGAATACATAATGAGATCCTGTCTCAAAAAAAATTTTTTAATTAAAAATAAAAAGAGGGCACAATGTTGGAGAAAGATGGGGGATGGATCTGGGAGGAATTCGGGGGAGAAGTAGGGAGTGAATATCATCAAAATACATTGTATGGAATTCTCAAAGAATTAATAAAATATATTATTTACACATGTACACATATGTATGTATCTATACATGTTATATATAGTGTATGCCGGGGCTGGGGAGACATCTTAGTAGTTAAGAGGGCATAATCCTCTTTTGAGGACCCTAATTCACCATCCCTGTCAGGAGGCTCACAACTGCCTGTATCTCCAGCTCTTAGGGATCTGACACTCTCTTCTGGATTCCACAGGTACCTGCACTCACATGTGCAGAAACCCACACACATAGGCACATAATTAAAAATAAATATATCTTTTAAAAATATATACATAGATTTGTATCCCAGATCAAGTACTTATAAATAAACATAGAGTACATGTCTAAATAATATTTATTAAATTTTCTAAATTCATGCTATACTCTAGAACAGCTAGTTGGATTCTTTCTCCTGTTGTGGCCATCTAAAAATTAGTCAGCAAAATGCTTAGATGCTCAGCTAACAGTTGGCCCAGTTCCTAAGAGTTGTCATCCGTTGGCAACACTAGAGGGCAGGCAGGCAGCATCCGCTTGATGTTTTTATGTTCTTGTGAGTAGCAGGGATAGAGGGAAGGGGACTCATTCATTTTTGTTCTGATCTGTCATTTTTAATATTTTTATAAATTGAGCCAGAGACTAGTTACAAAAACAGTGAGAAAGTAGGGTTAGGAGGGAAACTTTTATTTCTTATGGGACCATTCATGGAAAGGGGGGTGTTCAAGTTGATAGAGTGCTTTGTTTTGTTTTGTTTTTTTTTGTTTGTTTGTTTGTTTTTTTGTTTTTGTTTTTGAGGCAGGATTCATATAGCCCTAGCTGACTTGAACTTACTGTGTAGTCCAGACTAGCCTGAAACTTTTGTTGTTCTCTTACCTTAGCCTCTCGATTGTTATAGGCATACATCATTATGTCTAGTTTTTTGAATTGATAAAGTTTGAAGTGAAAAAATAAAGTAAGAAAAATTGATGAAGATGCTTTTGGAGGAAATATATGCACACTAAAATCTTAAAGAATATCAGGAAATGGCACTACAGAGCTTTGGCTTTTTTTCCCCATTAACATTAGTGAGAATGTTGTGATCACTCCTTTCTCCTTTTAGGCTGATGAAGAGGTGCTAGAAGACTCCTCAGAGGTCGGTGACTCTGAGGAAGGCAACTGCACACAGAAAAGGAAAGCCAGGCCACTGGGAGGCATAGATAAGAAATTTCACCCTGATGTTCAGAGAGTTTGTCCTGGTCCCTCTTAGTTAATGTAGTCTGTGACAAGGTGGTCTCTTTTGCTTGCTTTTCTTGAATGTTTTTCTTTGTGTTTGATGACATAATGTTTGTATCCTTATAAAAGACCTTGTATGTTTACACATTGTGCTATGCAGTGATTCTTTAAGGATACTTTGTTTTATTTATCTTGTACATATGTATTTTGAAAACTTTTAAACTTGAAAAATAAATAATACTTAATGTTAAGTATGTGTTTATCCTAAATGTGTGTCTGGGAGTGAACTGGTTGTAGTGCTATGTGATCAGAATGTTAAAATATTTTGTCAGCTTACCATCACTAGAGACACAGAATGTTTGAATAGATGAAAATAGCTGTTAAAAATCATTACCCTCAGGCCATGGGGAGTGTAGTCTTTCAGAAGCCTTAACACTGGGGAATAAGGCGGTGTACACTTTGTCAGTGTGTAATTGTTTTCAGCTTTCACTTTGTGATTTATATAACTGGTCGGAATTACTGTAGTGTAACTTTCATTTCTTCAACCTCAGATGCACGGAGGAGTGTCCCTGCCTCCCAAGTACTGGAATTATCGGCATATACCACCGTGCTTGACCCATAACAAATATTGTTCTGAATAATTAGTTGCCAAACTTAAATCCCCTTTGTGATTTCATAATACACTTGTCTTATGGTGGATTTGGGATGTTAACTGGCCAGTTAACCTCCCAATCCTGTTATCCAGTTAAATGATAGAGAGGGCATATTGGAATATAAGTCAGTTGGTAGCTGTACTGTGTGAGAGACTTTGAGGAATGTAGAGGCTGGAGCTGCCTAGACAGAAAGACTCTGTATGTCTGTCTCTGTATCCCAATGTAGCAGTGATGGTTTTATACACAAGGGAGATGCCACATACATACAGTGCATCTGTGAGTAAGTGTGTTCTGCATCTGCTGTGAAGGGTGTTCTTACACTGTCACTCAGGAGCAGTCTGCTGCTGCTGTTCATGTGCTGGACTCATACAAAGAAGATAAATGTGGATTTATCTACTTCATTAGTGACAGGTTGTATTTACTGGAAAATGTAAATTTCTAACTTCTACAGATTTATTTTTCAGTGCTGGGATTCAACTTAGGGCCTTGCATATGGCAAGCGGAAGCTGTATTGCTGAGTTAGATCACCTATCTTTACAGAATTCTTTTTTAAAAATATTTAATTATATGTACACGTGTTTGTGCATGGGTGGGTGGGTGTGCACCTGATGCATGCAGGAACCCAAAAGGCATCAGATCCCCTGGAACTGGAGTTACAGATGGTTGTGAACTGCTGTGTGAGTGCTGGGAACCCAAACCACATCCTCCTCAAGTGCAGTAAATACTCAACCACTGAGCCATCTCTCCAGCCCCCCTTACCGAATGAACCCACTTCTCAGAGTCAGTTCCTATTCTCTTTTTAAAGTCTAGGAATTAATTTTATCCCAGATTTGTGTCTTAACTCATTAGGCGGACTTAGAATTCCTAGATAACCATTGATATGTCAATTGGGGGTTTTCAGCAGTGAGTGAGAGCAGACTGGCAATGAGGAAATCCATTGCCTTCCTAAATGGAAAGGAGTAGGGTAGGTGGATCGGTGGCTTCAGAGGCCCAGCAATTTCGTGAAGGTCATGGCTTTGCATACATACTATCAGCTCTCTCTGTGGTTGTTCATCCTTAAAGTTCTCTGAGGTGAATGTCAAAGCAGTCATTCTTTCTTATTCAAATCCAGCAGGCCCCGGAGCTCTCCTTTCCATTGGCGACCTTAAGAGAAGTCCCTGTGCCAGGGAAACGCTCAGTGCTGCTTGGTTCAGGCTAAACCAGATGCACAAGTGACTTAAGCAGAGCAAGACTCCCTGCACGCTAGTTTATCACCTAGACTAGTCAGCTCCGCCAGTTCCCTCACTCCCACTGCCAACGTTCTAGTGGAAGCTGCCATCACCTGCCACCTGCACTGGAGCCATCACCTTCAAGTTTCCTTGCCACTATTACTCTGTGGTGCTCTCAGCTGCGAGAACAATCTCTTGACAATTAGAAGTCGATTTGGCTTCCTCCCTCCTGAGACCCTCCAAGTGGCTTCCACTTGCAATGAAGATAACAACAAAAAACTAGTCTCCTTCCCTGACCCGTAAGACCCTTCGTGTTTTATCCTCATTGCCCGCTTCCCGCTTGTACACCTCCTGCATCTGCCATGATAGTCTCAAATGCAGCCTCAGTTGTCATCCAGTCTAAAGCAGCCCTAGAGCCTCAGGTACTCTCTGGCCCATAACCCGTCACTCAACTAGTTTTCTTCATAGCTTAACTAAGAGGATGTTTGTGTCTATGGTCTGGCTCCATGCACTGGGGAGAGAGTGGCTACAAGGACTTCTCACAAAAAAATAGAGCCGAAGGTAGTCATCTATCCATCCATCTCTTTCAAGATTATAGAGGACTTGGGCTAGGGAAGAGAAGTACCATGTCCAAAGATTAGAATAGTCGAAATCCCTCCTCAGTCAGGGAAGGATGGGAAAGTGGCTGAAAACATGGATGAAGTCAAGACCTAGTTACTACTTAGGAGGTGGAGACAGGAGGATCAGTAGTTCAGAGTTATCCTAGGCTACACATCAAATTTGAGGCCAGCTTCAAGGCCGGCTACAGGACCTTGTCTTTTTAGTCTTTTTATTATTATTATTATTATTATTATTATTTAAATTTTAGAAGTTTAATGATTTTTTTTTTGGGGGGGGGAGGTTTCGAGACAGGGTTTCTCTGTGTAGCTTTGCACCTTTCCTGGAACTCACTTGGTAGCCCAGGCTGGCCTCAAACTCACAGAGATCCGCCTGGCTCTGCCTCCCGAGTGCTGGGATTAAAGGCGTGCACCACCACCGCCCGGCCGATTTTTTTTTTTTTTTTTTAAGGAGAAAAAGAAAAGCCAGTTTCAGCTCTGATGGGTACTGCTTACCAATTGTGTGCTCTTAATATTAGACCTTCCTTTTTGGGTTTTGTTTCTGTAAAATAGCCACATTGTGGCAGTTAACTCAGAGTGTTGTGAGCATGGAATGAAACAATGTTTGTAAAGCATCCTGCATGGGGCAGCAAAGTTGACATCTGTAGAGTTCTTGCAGGGGGGTGGAGACAGTGATCCAGCCATAGGTGAGCCCTGAGGAACTGCCATGTCCTCAGCCTCCTTGCCAGTCTGCTTTGTTCCTGGGACAACCAAACTGAGCAGTGTTTTCAACTCCAAACCCCTAATTAAAGAGGAGAGATGACATCCATGACTGATCATATAAACATTGCAGATTCCAAGTTCCTCTCTCCTGCTGCCCCCCACCCAGTCCCCCTCTTCACCTCTCCCCACAAGCTATCTAAATAAGAACAGATTTTACTTACCACCCACCTTGTGGGCAGACAGCTGAGGCTAGGACCAGCTATTTATCCTTCGGCTGCTTCGGGAATTCAACACATACAAATAAAGTTCCTTTTCCAGCCAAGTGTGTATTTTTCCATCAGCGTGTGGCCCCCCTGCCCAGGTTGTCTTGTTTAGGTTGGGGTGGCCTAAAGGGAAGGAAGGACAGGGTGGGCGTGTGGGGGTGTGGTTTTAGAACCTGCTCCCAGGATAACTGGCTGCGGGGCAGCTTGCAATCCAGGCCTGTGCAGGGCTGCCAGCGAAAGCCAGTCGAGGCGGAGCAATGGACACAGACGAGCTACGTGCAGGAACAACACATTCCACTTTGCTGCTTGGCAAGTGTTGCTCCCGCCTCTTGCCATGCCCCCCTTACCCCGGGGAGTGGCCGTCCCTCTCTCTAACAAATAGTTTATATCAGAGATGACAGTCTATCCCAATGTCTTTCATCCTCCCCACCCGACTCCAGGGCTTTACCCTTTCATGTCCTTGTTTTTCTTGATTTTATTTTCCTGACACCACATCCCACTAGACTGTCCCCTCCCTACTGTTGCCTGCCATGCTCGCTTAGGACCTGAGATGATTTAATTTGGGCAAGGAGCCCCTCTCCAAGCAACTTCCCTCAGACCTCCCACCAAAAGCACCCATAAAACCTCAACCTAGGCTTGAGTTCTCCATCTCCAGATTTCTGCTAGTGGAGAGTCATTGTCAGGGATTAGCTCTTTACACAAAAATCTGATCTTTCCGGTAACCTCCAGCATTTCGGCGCTATCGTTCTCATTTTGATGATAATGCAACAGGGAGGCTAAAACCCAAGGACAGTGGATGCTCCCTACACTTTCTCCTGATGCTGACATTCAGCAGCTGTGAAGTTATGACGCTAACTGCGAAATCCAAACCAGGCAGCGCCCAGTGGTTCTCACCTGCTCTTTCCATTCTCCCCAAACCCCTGCTTCAGCATCCTCTCACCTTAAGTTACTCCCTAGGGGTTCCCACCTAGCCCCGTGTCCATATGACAGCTGTCCTGACTAGTTTTATGTCAACTTGACACAAGCTAGAGTCATCAGAGAGGAGGGAGCCTCATTTGAGAAAATGCCTCCATGAGGTTGGGCTGTAGGCAAGCCTGTGAGGCATTTTCTTAATCAGTGATTGATGTAGGAGAGCTCAGCCCATTGTGGGTGGTGCCATCCTCTAGGTTGGTGGTCCTGGATTCTATAAAAAAGCAGGCTGAGCAAGCCAGTAAGCAGCAACCCTCCATGGCCTCTGCATTAGCTCCTGCCTCCAGGTTCTTATCCTGTCTGAGTTCCTGTCCTGACTTCCTTCAACATTGGGCTACAATATGGAAGCATAAGCCAAATAAACCCTTTCCTTGCCATCTTACTTTTGGTCATGGTGTTTCATCACAGCAATAGCAGCTGTAACTAAGACAATCGTCTATCCAACAGTCCTTCTGACAATCCTCCTTGTCAAAACTCCATTCAATAGATGCCTCTACTACCCTAAGGGTGCTAAGAGACAAGTTCACTTCTGCTGGGTTTGGGTAGAGGGTACCACAGGAGGGACTTGTTAAAAAGACTCTTTGGCCTCTTTCCATGCAAGTGCCAAAAATACACACACACACACACACACACACACACACACACACACACACACACACACACACAAATTATCACTGCTTTTTAGGTGTGGCTAGTACAGATCCTCAAATGATGTTGTCAGGATTCACTGTTCTCCAAGAGCCAAGATAGACACCAGGGCCTGTGCAACCTGCCAGCCCAGCAGCTCCAGGGACAGTATTTCTTATCACACCAACGTTCTTGAATCTTACTGGAAGATGTGGCTGTGAGTCCTCCTTTGGCTAATCAGTGAAGGCAAAGACAGTGCTGATAAAGCCCAGATCAAATTCCCACCTGTGAAACCTGGAGTGAATGGAACCACAGTTGTCAGAAGGAAGTGAATACTGGGCAGGAAACATCTAAAGAAACTGGTGACTAGAGTGGCATCATTTCAACCATGCTAGCCAGGAGAGGAGGGCCAGAGACTCAAACCTTTAACCTTGCCTTCTAAATAATCTGTGCACAGTGTTTTCTCCTTTTTAAGATTGATTTTATGTGTATGACTGTGTGCCTGCTGACCTCATAGGCCAGAAGAAGGCACTGAATCCCAGGAGCCGGAATTATGGGTGTTTGTGGGCTGCCATGGTCATGCTGGGAACTGAACCCAAGGCCTCGGTAAGAACATCAAGTGCTTTGAGCTTTGAGTTGTCTCTTCAGTCCCTCGATCTATCTTGTAAATCCGAAGGACATCTCTAAAAGTCATGACACAGACCTGGAAAATGGAGAGTCAGAGTGACAGTTCTTAGAAACGGTTCTAATTCAGACAATAATACAGGAGCTAGTGGCGTGGCTCAGTGCTTAAGGGCATGTGCCACCAAGCCTGACAACCGAGCTTGATACCCAAGGTCCATACGAAGGAAGGAGAGAACTGGCTCCCTCAGCTTGTCCTCTGACCTCCACATAAGCTCTGTCATAATGTGTGTCTACACACACACACACACACACACACACACACACACACACACACAAATGGAGATGGAGATGGGGGAGGGGAGGGGAGAAAAAAGACTATAAATGAATTAGTTCAGACATAAGGTTCTCTGCTGTTCTGTAATCTTTGCTTCTCCTGGACAAATTGAGGAACAATTATTAAGGATGTACTTAATTTGACTCTTTAAAAAATGTTTTTAAGACGTTGGATCCTCCTGCCTCATATCCCGAGCGCCAGGATTCCATCCATACACCATACACTTCAAACTCACTTTTATTCTTTCCCTCTCAACAGAAAGTAACCAAGCATTCTTTTCTCTGTTAGATCTTGTGGAAAAGACCGAGGATACAGTAAGTGAGACCAATAGGCTCTCTTCAGGGACTCTGATCCTGCCTCATGGTGCCAGGCCTCAGCTTTTCCCCATGACCCCTTTAATTCTGGGTTTTCTACCTCAACTGAGGCTGAGGCTGCACCTTTACCAATAGCTTCTCTCAGTGCCAAGCCTCAGCTGCTCTCCATGACCCCTTCCTGCTTTCAAAACCAGCTAGCTGGGAGACTCTTGGCTGCCCACATGAGATGCAGGCTTGGACTGCTCTGGACCACATGTGCTGACTCTGAAGAAATGTTCCCAGAAAATTTCACCTTAATGATGCTGCTTTCTCCTTCTTCTCCTTCTTCTCCTTCTCCTCCTTCTTCTCCTCCTTCTCGCTGCTTCTCCTTCTCCTTCTCCTTCTCCTTCTCCTTCTTCTTCTTTTCTCCTCCTTCTCCTTCTTCTCCTTCTTCTCCTTCTCCTCTTCCTTCTTCTTCTTTTTTTTTTTTTTCCGAGACAGGGTTTCTCTGTGTAGTTTTGGTGCCTGTCCTGGATCTCACTCTTAGACCAGGCTGGCCTCGAACTCACAGAGATCCGCCTAGCTCTGCCTTCTGAGTGCTGGGATTAAAGGCATGCGCCACCACTGCCCGGCAATGCTGCTCTCTTCTTAATCACAGCTAATTTCTTGGCCTCAGGTAGCTGACCTCGCCTGTCCAGTAAAGCAAAGGTTTCATTGACATACATGAACAGCCCTGAAAGTCTTTACTTTCCTTTGGAAGTTCACAATCCTTGTATCCATCATCCACATTGCTCCCATCGTTCTTATCTCCCAACCCCCCACAACAGCTCATTAAACTCTGATCACTCAATGGCTTTTCTTGCCCAGAGTGGGAACCATTGCTACAATCTTCCCCAAACAACATGTTCAGGGCTGTCACAGCAATAGTCCATGGTCTGGGGGCCAATTTCTGTCTTAGTTTGCTTTCTGTTACAAGGACGAGACACTGACTAAAAGCAACAAGAGAAAAAGGGGGGTTTATTCAGCTTACATGTCCTGATCACAGTCTATCACTAAAGGAGGACAAGGCAGGAACCAGAGCAGAGCAGGAACCTAGAGGCAGCAACTGAAGCTGTGACCGTGGAGAGATATTTCTTACTGGTTTGCTCTCCATGGCTTGCTCAGATTTCGGTTTTTAAAATTGTTTTATGTGTATGGATATTTTGATTGCATGTAAGTTTATGTACCATGTATACTTGGTGCCCTCAGAGGCCAGAAGAGGGCATCAGATTCCCTGGGACTGGAGTTATGAGAGGTTGTGAGCTACCATGTGGGTGCTGGAAATTGAACCTGTGTCCTCTGGAAGAGCAGTTAGTATTCTTAACCAATGAGCCAGCTCTCCAGCTCCCAGCTAGCTTTCTAATACCTCCCAGGACCACCTGCCCAGGGTGACAACTCCATAGGGTTGGGCCCTCCATCATCAGTCATTAATTAAGAAAGTGCCCCTACAGGGACGTTTCATTGGTCGTAGAGGCCAATCTTACGGAAGCATTTTTTTTTTCAATTGAGAAACTGAGGTTCCCTCTTCCCAGATGACTGCAACTTGTATCAACTTGACAAAACCAAAACCAAAAAACTAACCAGCACAAAATGGATAGAAACTGCTGTGAAAAAATGAAAAGGCTTTATTGATATTTGAAATAAATTGTTTTTTTTTAAAAAGCAGAAGCATTCTTGTGGTATTCTACAAGAAAGAAATAAGTACTAAATACATACATTTTTTTTTTTAAAAAAAAAATACAGATTGAAAAATTTTGAACTAGGAATCTGACTGACTAGTAGAGCATTTGCCTAGCATGCAGAAGGCCACTAGTCACTCACCAGTATTACAAAAAGGTGGTGGTGGGGGAATACTAGAAACGTAGCTCAGTTGATAGAATGTTAGCCTAGTGGGATTAATGCTCAGGGTTTGGCCCCCAGCACTGCATACACTTGAATATGGAGACATGTGCCTGTAATTCTGGCACTGGGGAGGTAACCACAGGAGGATCAGAAGCTCAAGGTCATCCTCTGCTAGACAGCAAGTCTGAGGCCGTCTGAGCTGCAGTGAGACTCTCATGCATTCACATGCCTGCATGTGTTATGCATGGCCATTCCGGAAGGGCGAGCCGTGACAACGGTGGTAACCAGTGAAGGCTTGGGAAGAGGAACAGAGAGGGGAGACAGCGAATCATGTCAATGGAATACTTGCTCAAAAATTAGATTAAACCTTTTAAACAAAAGAAAGAAGGGAGCAGTTGGCCGTGGTTGCAAAGCAGATAGATGGAAAAAACGGGCCTCTAGAGAACAGAGCATGCTCTTGGTGGGCATGAGCAACTAATACCAGAAACCCACTGGATGAAAACCAGAGCCATCTCCACCAGAACAGCCTCTGGTTTTAGATAAAAAGCCCCACCAAGCCAGGACTCTTTCTGGTCTTGAGTTTGCTTAGACGCTCAGATTCTGCACCGCAAGGGACACATTTACGGGCGTTAACTTCACATTTTTCCTCTTAGCCAAGTCTAACAAGGCTGCGAAATGGGCTTCCCTGTAGTTGAGAAGGATGAGGGATTTGGGATATTCCCTTCAAAAAGAACAAAGGACAGGTGTTTATGAAGACATCATTTGTGTTCTCAGAAGGGAATCAGGATTCTGCATCAGCTAAAAAAATAAACAAACAACAACAACAACAACAAAACAAGTTGGAAAAATATTTAAATGTAGGAATGGAAGAAGAGGTAAATGGGGAGGAGGAGAAGGGCCTCTAGGACTAGGTCAGTGTCTTCATTTGCTTTCTATTGCTGTGATAACACACTGACCAAAACCAACTTGCAGAGGGGAAGGTTTATTTCAGCTTACAGTTTACAGACCATCATGAAAAGTCAGGGCAGGAACCTAGAGGCAGGGACTGAAGCAGAGACCATGGAGGATCACTGTTTAGTAGTTTGCTCCCCATGCTCACTCAACCTGCTTTCTTAAAAAACAAAAAACAAAACAAAACAAAAAACTCAGGTCTACCTGCCTAGGGGTAGCATCCACCCCCAAGTTACTGGGTCCTCGCAAACCAAAAATCATGAAAATGCCCTACAGACTTGCCTATAGGCAATCTGAAGGAAGCATTTTCTCAATTGAGGTTCCTCTTCCAAGTTAACTCTGGTTTGTGTCAAGTTGGCAAAAAAACTAACCAAGACAGCCAGGAAGACCCTGATACCTCGCTAGAACAGGCATCTTGTTCTCATGATGGCATGGTTCTGCCAACTTCCATCTCTTTCCCTTCCCCAGGAATGTCATCATACTCTGAAGCAAGGCTCCGGGGAAGGAAGAAAGTAGGTGGGGAAGTCCATCCACTAAAAAGAAAACAAGCTGATTCTTCAGCGGAAACCTCAGCAGTAGGCTGAGGCTGACGAGACTTCAGGCTCTGAGACACAGGAAACTTAAGCTGCTCTCTCTTTCGACTCTGTTCTGTCTGACCCAGTGCTGTGGGATGTTCTGTATGGCAAATGTGTTGCTCTGATTGGTTAGTAAATAAAACACTGATTGGCCAGTAGTCAGGCAGGAGGAAGTATAGGCGGGACAAGGAGGAGAAGAATTCTGGGAAGAGGAAGGCTGAGTCAGAGTCACTGCCAGCCACTGCCAGGACAAGCAGCATGTGAAGATGCTGGTAAGCCATGAGTCATGTGGCAAGGTATAGATTTATGGAAATGGATTAATTTAAGCTATAAAAACAGTTGGCAAGAAGCCTGCCACAGCCATACAGTTTGTAAGCAATATAAGTCTCTGTGTTTACTTGGTTGGGTCTGAGCGGCTGTGGGACTGGCAGGTGTCAAAGATTTGTCCTGACTGTGGGCAAGGCAGGAAAACTCTAGCTACAAATGGCACCCAACGTGGGGCAAGAGTTTCCACCTAAAACCTGAGTAAAAAGATTCTAAAACGGAGCTAAAAACAGTTCCTAGTTGTCTCTTTCAAGTTAGCGCCAGTGTGCGTGTTTGAGCTACTATCTAGTATGGCGGGTTCCTGGCATGCTTGACTTGCAGTATGGTGTGAATGAGGCCTCTGCAAGTGGCACATTAAGCTGCGTGGTGGATATAGCCTTTGCTAGTACAAAACAAAAAGAGGTTTCTGGGCTGCATGCTGCTTTGATAGAAGCATAGACCCACTATTTCTGAGAGTTGATGGCTCCCAGAGCTGGCAGAAAACATACCACTGCCAAGTTGGGAAACTGAGGTGGGTGGAGCCAGCAGCCACATAGCTGTTTCAGTCTTAGAATGCTGCAGTTTAAAGCAATAGACTCAAGGTAATATAAAAAAATAAGCCACGTAAAGATGACTACCACACAGAGAATCTGGATTATGTTCTCTTTGATATCCGTAACTGAAGTAAAACATTTGATTGTAAAAGCTGTTGAGTTATGCCAAAATGTATATTTTAAAGGTACCTTGACTTCAAAATTTGGATGTAAAGATATGTTGCTTTGGAAAGGAGGCTCTGCTTTTGTTCTCACAGAAAGCCAGAGGCTATGGATTTGTTCCAGATTAAGATACATCAGGTTTGATCAGCCAAGACCCCCTGAAAGGTCTTTGATGACACCAAGGCCCAGATGATCCAACATCCAGAATGGTTTGAAGGCAACTGGCTCAGACAATACAGCCTCATGGACTATTCCATAATCCTAAAATTTTCTTTGTGTCCCCATAAGATACAGCGCCCCCTCCAGCAGGAAGTAGTAAGAGAAGCTATGCCCAAATTCCCCAATTATATGTAATTTTACTTTGTTAAGGTTAAAACCTTCCTTTTTGAAAAAAAAAAAAAGGGGGGGGAAGTGCTGTGGGATGTTCTGTATGGCAAATGTGTTGCTCTGATTGGTTAGTAAATAAAACACTGATTGGCAGTAGTCAGCAGGAGGAAATATAGGCTGGACAAGGAGGAGAAGAATTCTGGGAAGAGGAAGGCTGAGTCAGAGTCACTGCCAGCCACTGCCAGGACAAGCAGCATGTGAAGATGCTGGTAAGCATGAGTCATGTGGCAAGGTATAGATTTATGGAAATGGATTAATTTGAGCTATAAGAACAGTTAGCAAGAAGCCTGCCACGGCCATACAGTTTGTAAGCAATATAAATTTCTGTGTTTAATTGGTTGGGTCTGAGCAGCTGTGGGACTGGCGGGTGACAGAGATTTGTCCTGACTGTGGGCAAGCCAGGAAAACTCTAGCTACACCCAGTGCACACAAAGGACACTTCAGCACACATGACCAAAACTGGTTCTGATTCCTCCAAGTTATCAACACGAGCCTCCTCGACTGTGGTCTGAATGTCCCAGAACTCAGAAAGGGGGAGGGTAACTAGCTTGACCCTCTCAAAGGCACCCCACCTCTGTCACACCCATGTCCACCCCCAGGCAGCAGAAAGGAGGGGAAGGACACATGCGGTACTTCATCAGTGCTTTATTATACAGAAGAATCCGGATATTTACATCTTGACAATTTTTATATTTCACATGGCTGGGGAGGGCATGGGACTGGAACTCAGAAGGGATGGAGAGGTGATGGGTCATAGGTAGAACTTGGTAACCCAGAGCAGAGGTAGTCGAGGGATTGGTGCTAGGAAGGTCGGGGTTCCTACTACCTCCTTCCATCCTGGCCCCGCAGGCCTTCTGCCTGTTGCCGGCTCTTCCCTCTTCTCCTCCATTACTCATTAAGCCTTTGCTCTTCCTGGAAAAGGGAGCCCAAAGGCTCGGGAGAGGTGGCCAAGAGGAAGAAGCTCTGCTAATTCATACTCTTCCATTTTTAGCTCTACCTTTGTTTTTGGTTTTTCATTTGAGATGCTTAGCAAGCCGAGGTCTACCTTAAGTTCTCCCCAGTCTAAGATCATGGTTGGCACTAGCTAAGGGCACAGCACACAGAGCCCAAGGCAGTACATACCAAGTCTTGACAGTTCTACCTCTGGCGTCTTAGCCCTGGAGTGGATTCTTTGACATGGACACTATTTGGAAGATTTTGTTAATGATGACAACAGAAGATTCATGTGCTCTGAACAGTTTGATTTTCCATCCTGTGATGAGTCAAAGACACATGGTCTTTCCTGTCAAATTAAATATGTAGAACAGAGACCTGGAAATTTGCTTAGGAGAAGACGTATGGTCTTTGACTAATCACAAAGAGAACCAAAGGAGTAACATACTGACTTGCTAGAAATTTAGTCCAAAACAAAATCCAAAGAAACTTTACTACTCAATCTTATTTGGGGTCAAATATACATGAACTAGTATTTTGGGTTTGTTTGTTTGAGACAGTCATGTAGCCTAGGTTAGCCTCAAACTCACTGTGTAGCTGAGGATGACCTTACCTCTCCATCTTTCGGCCTCCACATCCCACATGCTGAGATTACAGGTATGCACCACCATGGCTAGACGTTTTGAATGATAGATGATAGTTTATAGAGGACATCTTCAACTCCCATATCCCTCGCCTCTTCTTTAATGGGAAAGTCCAGCTTTGGCTGATGCCCAGATCTTTAGAAGCAGTCAATAAGGCTACAACAGTGCCACCTAAAGCTTGCAGCCCAGCAAGGACCGGCTCACTTTCATAGAAGACATCTTTAAGGAACACTTCCTATATTCCCTGACCACCAATTTATGGCCACTCCACTCTACCTCAAGGCTGGATCCTTAACTCCAAGGGACCAATGATCCCATAGTGGTGATGGCAGAGAGAACAAAAATCTAGGGCAATTTTCTAGAAGTCAAGGCTCCCCCAACTAATACCAATTTTGCCATTCCTGGGGAATCTCAGAGAACTACCAAGTCTAAGGAAACAAAACAAAACAAACCTTTCCCCCACCAGGGACTGTAGATCAGCCCTGGGGAGATAAAGAGATCGGACAATTGATAAATAAATGTGCCCTCATTTAGTGAATGCCTGCTCTGAAACTGACCCTATCAGAGGACCCCGAGAAATTATAAAGTAAGCTTCTTCTGCTTTGGAGTTTTGAGAGTCCAGGGGCTACTCATTGAGTCACGTGGGATTTAGAAAAGCTTCATGATTCATGCATGGCCTCTGACTGATTTCTCCACCCCATTTGTTGACCTACGCCAGACTTTTTCCTGGGCACTGGGGGCAGAGGGAGACAGCAGAGAAGCTGTGGAAAGGTAGCCAGTAAACTTGGAGAAGGACCGTCTCGGCTTGTTTTAAAGGTGGGGTTCTTAGTAAGAGGGCTCAGCTAAGGGTCACAAAAAGATTCAAGCAGAGAATGGAGCTCCACTGAGCCTCAGGATCCAGATTCAGTCTTCTCAATATAAATGATGTTGGGGGTTCCCAGAAGCAATTATCACCTATTACTGAGTCTTGGATTCCCCCTGCTTCTTACCTTCTCCCCCTGAGATTGAATTCTTGTGTTTGGAGTGTGGTGGGAGGCACTCCATAGTCCCTCAACTGCACTTGGGAAAACATAAGGTAAGGAAGGTCATGAAGAGAGAAGCAGAAGGATCAATGGCCTGCTGGAGGCATCCAGGGGGCACAGATAGCTACAATACTCTCTAAAATGAAATACCCACAATACAAACATCCCTTCTCTTGGGCTGCCTACCGCTCCCAGAAAAAGGATTGGGATGAGAAGAGAGGTCCAGACTGTGACAGGAGGCAAACAACAGAAAACCATACAAAGGTACCATCGAGTTAGGGGAGCCCATAGAACTACAGACTTCCCAGCATGTACTTTGCCAGAACCTGAGAATCCTGTCTTGCTGAGGGCAGAAATTTCATTGGTGCTTTGGTGGGTTGTGTGGTGTGGGAACACACACAAAGGTCTCTTTCTCCCTGCCCCACCTTATGGGGTTGAGGCAGGCTCCTCCAGGTCTCTGGCCTGGTAGGAAGACTAGGGTGGGCAGCAGAACATGAAGTCTGTTCTAGATGATGGAATCACCAGTCACCTCTGGCACTTCACCCCAGGTTGGCTTCTTAGGGGCTTTCAAGGAGGGTGGCATCTTGTGATGCCTCTGGGTAGCACTCCATGGTGTGAAGATGAGTCTCCTGGGAGAAAACCGTGCTAAGTTCTGTGAGATATTTATAAGTATTCCACCATGGGCAAACAGAAACCTATCATCAAATAATTAAGTTTACTGCTGCAGTAAATGAAAAGGTCCTAATTCTCAGTCACTAACTTGATCCCATGACTCTAAGAAAAGGACATAATATGCCATGTCTTCCAAAGCATATTTTAAGAGGAAGCACTTTTGCATGGTAGAGGTCAAGATTAATGGATCACAGAACACATTTTATATCCTATCCACAAGTCATAGGGGAGACACTCCCGCGTCTTTGGTTGCTCCCGTCCATGCGGTCTCCCTGCTCACTGAGTGCTCCCTGATCATGGCCCTGTCTGCTCCCCACTGCCTTCACGGTCTTTCACTTTCCTCCTTTCTCCTAAGCAAATTTCCCGGTCTCTTCTACGTACTGGGATTTGACAGGGAAGACCCAGGATGGAAGCGAAGCTGAAGAAGGCCAGGTCAAACCAAGACCTGGAAGCACTCATTGGTTATGGCCATGGAGCCAGGGGCGGTTGGCCATCCTGCCATGGCGTTTTAGTTGTATTCTCTTTTATATATAAGCAGCCATCATTGAGGGGGTGGGGGAGGACAAACAGGGAGGGATATTTACAAGTGAGAGGCAAAGAGAGAGCCAGAAGGCCAGAAGACGCTGCTCGCTGCAGAGCCACGGCCGGCCAACGCGCTTCCCTCTGCCCTCAGAAGCAGTTCTCCGTTCATGGGAGGTTGTGGGTTCCCAAACTGGGTTCCATCGGGCTCTACAAAACGGGTTCCCTCCAGCCTGGGGGCCCCTGGCTGCTGGCGGGGGGAGAGGAGGGTCACCGAGGGGAAGCCGTAGGTCTCTAGCCCAGGAGGCTGCCCGGCCTCAGAAGCTTCCAGGATGAGATCCACATCGGAGAAAGCCACCAGGGCTTGGGTGGAGTCGCAGGAGCTCTTCTCCAGCTCACCGGCCGCCGCCGCAGCATAGGCTAGGGGCCCCTTGGACGGAGGGCTGGGCCACAGCCTCCGAAGGTCATCCCGGAAGTGAGGGTTGAACAGCAGGTAGAGCAGCGGGTTGAGGCAGGCGGGCAGAGGCAGCACCACCAGAAGCACAGACTTGACAGCCTCGGGGGTGACGGGGAAGAGGCCCAGCATGGAGGCGAAGCTGAGGAAGGCCACGGGGCAGTAGAGGAGGCCATCGGTGAAGATGAGCCAGGCCACGTGCCGCACCATGGCGCAGTCCCACACGGCCTCCAAGTCGCCCCGCGGCAGGTCACAGTAGAGCTTGATGTAGGCGCCGGCCACGATCAGGAAGCAGAGGGAGTTCATCATCACCAGGGCCACGGCGAAGCCCAGGGAGGCCGGCCGGCCCTCGGGCGGGGCGTAGGGCAGGCAGAGCGGGGAGGCGCCGTACTCGCCCACCGAGGCCAGCGGCAGCGCGGCGGCCAGCCCCGCCAGCGCCAGGCACCCCAGTGCGCCTGCGCGGACGCTGCCCGGCGCCGGCGCCTTCCCGTAGGCCCGCACGCAGGTCACCGAGACGCTGCACTGCACGGCCGCCAGGGTGAGCAGCAGCACCGACGCCTCCGACCCCAGGACGGCCAGGAAGCCCGTAGCCTGGCAGCCCAGCCCCGTCTCCCAGCGGGCTCCGTACTCAGCGAACTGGCCGAAGGTCAAGGCGTCCACCGAGGCCAGGAGACCGCAGGAAATGCCCGTCAAGGCGTTGGCGCCTGCGATTGCACCTACCACGAGCTTGACCGGGGACAGCGGGCTGGGCCCGCCGGCAAAGACTGTCAGCAGCACCAGCCCGTTACAGAGCACCGAGAGCAGGACGATGGCCCACACCGCAAGGCGGATGCCCCAGCTCTCGAAGAGATGCTCGCAGGGCTTGAAGGGGCCTGTGAGAGAGGAGAGCAGACATAAGCCCAGAGCCGGGGCTGCCAGAGCCCAGCTCACTGGCAAATGCTGGGCTCTATGCTTACACGACTCCTAGAGCAAAGGAGACTAACAGTAGAGAATTTCTGTCTCAGAATGGCAGTCTTGGTCTCCTAAGAAAACTCCAGGAATTAGGGGGAGAAACTGTGAAGAAGCTGCAAAGAAAATACACAGAAGTATAATGCATGGTACAGTGCAAACCCAGATCAGAGGAGATGCTAAGAAAAACTGTCTTTCCAAAGAAGCAAGATTTGGAGAGAGAGAAAAGGAACAGACTGGCATACAAGAGTGAAGAGAAGTGACGGCTAGGTCAAAAAGCCGAATGAGAGGGGAGCTGTCCAGTCAACCATTTATGACAGTGACTGCCTAAGCAATCACCGAAGTTTCTATGGTCGAGAAGTCCCGAGTAGACACAGGCTGGTTCTCCCTTGCTTGAAATACAGTGCATGCCCATCAGGCAATCAGTCTTTGGGAGACAGAGTACATAATGGAAATAGAGAAAAATTTGCCAAGTATAATAGTTCACACCTGTCATGCGGCACTCAGGGAGCCGAGGCAGGAAGATGATGAGTTTGAGGCCAGCCTGAGATGATAGCGAGGCCCTAACTTAAAAAAAAGAAAAGAAAAAATACTTTGAACTTGTGGAGTTTTGCAACTTGGTTCCACATTAGATGGGTAAGATCCTGGCGTTTTTCCATCTCCCTCCCCAGTGCCGATTCTTAAGTCACCTTGTATAATAACTTTTTTGGGCAATTTTCAGTTTGGCTGTAATATATAAAATAATAACTAAAAGCTCACCCCACCATAGGATGTTCAGCGGTTTATTTGACCGCTTGTGTGAGCTATTTTAAAAGCAATCTGAAGTTGGACCTTGCTTTTCAGGACTTTCTCTTTTACCTCACCCTTGTTGATTGCTGATTTTCAGACATGCAATTCCTGAGGCCGAGCTGGCGAAGCATGTGCTTTCTGGCAAAACAAACCATCTGCTTCCTTCCTCTATCCGACACTAGGGGGCGTGCTTTTGCCACTAAGCGCTGAGAACTAGCGTTGCGCGAAGTCAGGGCAGAAAGCTTCCTGGGCAAGGGGCTTAAGCCAGTAAAGTATGGAAACCTGGAAAACGGAGGCGGGATGAAATAGAAATAGCTAAATGTTCATCATTTTGTGTTTATTCTGAACAGTTCTTGGCCCAAGCAGCACTCTGCTGTCTTTTGGCATGGCCTGCTGGCATGTTATTTTATTGTTTGGTTTTGGTTTTTTGAAACAGGTTCTCACTATGTAGCTCTGGCTGTCCTGAAACTTGCTGTGTAGACCCGGGTGGCCTTAACTCACAGAGTTTATCCGCCTCTGCCTTCTGAGTGCTAGAATTAAAGGCATGCACCGCCATGCCTTTAATTAATTGTTTTGCTAACTAAATGCTAACTAATTTAATTGTTAGTGTTTAGGTTGTGTGCCATCAATGAAAAAGAGCCCCTCCCCATCCCTTCTAGCAAAGCGGGTCTGGTGGCTCTAGGTTAGACATCGGAGGCTTCCTTGGTTCTAAGGATTAAACAGTACTTTAGGAATTATCCAGAGACACTGGAGTTTTCCCACCCTGGAAGATTTTAATAAAGAGAGATCCCACTCTTCGTGGGCTGGAGAAGGTGCTCTTCCAGAGCTCCACCTGGCCCATTGAGTCTGTGGTGTGTGCTTGAGGGAATTCTCAAAAAGCAGCCCCAGCAGCCCCAGCAGCCCCAGCAACCGTTCTTCCTCACTCCTCTCCTCCACGAGAGCAACTTTTACCTAGATGCATAACCTCTGGCTGGCTGAATTGTAAGGGCTGTTTGATCCTTCCTGACCCCCCTGCTTCCCCTGCTTCCAAGGGAAAGAACTCCAGCTCCTCTCTTCGAGGATTCTCAGAGGCTCCCCGACTCCCACCCCAACGGGTGGGACACTGGGCAAAGAGAGTATCTACAACATGACAATGGACAGGCTAAACTGGCTTTTCATTCAGGTAATTGGCTGTCCCCTCCCCAGCTCCCCAGCCACCCATCTCACCCGGAACAGGGCTGCACTGGACACTGGGGTGTGGCTTCGAGTCCTCCATCTCCAGCTGGAGCTCATCCAGGTCTAGGTCATCTGAAAAGGGAAAACAGAAAATGTCCGGAGTCCTGGGTCTAGTGTCTGTCATGAATGCCCCCCTTTGTCTTAAGCCAGCTTTTGTCTAAGCTGACGTGTCCCCTCCTGGCTGCCCAACACTGGCCATCCAACAGTCCTGCGTATGTATTTCTACTCTTGGGTGTCAGGATTTGGGTAGCTCCATGTTCTCTGCCTGTGGGTTTTGCGTATTTCCAGTTCTCTGCAGTGAGCATTGCACTCTCCGATATTGCGCCTTTTCCCGTTCCAAGTCATCTTTGGTCCATGAGCGCTGCCTAGAGTGTGTGGTGGCTGCTCTGTGAAGGAGAGCTAGTGATCACATAGGACTCCCTCCGGCCAGCCCGTCAGTGCAGTTCTACGTCCTGTTACGAACCCCACACATTAAGAAGGATGTTGGTGCTGGGCGTGCTGGGGCATGCCTGTGACCCCAGAATTTGGTAGGTGGAGGCAGGAGGATTAGGAGTTCAAGGTCCTCCTCTCTACAAAGCAAATCTGAGGCAAGTCTGGGCTCCATGAAACCTCTTTCTCAACAGCAAGTATGAAGACTTGAGCTCAGATCCTCGGCAGCCACATAAAAGCCAGGCATGGTGGCATGTGTCTGCAGCCCTGGCATGGGGGGCACACAGATGGGAGGATGGGTGGAGGAGCACAGGAGGATCCCTCTAACTCCCTGACCAATTTAGTCTAGCCAATCAGTGAGCTCTGGGCTCAGTAGGGGGTCCTGTCTTAGCAAATAACATGGAAAGTAATAGAGGAAGACATGCAGCATCAACCTCTGGCCCTCAGACACACACACACACACACACACACACACACACACACACACACACACACACCCCAGAGTGGTTTCTGGACCGAGGCTGGTGCCTGGGGTTTCAAGTGCCTCATCAGCGTCCTCCGCCACAGAGGAATAAGGCGACGACCCTGCTGGGCTTGTCTCCATCTTTGGCTTACATGGTGTGGTTCCTGTGTACATCCTTTCTCCCCCTTAACAGGTAAACATCTGTTAGGGGGTTCCCAGGAGGCTGGAAGATTGTGGAGCTGCCCTTAACCTGGCCAGCTTCAGGGCAGGTGGGGGGAGGGCAAGGTGTGCCCCATAGTCCTGGCCATTTCCTTCCTTCTTCATCTTCCATTCCCCCACCTGCCCATGCACTCCAGGAAGGACGTCAGCGATTCTTTGAAACCAGAATGCATGAATGAAAGGCGAGGAGTGAGACCTACAGACTCTGTCCGAGGCTGGGAAAGTCACGGCCAAGGTGTTAAGTAACCGCTCTTCCAATGAGGAGGAAATCGAATCTGGCTGGAACAGCAGCTCCTGGCTTTCTTTCTGCTCCTTTGCTTTCACAGGAAGTGGGGGGCCCTGCCCTAGCTCCTGTTACAGGCAGCAGGCAGCCCACTAACTCAACAGGCCTGTGGTTCTCCAAGACCTAAGCCCAGTGGAAAGTTTCACCTTGTGGAAGGAAAATTTCCATTCGTCTTTCCAGGCCCCTCTCACTCCCCCAAGGAGTACAGCAGACATCCGGGACTGTCCCTGGGGGACTGTCCCTGGGGGACAGCCGTCTGCCGGCCCGCCAGCGGCTGTGCCCTTCCCCCTGGGAGCTGTACCCTCTTTGGGAGATGCTTCTTTCCATCCAATGGGAGGGAAGTTCTTGGATCCCCAGACAGTACCATATTTGACTTCCATAAGCCATGTTCTAGATTATACAGTGACACTATCCCCACATCTGTGTCCCTGACTCCCAAAGCAGTATTGGCCAACAGACTTTGTCTTGTATGGAACCCTCCAGTCCTCCCTCACAGCCATTGAGAGATGCATTATCTTTTTTTTTTTTTTTTTTGAAAGATAAGGAAATTAAACTCTGTTGCGGAATATTAGTTTAAGATGTGTTACATTTGTTCATGCTGTGGAATATTTGTTTAATGGTGCAAAGATGTGTTGCATTCTTTTATGTTGCATTTGCTTAACTCCGAAAAGCTGTGTAACTTTGCCTGTCTAAAACACCTGATGGTCTAATAAAGAGCTGAATGGTCAATAGCAAGGCAGGGAGAGAGAAATAGGCAGGGCTGGCAGACAGAATAAATGGGATGAGAAATCTAGGCTTGAGAAGAAGAGGGAGGAGCAAGAAAAGGAGAAGGAGAGGAGGATGCCAGGGGTCAGCTACCCAGCCACCCAGCCACACAGCCACACAGCCACACAGCCACACAGCCACACAGCCACACAGCCACACAGCCAGCTATGGAGTAAAAAGGAAAGAAAGACATATACAATAAAGAAAGGTAAAAAGCCCAGAGACAAAATGTAGTTAAAGAAAAACGGGGTAATGTAAGTTAGAAAAGCTGGCTAGAAACAAGCCAATCTGAAGCTAGGCATGCATAAGTAAGAATAAGTCTCCATGTATTTATTTGGGAGCTGAGTGGCAAGCCCCCAAAGAGTTAAAAAAAAAAAAAAAAACCTACGAAACTGAGGTTAAATCATGTTGAAGGCAACCCAAATGGTACATGGTATAGTTGGGTTTGGATTGAGTTTTGTCTATATCCTAATACCAGCATGAGGGCGCTGTAAATGAGTCTCACGTAACCCAGACTAGCCTTGAACTGACTATGTAGATGACAATGACCTTGAACATCTGATTCTCCTGCCTCCACCTCTGGAGTCCTGGATTCCAGATGTGCAGCAGTACCACACTCAGATTTCCATTTAATGTTGTTTTTTTTTTTCTGTTCAGTTTCTCTGAGATATTGGGGAAGTTCAAGATGGAAAATGAAATCCAACAGGCAATACTTCTTTCTCTATCCTAACTCTGCTTGAGGTTGGGAACACAGGGCTTGGGGAGAGGAAAGACTCTTCTCTCCCTTTTATATAAGACATCCTTTATAGACAACCCCCAGGACCCCCTGGCTGCCCACCTCCAACTTTCCCTTCACCCCAACTCTTCCAGAAATAGACATATCTGGCCCAAGACAACCTGTTCACTCACTAGGGCTGTTTATTCAGTGGCTACTTAAATTTCACACCTGAATTCATAGGAAGAATAAGGGCAAAGGACATGCAGTCTTGGGAGCAATAATCCCCGAAATGTTCCATTTAGTTCTAGGACAGAGTGTACGGTGTTTCCCCCCACTGAAAACAGGTTTAATTCAATTAATTGAATTCTATTCTAATTGTAGTCCATCTCAGTTGATGTACTAATCAATCATTTTCTCTGAGAACAGACTGTGTGCTACAAGGAGGCAGCCCCTAAGATGAAGCGAGTGACCCCTGAGGGCAGGGGTTAAGAGAGGTGTGGGTGTGAGGGGCTCCCATCCTCATGGTCTTTCTTCTGCAACAATCACTCGTAAGTGTGCCGACAGTGGGACAGTCCCTTCCAGGTCACAGGCATCCCCACTAATACTTCTCTAAAACCCCTTTCCAAATTCCTCTCCAGAGTCCTGGGCACCCTCAACCAAGTTCCCGTCTACTCACAGTGGTTCTCCGCTTGTCCAGCAAGGAGACCCAGGGGCCTCTTTGGGGCCTCTTCTTCCTCCAAACGAGAGTCCTCAGCCTGCCACTGCCCGGAGGTCTTGAAGAAGCCGGCACAGATGCCATAGGCACAGCACTGGTAGGCATAGGGAACCTCCAGGATCCTAGGTGGGGAAGAGGCTGCCTCAGCGTGTTTGGGATCCCAGATTTTAGTGTGGATACCCTCGGCACCTACTCTTCAGCCCCAAAGTGCCCCGCTCCCTCTATGCCAATGGTTCTCAACCTTCCTAACGCTGCGACCCTTTAATACATTCCCTCATGCTGGGGTGGCCCCCAACCATAACATTATTTCCGTTGCTACTTCTCAACTGTAATGTTGCTACTGTTATGAATCATAATATAAACATCTGTGTTTCCAGTGGTTTTAGGCACCACCCCCCCCCCCCTGTGAAAAGGTTGTTTGACCCCTTTGGGGTAGAGACCCACGGGTTGAGAACCACTGCCCTGGACCTTTCTTCAGATGAGTCTTAAAGCCTGATTCCTGACCCCAAAGGGCTCTGGAGAGATTGTGTCTTCTCATGGCTCATCTAAACTGAGAGGGAGAGAGAAACCTCTGCCTGTTAAGTTAGAAGTCCCCATAGCAGGCCAAGAGTGGAAGGCAATTTCCTCCAGGTCACACAGTACTGGGCTACTCCGCTCCTCCTTGGCAGTAACTCTTGTCTACATTTAAGAAGGAGATGAGGAGGCAGGGGCTGGGGTTTGACTCAGTGATGGAACACTTGCCTGGCATGCACAAGGTTCTTGGGGTTGATCCCAAATGCCGGGGAAGGGGCGGGCATGGATTCTTTTTGTTTTCTTGTTCTTTTCCCCTTCCCTATTTTCTGTCTTTCCTTCCTTCCCCCTCCCTTCCTACCGTTCCCTCCTCCATCCTTTGCTTCCTTTTTTTATTTTTAAAGACACGGTCTCATGTGGTCCAGGCTAGCTTCAAACTCACCTGTGGCCAAGGATGGCCTTGAACTGCCCATCTTCTTTCTGCTGCTACCCAAGTATGTAGGACCATGCACAACATCTACCTTCCTTTCTTTGTGTTTGAGTGGGTATGTGCATGCTCCTATGTACGGATGCAGAGACCAGAAGGGGGCATCCAGTGCCGTCCGTCCTCTATCCCTTTATCGCTGTCTGCCCATTTCATTAAGACAGGGTTCCACCCCACCCCTCGTCTCTGCCCACCTCAGAGCTGGAACTACAAACAAGTATGGGATCCCAGTGCATGATATAGGTTCTGAGATTGAACTCTCATCCTCATAACTGCACAGCAAGAGCTCTTAACCACTGGGCCATCTCTCCAGCCTCTCTTCCTTTTTATTTTTTAATTTAAATAAAAAAGCAAAGATCAGCCGGGCGTGGTGGCGCACGCCTTTAATCCCAGCACTTGGGAGGCAGAGGCAGGCAGATCTCTGTGAGTTCGAGGCCAGCCTGGGCTACCAAGTGAGCTCCAGGAAAGGCGCAAAGCTACACAGAGAAACCCTGTCTCGAAAAACCAAAAAAAAAAAAAAAAAAAAAAGCAAAGATCTCCCCAGTGACTCTTTACCCTTGTCTTCTGCGAAGCCAACACCCTGTCCCCTTCCCAGCTCTTGGCATAACAGAACTGGGTTTTGTGCCCTCTGAGGGTGAGGACAGATGCCTTGGGCATCTCGTTAGCTTGCAGCAGACAAAGCTTGGGCCACACAGGCTGTGCTGCCGCTGCCACTGCATGAAGGAAGCCTGGATGTCATTAGCACCAGGGACTGGCTGTGCGGCTTGTTTTCCGTCCCTCAGTGCCCTGGGCTCTGCCCCGATTCCGTGCCTCAGATGATGCCTGGGTGAGAACGGGACAGCCTGGCTGTGTAGAACCAGGCAAGCAATGAGGAGGTCCCAGGGGTCTCCTTTCCCCACAGGTCTCTGTGCCCTTAAATTGGTGGTTGAGATAGGGAGAGGAGATGAGCAGGGAAGGGTCATGTCTCTGGTTATCTGACAGGAGAGCAGTGGAGCCCAACTCTGAGCTAGCAGGCCATTCTTAGGGTGAGACCCCATGGCGTTTGCAGTTTCTTCAAGGTGTCTGGGCCACACCTCCTCGGGCATAGGGCAAGCCAAGCTCTCACCTCAGTTTTGGGAAACTGTCCTTGGAGAAGGCCTGAGACAGAGCCAAGTTCCCTTTGAGCTTCAGGTGCATCAGGCCTCCTAGCCGGCCAGGGGCAGTGTGGTCAGCTGGTTGTCGGTCAGGTCCCTAGGACAGTGGATGATCAGGGTTATTGGCAGTCAGTGGAACTGCTGAGGGGGCAGGGCTTTGTTGAGGGTGTGGCCAGTGCGCCTGGGATGAGAGCAAGAGGAGAGGAGCAAAGAACAGAAGGTAAGTACAGGGGAGACAGTGTGTACCCCGGGGCAAGGGTCCTTAAGAAGGTTCTTTAGAGACACCCTCTATTAATTCAGCCATCCATTCACTCAACAAACCTTGAGTGACAGCTATGTATCAGGGACTCTTCCAGCTTCATGCCAAATTGTCCCAATCTATAGGTAACAGAGCCCCACAGCTGTAGCTGCTGTGTCTGGGTCCCATCCAGGAGCCCTTGCTCACCCTCCTGGGAGACCTCTCTGCTCTTTGCCTGTATCCCACGCATCCCTTTGCTTCTCGGGTGACGGACGAGGCCAGAGTCAGACAGGGTAGGCAGGACAGCGTTAGTCCTCCTCCAGCCCCCCCTGAGCCGGCATTGGGTCATCCATTCTGCCTTACAGAACCTGCCTGGTAGCCAGAGGTGAGGACATGTACAACTTCTCCTGGAGACATTATTAGACTCAGCCAGGGATCCAATGCAAACACGGGGACCACAGACCGTGCGTCGTGGAAACAGCCCTGGACTGGCAGGCAGGAAACCTGGCACGGTCACCAGCTCACTGTGTAACCAAAGGGAGTCACGAATCTGCCCAGGTTCCAATGGCCTCCTCGTTCAAAGAATAAAAATATCTGTCCTACCAGTTTGGCAGGAGGATGGCAAATATCGGATGCAAGATGGAGGTGAGGGTTTTACAAGACCAAGGCCCCAAGCCCAGAGAGCCACAGACTGGGGGTGGGGGTGGGGGAGGGGCTGCATGCCACATGGGAGTCATAGACAAGTCCGTAAGCAGGCTACTTCTCCTAGACGTCGGGGATGTCACCAGTGAAATGTCAGTAGCAGGATAATAACCAAGGTCAGAGCTGGAGTTAGCCTCAAGGAGGCTGTGTTAGCCAGCAAGGGGCCCCGTGTGGGTGGGAATGCCTTTGGCAAGCACGCAGGTAGGATGCCAGCTCCTCCTTGGGCAGGACCCTTGTGTAGTTAATAACCTGCTCCACAGAGTGCGCCATCCTGTCAGAGGCCCCTTTTCACCCTGACACAGTGACCATGCAGCAGATCTGCATAACTCTCTGCTTGAATCCTGTGTGACTTAAAGATTTCATGGTTCCCTGCCGTCTTGCAGGTCTCTGAGACCCCGAGGTCTCCATCAGCCACCATCCTCTAGAATTGAGAAGTTGGGGCACATATGTTCTCCCTGCTGTTGGTGCATGTGGAGGATGCAGAGGCTAGGGTGGAGGTGAGGGAGTGGAACACGATGAGGACCGAGGCGGCCAAAACATTGCAGAACATCCGCAGACGCTCTTCCAGGGTTCATAGGAAGCAGGCTCTCTGTTTACCCGGCCTCGCCATGTGTCAAACACACTGTTAGAATGATTGATTAGGCTGCCCAGACCTCCCTGTGATGTGTGGTGAAACATTTATACAAGTCTCTGCTCAGTGGTGGCCCTTCTGTACCACCAACCAGCCCACAGTCCCGACTGGTCCCCAGCACCCTGGAAGAGAGTTCAAGATGTACTCACAGCTTAACCAAGGAGTGCAGGGTTGAGAAGGCCTCAGGGTGGATGGCCCGGATGGCGTTCCAACTCAGGTCTCTGTGGTCAGGAAGCATGGGATAAAAGAGGGCAAAGACACATGGAGAATGCATTGTTCCTACCCTGGGCCTATCTTGGGCTCGCTGTCACATACTTCCCAAGCAGCAGTGGCCTCAGCCTTTTGAGGGAGGTCCCTTCTGCTGCCCAGTTCCCAACCTGGCTGTAGCAATTGGAATGGGGCCATCATGTCTTGGCTCTAGAGCCTCAGAATGTCCTGGGGTAATAGCTGGAGAAGGGATGGGAAAGTGCCTCTCGTGTGTGTGTGTGTGTGTGTGTGTGTGTGTGTGTGTGTGTGTGTGTGCACTTGCGTGCGTGCGTGAGTGCGTGCGTAAAAGGGCTATGGAGAAGAAATATACATACACGTCTTGAGTGCTTAAATTGGACACATGTGTAATGGGAATGAGCTTGGAGGGGACATGGGGTCCTTCCAAAACACACCCCTGGATGCTTCAGGTACTCACAGAGCTTGTAAGGAGCTCAGCTGGCTGAAGGTGTCGGCACCAATTTTCCAGATCCGGTTGTGTTGGAGGCCACTAGGGCAGCAAGAGAGACTAGATGAGCCTGCAGGCTGAGACTCTGGCTCTGCTCCATGCCCCTCAAGCACTGGATGGAAGAAAGGAGAGCCCCCCACTTCTTCTGGCACAGGAAGAAAGGCCCAGCCCGCGGAAGTCACCAGAATTAAAGGGAACACAAGGGGATCCGGTTGCCTTGGGTAAGTGGGTCAGGAGACAAAGCCACAAAACCATCCCTGTGGCCCAAAAGGGAATCAGCTTCCAGGGTTCCCACCGGGCCTGGCTCGCAGCCCAGCTGAAGTGCCCCCCACTTTCCCCCACAGCCTTGGGTCCTCCAGACCCTAGCCTAGCCACAGAGCACACCCGGCCCTCAGATAACTGAGTGACTGCATGGAGTTGAGAGCAGAGTTCAGTAGACTGGTTGAACAGGAGATAGATCCTAAGACTCCAGCAATATCAAAGACATTGTCACCCAGACAAATAGGACAAACCCAGATAGATCTTCCCCGACATGGCCCCATAAAGCATTTGCCCTGCCTAGAATCAGGGACAGCTGTGAGGAACCCAAGAAACCATAGTAGTTCAAGGAAATTGGAGGTGGACAAATGGGGCTTAGGGAAATTTAAAAGTGAGCTTTTCCTTGTGAGGCTGGAGGAGCATGTATAACCATGTATTATCTTTGTGTTCATGAGCACGCATGCATGTGTGATATGTTGATGGGTTGGGAACACGAGAGCACAATGCTCTAAAACTGAGAATGCTTCTCGTTCCTCTGAAGACTGCTTGTGTCTCACACAGAGCACCTTGGTGGCCCTGGCCCTCCACTGGCTCTAATCACAGCTGCATTTTGGAGTTGCTGTTGACTCAGGGGCTATCCTGAGACTCCTTTGGGCGCCCATTCCTGGCGAGATCACCTGCCATGAGTCCTACAGGATGTGCCCAGGCCTTACTGAGCTCCCAGCTCTATATCTGGCTCCAACAAACTGAGAAGAAAGAGGGGTTATAGCATGCTTTAACCCCTGGGCCCCCTCCCCACAGACCCGCCTAGAGCCTCCCTGGCATGCCTTGGCCCCCAGCTCTCCCCAGACTTACATTTCCTCCAACTTCTGACACCTGTGCAGGCTGGGCAGCTCTTCGATCTGATTATGAGACAGCTCCCTTGGGGAAGAGACAGAACCCAGCTCAGGGTGAAGCAATGGCTATGTGCAGGTGGGGGGCAGGGGCAGGAAAAAGCCTCTGTGGTCAGGGCTGTGCTTTTCTGTCAAGCAACTGAAGGTCACGAGAACCCTGCAGGAACATCGTATGGCCGTCTCACAGTAGAGTACCAATCTCCGCCATTAGATTCCACTTCCCTCCTCCCTGTTAAGCCCCACTCCCTCACTGAGCCTAGACAGAACCAACTTGGCTTACCCCGCCACAGCAGGGAGGGCTGCCTTATCAACAGGTAATCAATCCTCCAGAACCCTGGGAGCATCCTGGGGATCATGGAGTACAAAATGAGGGGCATGGAGATGAGGAGAGTGGCTAAAATTGGGGCATGAGATGATGAAACAATCAGTAGGAATTATGGGCGTTACTGAGCAAGACGGCCATTGTCACCCTTAGAAGTAGTGGCCCCGTGGAAATGGTACTCATAACCACCATTTATGGAGCTGGCCGGAAGGGAAGTTCTGGGAGCCCTCAGGGAACATCTGGTCCAACCCTTCCCTTAGGCAGGGAATATGAAGCCTAGGACTTGAGCTTAGACCCTGCCCAAAGACACACTGCCAGTTAATAGACAATGGGTGTACCCACCTTGAGCTGCTTGGAAGAGCCCTAGGGAGCAGTCTAAGACTGAAGTTAGAACAGGGGGCAGGGAGAAAAACTGAGGCAACTTAAGTATCTTCAGAACACCAGAAGGAATAAACTCTCTTGCCTAGATGACGCCATTTTGAGACCCTATCTACTATATGATAGGTGCATTAAACAGAGACTGTTTTCAAGTCTCCCAAACTGACTCTCATTTTAAATAAGAGATTGAAATTCAGAGACGTTAAAGAAAATTCAAATGAACACAGCCAGTGAGAAGCAGACTTGGTCTCAAACTCCTCGGATCTGACTCCAGAAACCAAAGTCCTTTATCTTGAACAAGAGAGGACAGTCCCTCCCAAACAGACACTCAGCAGGAGTCTACGTTGACCACTCGCCAGAAAGAGATATGACCAAACACAACAGAAGTGGGGGGGGGGCTTCCACTGGGACACGGGGACCGGGGGACAATGCCAGGACTGTAGAATGCTCATGAGCCACTCACAGGATTCGGAGCCTGGGCAGCTGTTGGCACATTCCCGGTGGGAGCAGCCGGATGCCTGCGCGGGTCAGGGTCCTGCAGGGAGAACAGAGACAGAGCTGGCCTCAGGCCCAGAGCCCTGCCCTTCCCAGCCACCCGTCTCTAGCACTGGGCCTGATACTGTCTGTGGGGGGACAGAGCTGACAAAAGAGTAGTGGTGGGGTGAACAGGACGGGGTGGGGGTGGGGGGCTGCTCCCTCATCTGAGTGATAAGTTCCCCTGGCCTACAGAAGCTGGGGTGGGAAGGGGAAAGAAATAGGACCCCAGTCCATAGGCTTTGTCCAGTGATCCTCCATACAGTCCAAATCTACTCCTATATCTTCACCCCACCCACACCCCACCTCTCAGAATGGTCCCAGCAACCCTGGGCCTTAGAGACTAAGTCTTCCCTGCTCTTGGGGCCTTGGAAGGGAGGGACAGCCATGGCGATGAGTAGCTAGGAAACAGCTTCGGTGGGACCATGGGAACCCAGTACATGCTTTTCTCCCTGTGCCTGGGGGAGGGGAAAAAAAGAGAAGGGCCCAAAGCTGGG